>NC_064246.1:38004896-38307926 GCF_003254725.2 Canis lupus dingo
TCAGAATACATTACACGTCACCGCCAAAAAATTTGTGACAATAATGCACATATCAACGGATTTTTTTTTTCTGGGGCTTGCAGGGCAGAGCTGGTATATCAATCCATTTTCCCTAAAACACAAATCACTGGCATAGCTAACTGATCCCCTGGAGCCCTTGGGAGGTACCACAGAAGTTCATAGCTATTTTCCAATATTGTACATTTCCTTACAACCTGGCTGCCAGTCCCACGGTGCTGTGCGCTGGGCTGGCAAGGATAACCTTCCCTGTAGCACCTTTTACAATTCCTTCTCTCTTTGGAACCATGTATTTGGGAAAGATTTTGCTTTGCCAAGTGAACCATGCAGTACCGTTGAAAGTACATTTGTTTTCTGGGTTTCTACTCATCATAAAGACAGAGAAGAGCTTGCTAGAGCTTGTGACTAGAGGAAATGATGAGGACAATGATGGGACCAGACCACAGGGCTTCCCATGGAGTTCCTGGGTCCTCACAAGTAGATCTGGAAAGTGGAAATGCAAAGTGGTTTTGTACACAAAACAAGCCACAGGTTAGCAACCTTGACTATTGTAACATAATAGTGCCATTAAAGCCTGGAATATTTCCTATCTGAGAAGTTTACTGACTTCTACCTTAGGTGACAGGACGTGAGCTTCAGTGAGGCAGTCTGCTTATTCCACTGAGTGTGACATTCATACATGCTGCTGTCCATGTGTTTAACGACGGGGTATGGTCCCCCCCCCCCCGATACTGTGCCTTAGTGTATGGCACATACAACAGATTACTTTCTTAATTCCAGAGCATCCTGTGACACATCCAGTGATGGGGTTTCTGATAGAATAGGTGCACCGGCAGTGGCTCACACTCGGTGCTTTCTGTGCCAATGCTGCTTTAAGTAGTAGCTGTGTAATAACTCAGCCCTCATGCAACTCTCCCCCATAAGTCACATCGTAACACATCTGACCAGTGAGGGCCCTGCAGCCAGAGAAGTTAGTGTGCCAGGGTCACACCTCTGGGGAGGGCCAGCGGGAGGTCCTAACTCTCATCCCTGCCCGGACAGACCCTCCTGAACGGCCATCAGTTGCAATGGTGCAGGTGCTGGAGCATCCGTGGGCTTTGGGGTCAGGTGCACCTGGCCTTACCACCTGCCAGGTATGTGACCTTAGGCAGATATGTAACTTCTGCAGCCTCATCTGCAGGGGGAAACAACAAAAAGCTACCTCCCGGAGTTGTTCTAAGGGCTCCCTGTTGCTGTTAGTCGTGGTAGCTCACACTGACATAGGACTTACCATCTGCCTCGCACTATTTGAAACCCTTTATTTACATTAATTCAGTCCTCTTAACCTAGGTGGTAGCCACTACTATCATCCCTTCTTTATAGATGAGGAAACTGAGGCACAGAGAAGTGCGTGCCCTGTTCATAGTCCCCACTGGTAAGTAGTGAAGCCAGGATATGATCCCAGCTGTCTGCTCTAGACTTCATGCTGACAGCAACCACACTCTGGTCACAAACTGAACATCTGTGGTATACTTGAGCCTCAACTTTCCCATTCTTAAAATGGGACCACTGTTTATACCTTCCAGGATTACATGAGATAGTCTGTGTTAAAGGGCTGAATGGGTAGTAGATATTCAGCACAAGTTGGTCAAATAAATGACAAATGTCTTGAGGAGATAGTCTTATCTTTTCTGAAAACATTCGGACAATTGCATTGAATCTATTTCTCCCACATCCGTCACTGAAGCAGAGTTTGGGCTTCCACAGAGGTAAGAACTGGGTAGTCACTTTCTTTACTCCACCCGCAGCTTTGTCCCCCTGCATCTATGTAGACGACACCACCTAGGACTCTTGAATTTCTTTTTGTCTCTCTACAGGTGTTGCATTTGTTACCGCTGGCCCATGATAGACTTCTCTCTGCCCCCAACCCGTCCCTGATAATGCCTATCCCAGGTAGGGCTCGACGTAAGCCTCCCTTCCTCTTGGTGACCCTCCTGACTCTGGCCTGGGCTGGGCTCTCAGGGACCGGCTCTCCCAGCTACCCTGTCCCGACACATCCCCGCAAGTTTGATGCTTGCTCTCTTGTCAGCTGCCAGCGGGGCACCAGAAGCTCTGGGAGGGCAGGGCTTGTGTGATAGTCTGGGAGGGTTCTTCTCAAGCTTCAGTGTTCAGAAAATCCACTTGAGGAGCAAGTGAGGAGCTTTTTGACACATGTAGACACTGGGCCCGGCTCCCGAGATCCTGGTTCAGCAGTGCTAGGATGCACCCCAGGAATCAGCATTTTCAACACACCAACTCCTCTCTCCCATCACTGGTGGAGGCTGAGAAAGCCCTTGGGGGCGGGACTGGGTCTGCCTGGTCACCACTCAGCCCCTATCCTTAGTACCTCAGAGAGGGTGGTGTGGTGGTTGAAAATCCAGAATCCTGGGATCCAGCCCTTTGCAGTCAAAGTTGTTGGGGATCTAGGCTTATTTTTTTCTTCTAAATGATCTCTCTGGCTGCTTTCTTTGCATCTGAAAGCACTGTGGATCACAGTTGTCAGTTGGGCGTGGACATTTGATGTGGCTTGATTGACAGTTGCTTGAGGGTAGGACCTGTGTTGAATTTTTTTCCTCAATCTTGCCCAGCCCTGGGCAAAGGGCACAGATGAGCTGCAAACATCCTCACTGAATTTTCGAGAGGGACGGCTGCTCCCAGCAGGCCCTCAGGGCCTGTTTTTTGTGGTTGATATAAAATGTATACAACACAAAGTGTCACAAATTCACTCTCACAGAATTTACTTCCATTGAAGAAGCAGGAAAAGCAACTAGTGTTACCGTGCACCTATGAAGCCAGCGGAGCACAAAACCCTGTGTATGAGTTGTGCTGCTCAGCCTGTCTCATAATCCAAGGGGTTGAAGGTAACGTCCTCATTTGACAGATGGAAACACTGAGATTCAGGCTTGCCCGAAGCCTTGCAGTGGATATTGGTGAGCTGGGACCCGAGCCCACAAGCAGCTACCTCCCAAGTCATCTTTCCCTTTGTCTGGGCCACACCACCTTTCCTCCTGAGAGCCCTTTGCTGTAACTTGTATTATGTTCATTTCAGAGATGGGGAAAGTGGCATTTAAACAGCTTCCTGGTCACCAGCCAGTGGACGTTGGAGCCAGACTCAAACCTGGGATCCTCAGAGGCTGAATCCTATGTGTTTATCACCCCTGCATGGAGGTGGTGGTGCCGGCATTGACCCTGTCTGCATTCCTAAGTGACCTGAGTGTGTGGCAGACCTGTTCCTCCAGAGCCAGGGGTTCTGGGCTGCCTGGCCACACAGGTCCTCTCTGGAAGATGCAGCCCTGTGGTCTCTGGATTCCTACCTACATGGAAACTGCAGGGTTTCAGGGCCATGCAGTAGG
Source organism: Canis lupus dingo (assembly GCF_003254725.2). NCBI lineage: Eukaryota > Metazoa > Chordata > Mammalia > Carnivora > Canidae > Canis > Canis lupus. The sequence continues at coordinate 38,008,286 of NC_064246.1, forward strand.
TCTAGGGGCTTTTTTTAACAGAAACTGTAGGCAGCTGAAAGAAGCAGAGAAGTGTTTTTGTCTGGGGAATTTGGCTCTAGAGATGCAGACCACCACACTTGGAGTACAGGCTGGTAGCATAAGCCCAGCTAAATACTGCTGATCAGCATGGGGCTTTCTTCATCACCTCTAACCAAATCATGGTTGCTCTGATTCAAGCCATCCTTTAAAGGAGCTGGGGAAAAACAATACTGAACCACTGAGTCCCAAGGGTAACAGAATAAACAGATAATACTCACCAGAGAAATTATCCTATGGTGGTCAAAGAAGGGCACAGTTAAACAAGGGGTACTGTTTTAGATCCACTAAATAAGTAAAATAAGTGGGAAAATCGTAACTCCCAGTGCTGGTCAGGATGTGGTAAAATTGGCACACATATGTCCTGAGGCCAATGGTGTGAATGGACACAGCACATTTTGAAAAGTAATAGCAAGAGGTACAAAAAAGTTTAAAAATGTTGCTTTTTAAAGTCAACAATTTTATTCTCCAAGGAAATAACTTGATAGAAATGAAAAACTATACACAAAGAGGTTCATTGCACAGTATCTAAAATGGCCAAAGCAGAAAAGAAAAAAGAAGGCCATGCATGCACCCCCAGCGAACATATGCATGTGGATAAGACAGGGACCTGCTGGAAGAGTCTGGTTGCAGGGGCAGCTGGTTGGGGTGGGCCCTCCGTGGTCAGGGTGACAACAGTTATAGTGATAGAAAGAGGTGGGAATGGGTTAACGTTGGAGCCGTGGAATAACAGTAATAGTTAACGTTTCTCCAACAGTCACCATTTGTTGCAGTATTTTAAACAATCCTATGAGGTAGGTACTTCCATTGTCCTCATGAAGAAGGAAGCACAGGGAGATTAAGTAAGTCCATTTGGTTAGTAAGGCCACATCCTTTAGAGCACAGACTCCCTGCTAACGATGCTGCCCCTCAGAGGCTAACAGCTGCCTCCTGCATGTTAACCATGATGAGGCAACTGTGGTAGGTGCTGCCCATACCTTTATGGGTTCATTCGCAGTCCAGGAGAGACCCCTGGGGGAGGCTATTGCCTTCTAGATACTGGATATGCCATTGGATAGCAGATTGCAAGGCACATTAGATATTTTATGGCTAAAAAGACAGGCTCAGGGAGGACTAAGTAACCTACTAATTAATGCTTTAATTATTAATAAGAGTATTACTTAGTTTTCATATCAGTAGAATATTCATTACAATAAAGTTAATAATGTGGTTTCTGCGCCAGATACCATCTCACCTAAACCCCCATGTCACCTCATTTTTATCGGGTATGATTACTGTTTTCCTCATCCTGTATATGAGTAAATTGATGTTAGGAGCATTTAAGCAGTTTTACCAAGATCACATAGCTAGTTAAAGATTGAGCTGCCCGGATGCCATAATCTGATCACCTTCCTGCTTCTGTGGGATAGTGGGATAAGATACTGAGTCCCCTGCTGGTTGCAGAGATGCCCAGCTTGTTCCCAACAGGACGTCTTTGGGTGGGGGGAGTGTCTCTCAGTCAAGCACAGGAGTGAGCCCTGGGGATGACCAAGCCCTACAGGTTGGTGGCCTAGGATGCCAGCTGACTGGGCATAGCTGGGGGCTCAGCCAGGCGAGCTGGGCCAGGCTGGCCCCGCCGTTCACTTTCCTGTGGCTACTCCCCCCTTGGGACCTGTGCCGATGGCGGGAATTCATTGCCAAAATCACTTCTGTTGAGCTTGCAAAATGAGGATGCAAATCATGATGCCTGGGGTTGCAGTGCCGAATTTGGAGCAGAGGCAACGTACCTTCTGGAGTTTGTAGCTCACTTGCCATCGCCCACACTTGTCTGGCAGGTTGGATTTGGTGTGCGCAAGTGAGCCAAGTGGCTGCAGCAATATTTTTGATGCTGGCAGTCACCAAAGCCGGGCTGGTGCCGGAGACAGGCAGCCGGCCGTGTCGGCAGCTGGCAGTCCCATCAACCAGCCAGGGTCCACATCCCTGACATGGCCCGTGTGAGGGTTGAGCAGATGATTGATGCCGGTACAGGGACTCGAATCTTGTGCCCTGCAGAGGGGGGGAGAGTATGAGATTGGGAGTCAGATGTCCCTCTGAATTTCAGCTGTGCCTTGGACATGACCTTGGGCAGTCATTTCTCTGAGCTTTACTTTCCTCATCTGTAAAATATTATCCATAGATGATAGTCATTTCCACCTCCCGAGGATTAAATTGGACCACTCATGTGAGGTGGGCCAATCCCGAGGACACAGCACTTCTAGCTATTATCAAAGGTAATCGGCCAGTTTCCCTGGGTCCTTCTCTGTGGCTCTTGATGTATCTGGTGACACCAATACCTCCAAAAGGAGGAAAGGAGGAGCAGATATGAATCATCCACCTCCACCTCAAAGCTTTTATTTCAATGTTATTGAAATTCATTGTTATTTCATTCATTGTTACAGAAGTTTGGTTTCTGGGGGACGAGAGGGAATTTTCAGTAAAAGAAAGCCCCCCGCCCCCAATACTGTAACTTTTCCTCTGGGTGGAGGAGCACTCAGCAGGGAGACCTGACAACACCGTGGATGTGACTGTTAACATCTCTGGCTCTGACCACTGGCCCCCTTTAGCGGTGAGATCTTCACACAGTGTAGGCCTTGACCCAAAGTCCGCTGAGCCTGCGGAGGTAGTCCAGGCACATTGTCCCAGGTACATGGACAAACATCCAGGGGAATAAACCCGGAGGATCTACAGCGTAATCACAGGGCCAGTCGTGCCTGTTCTCATTCTAGAGGCACCAGGAGGTACATAGGTGGCAGGAGTGAGGAATGGTCTCTCTCTTCCAATGACAGGTTGGCTCTGCATGGAGAACTGCTGTAATTTCAGTCTGGTGGACTCTCCCCATGATGGAGCTTTGCACTCAGCACGCATCAGATGGATAAATGCACATAGTGATGAGAAGATTCTGTTTATAGAGGATGGGCTGGAGACTGGGTCTCCACTCCCTTCTCACCATCTCATGACAGTGCAGGGGTAGAGAGAGGTAAGAGCCCTTGCTGTGACAGCTCTGAGGTCTCCGCTGGTTTGGTACATGGCTGAGAGAGGTACAGGGCTACAAGTCTCCAGTCTTCTCTCCTGTTCCACAGTGTCATTATTTTAGCACCTTTATTTGTCGGTCCACAGCTTCTGGGAGCCCATAAGGGGAAAATACTTGTTCAATAAATAGAGTCCTCAAACTTCCAATGGTAAGGTAACAGGACCCTCTCTGGGTCTCAGTTGCTCCATAGGTAAAATGAGCTGGTTGACCTCTGAGTTCTCAGTTGCTTTTAATCTCTGATAGACTTCTGTGATTTTTCTGCTTCCCTAGCAACCAACAGCCTCTGTGGACAAGCAGAAATTAACCAGGGTCCACTCCAGTGGCCTGTTGCACTTGATAGCTCTTGGCGTGGCTCCGTCCCAGGCACCCCGGACCCACCAAGGCTGCAAGAGACAGAAACGTGTGTGGCCCACACAAGAGGTAAGGAGAGGTTTGATTAAATTGATTAAATTTCATTTCTAGTCCTGGAGGCTAGGGGAGCAGACTTAACATTTTGCTAAGGGCTTTTTGAAAAAAGAAAAAGAAAATAAACTAACTTATGCTCAGCAACCCTTGCATGCCAGAACTGTGTATATATTGTGTTTTTCTATCCCTTTCCTTTTCCAGACAACTGGCTGGAGGCTGAGAGAAGTTTAATAGGATGCCCAAGGTCCCATGGGCAATGAAGGAAGCAGACCTTAGGCTTCTTTTTACTTTCCGTGCCTCAGTTTCCCTATCAAATTGCCAGGGCAAAACACAAAGGGAGGTTCCTCCCACATAGTAAATGTTAAGAAACCTGAGCCTCCCTGATGGCTAGTGATCCTCACGCCTAAAGTTCTCTCCCAGGTAATACCAAAGCTCCTCACCTATGGCCAGACTCACTCAACTCACGTGAGCATGCACTGCAAGAGTTCCCACCTTTAAATGAATTTAGTGGCTCAGTCCAAGCAAACAGACAAGAGTCATTCGATCTGCAGATCCTGAGGCACCAACCTTGCAATTTAGGTAAATTCACCTGCAGGAGATTTTGTCTTGGTTTGAACTGTTTTTGTCTAAGGCCAACTCACATCAGGACACAGGGTACAGTTGAACGCACACACGTGTATGGGCACTGATGGGTCCTCTGGGAAGTGTGGGATTTCTGCTTTCATCATAACAGGCTCTACTCAAGACCCACTCTCATTTTTGTGAATATAGATGCACATACAGGTACATACACAAACTCTCAAAAGGGTAATGGTGATTAGTGAGGATGATGGGCTTGTGGTGGTTGTTTTTTTTAATCTGCATATTTAATTTTTTTTCAAAGAAACATACTGCTTTATAAAGTAAAATAGAATGTAATGGCTGTTCTTTACCAACCCCTCTTTTTTTGTGTGCTGGACATTACACAACATGCTTTTTCTATATGTTCACTCTATATGAAGCCTCACAGCCATGTTGCAAGGAAGTGATTATTATTCCCACGTATTAAAGGAGGAAACTGAGACTTAGAAATGCTAGAGAATAAAGATTCATTTGTTACCTCTCCCCAAAGTGGCCCCCAAATCTTTTCCAAATTAGGAGTCCTTCTGCAATCTATCACCAGAGGCCCGCTAATTACCTCTGGCCCTCTCCCTTTCTTGTGAAGCCTTCCATGCAATTGAGAGCCCACCTCGCCCACACAGTCCCCTGGGAAGAAGTTTGGCGAGTCCCAGGGGGCTCAGAGATATGTACTGCATCGCAGAGGCCTGCTGGGCCTGGACAACATGGCCTGGTTGATGCTATCCTGGTGAAGGGAGCTGAGGCGTGAACAGCCTATGAGCACAGAGGCCTGGATTTCCACAGATGCTGCCTGAGATTGGGGTGGGTGGGTGTAGGTGGTGGGGGCCCCAGGTGGGAGGATCTGGTAGGGTAACCCAGAGCTGGCCCGCCCTCGTCCCATGAAACTCTAGATATAGAGCTCGAAGTCAGCTGGGGGTGGGAGTTACCTCCTTAGTTTGGTTTTCCAGGGCTGGTATCAAACGATTTTTATTTATTTTTTATTTTTTTTATTATTTTTTAAATTTTTATTTATTTATGATAGTCACAGAGAGAGAGAGAGAGAGAGAGAGAGGCAGAGACACAGGCAGAGGGAGGAGCAGGCTCCATGCACCGGGAGCCCGACGTGGGATTCGATCCCGGGTCTCCAGGATGGCGCCCTGGGCCAAAGACAGGCACCAAACCGCTGCGCCACCTAGGGATTCCCTCAAACGATTTTTAAAAGCAGAGCTGGTGGGCAGCCTGGTTGGTTCAGTGGCTTAGCACTGCCTTCAGCCCAGGGCGTGATCCTGGAGACTTGGGATCGAGTCCCACGTTAGGCTCCCTGCATGGAGCCTGCTTCTCCCTTTCCCTGTATCTCTGCCTTTCTCTGTGTGTGTGTTCTCATGAATAAATAAATAAAATATTTTAAAAATAAATAAAAAAAATAAAAGCAGAGCTGTAGCAGAGATTGCATTTGGTTTGGCCCAGTGGGGACAGGTGGTCTTTGGGGTTATTTTGTGTCTCATCTACCTGGAGTTCGGCTGACTGCAGTAGTAAACTGGGAGCACTGGTCCATACTTCCCTGGGCCGATGTGAGGGTTAAAGGAACAAGATGACATCAAGAGTCTGGGCTAGTGTCTGGGCAGATTATAGGGGCTCAGTAAATGTGAGTAGAATCTGCTTCATGCTCACTGCCTAATAGGGGTGGACAGGTCCATAAATACTCAGATGCTTCTAGCATGAAACGTGCCATGTGAAGAGGGGCATGGGGGCTGAGAAGCTCAGAGGTGGGAGTCTGGGGTAAGAGGATGGGTTTTTTGGGGGGCGGGTGGGTGGGCATAGAGGCCTCATAGAAATACAGAAATAAAACTAGACCATATACAGGAATAGTAATCATCCGTGGAGCATCTACCAGTTCTAGGCAATGTCCTGACCCTTATAAATATCATCTCGTTTCCCTGTCACAAGCCCAGCGGTTGATATTATTTTCGGAGGCAAAGGTCACGCAGAAGCCAAAGGACAGAGGTAGCCTACAGGGGAATCTTGAGTAGTCCTGAGCTGCCTTCTCCTGTCTGTTAATCCCCCCGTAGGTGGTACAGTCTGTCTCCAGGCTCCTAGCTGGAGGCTCTCAGCCTTGACACAGCTGGCATTTTGGGGTGGGGTCACTCTGTGTGTGGGGGCTGTCCTGTGCACTGTAGGTAGTAGGGTGTCCCTCAGCATCCTTCGATGCCCTCCCCACTGGAAACTAGTAGCATTCCTCCTCCACCTGCCCCCAGATGACAGCCAAAAATGTCTCCAGACATCGACTGAAGTCATCTAGGGGCAAAATCCCACAAGAACTGCTGCTCTAAATACAATCTATCCATGAATGATGTCAAATGAATGTCCAACCCAAACTGAGTTCCACGTTCACATAACCGGCTACTTACATAACGGCTTTGCTTGGGTGCTTCTCAGCTCTCTTGAACTTAACATATTCAAAATGGAACTCCTGGTCCGCTTCTGGTTTGTTCTCCCTGCATCAAGTTTGAACAAGCCAACTGAAGACATTTTCATTTGCTCATGGGCTCAAATAAGAAACGTCAAATGTATCTTCCTTTTTCCTAACCTCACATCCAATATATCGGCAAGGTCTGTTCAATTTCCTGAATATTTCCTGAACCCATGCATTTTTTCCTATTGCACCCCTTGTCCTCAGCCAGCCAGCCTCTTCTGTCACTCAGCACCATCTGTACTGCTCTGACTGTTCCCACTGCTTGCTTTCTTTCAGTCCATTCTCCAAATAACAGCCAAAGTGGTCTCTTTCAGGCAGAAATCCGAATACATCACTTCCCTGCCTACAATCCAAACTTTTAACCATAGCCTTTGAGGCCTTACTTGTTCTGGGCCCAGACACCTTTTCCAGTTTAGGATTTTGAGATTTTCCCAGGTAGCTCCAGGATAAGTGAAAGTAAGTTCGTTTATTTTCCCCATGTTCCTGCCATGAGGTCCTACCTTCAAAGGTGCTCAATATAGTAGGGACGTAGAACAACAACATATAGAACTGGGACATCAGTGATAGTGTGGCATAAAGAGTCAGAGAGCCCTGAGAACCCGACAGGAACTAACCCAGTCTAGGAGATCATGGAGGACTTCACGGAGGAAGTGCCGTTTGAAAAAGGTTGAAAAGAGAAACACACCCATAAGGGTATGACCATGTTGGAGGAAATGTAGTTCAGGGTTGCTGAAACATAAATTTGTGAGAAAGGAAGTAGTGACAGAGGTAAGACTGGGGTGCTGGGGGTAGCTGATGACTTAATAATAAAGGCTGTGCAGAGTGTTCAACTCCAAAGAGTAGTCATGGTCATGCTGAAAGATGGATCAAATCTTAAGAAAGCCAAGCCACTACCCAAAGTCACAGAACTAGAAAGTGGCAGAGAAGGGGATCACACTCAGGTCACTCGGATTCAGGTCTATACGCTTCCTTCCCTGTCATTGATATGGAAGTCACACTGGACAGGACAAGTAGGGAAATGGCCGTAGGGAAGCTGGATGAGGGCTATGTGGTCAGAGTCAATACCATCCTATGTATAAGAAAGAGAATGATCAGAACATCTGGTTTCAGCTTATAATACAAACATAAATTTTGATTTTTAAAAAAGATTTTATTTATTTATTCGTGACAGAAAGAAAGAGAAAGAGAGAGAGGCAAAGACACAGGCAGAGGGAGAAACAGGCTCCCTGCAGGGAGCCCAATGTGGGACTCGATTCTGGGACCCCAGGATTACAACCTGAGCCAAAGGCAGATGCTCAACTGCTGAGCCACCTGGATGTCCCAAATCTTGATCTTTTGTAATAATGTAAGGATTGGGGCACCTGGGTGGCTCAGTCAGTTAAATATCTGACTCTTGATTTTGGCTCAGGTCATGATTTCAGGGTGATGAGATTGAGCCCCTTGTTGGGCTCCATGCTCAGCAGAGAGTCTGCTGGAGACTCTCTCACCCTCTCCTTCTGCCCCTCTCCTTGCTCACTCTAATTCTAAAATAAAAATAAAAACATTAAAAAAATAATACAAGGATTGACAATTAATTCAAACATTTCAGAAGCATGGTGGACCAATCCAAACATGTTTGTGGCTTACCCTTAGTCCATGGCCACTGTTTGAGACTTTGGCAGACATTTCCCAGGATTGCCTTCAGGATGGGTCTATATAGGTTATAAAACAGTAGATAGTTAGAAAGAAAGATAGGTAGATAGCTAGAGGGATGGATACATAGAGAGATGACAGATGGAAATCATAGGGGTAGTTACCACTTGTTTTAGGGCTGAGAAGCTGAGGCACAAAGATGAGAGTTCATGCAACTCAGATAGGCAGAGCAGGGTCTTGCCCTCAGCGTCCTTTTTACTGCATCTCCTTGCCTCTCCACCTGGGAAGCTACGGTCTTAAGGTAGATGTCTTATTCTTTTTCACACAACATTTGAACAGCCTTCCCCTGTTTGAAGACTCCTGCACCTTTGGGACAGAATCCGCACTTCACTATTAAAATACTGGAAATGCCAGTCTCTTTTCCTAGACTTGCTTGTACATAGTACTAGATTTGTCCTTCAAGTGGACCCACCCCAGATTTTGAATGGCAACCTAGAGACACAAAAAAGGCAGGATTGTGCCAAATCTTTTGTGAAGATGGGTGGTAGCAAGGGTGCCAGCTTCACCTAAGTTCTAGCTCTGTTGTCATTACCCCTAATATTGGCAGTGTAAGCCACAGGGCCTGTCCCCAGCAGTGGCGGCTATGAATTGGTGCTTTACTGGGTCAACAGCATACAGTGATTCAGAGAAATTGTCCTTGGCTCCACGGCATCTGTGCCCAGGTCTCCAGCTGTCCTTGAGATGCAAGAAGTATCTTATATCCCTTTTTGGGGGAGGCAGGTGGCTTCAATTAGTCAGAGCCGGTGACCATCCAGGTCCCTGGTACCAGAACCATAGAAAAAGTTATAAGAGATTACTGAGAGCTTCGCTTGGTGAGTTTTTCTTCTTTCAACACTTCACTTGCCAATTTTCCATTTAGCAATCACTGACAACAGTTTTCTGATTGCCCATGATACTGTATTCTATTTACAACTCCATCTGTGGGGAGGGAAAAAATCCTCCTGAATTCCTTGAGTGATGGCCTTTGCATAATTTTGCTTTGCCCTCTCGTTCTTATGATTGCTGCTCCTCTAAATAGTCACGTAGTAGTGATTGTCTTTCTTTGCAGATCACAGGGGCTGAGTCTCCTCTTTGAAGGTGCTTCATTTTTATGGAGTGTGGATGGTCGCATAGCTTCAGCTTGCTCTTTCATTAAACATTTGCCCTTTGTTTTCCAAAAAAAAAAAAATATATATATATATATATATCTTTCTTTGGGAACACTGTGCCAGTCAAGACAGGCTAGACGATGTTACAGTAGCAAGTGATCCTAAAATCCCAATGTCTTATGAGAACAAAGGTTTATTACTCTCCATACTGATCAGACAGATTCTATCCAGTCTTGACTCTGAGATCCAGCTCATGGAAAACTGCTGGCTGGAACAGTGCCAGATGTACAGCAGGAAGAAAAGAGGTTCAGGAAATCATGGGCTGATTCTTAAAGCTTTTACCAGGAAATGACTCAATACTTGCTTCCCACTGTCATGCACCAGAGAAGTCACACAGTTTACTTCTAAGTTCCAGAGAATGGAGGTGTACTGTCCTCCCACAGGGAAGGACACACACACAGAAAGTCCACCCTTTCAGCCACTAGGTAGCTCGTTCCTTTACTCTGCCTCAAGCAGAAACATCCAACTCTTCCTTAAGGGGGACAACTCAAGGGTCCCCCTAATGCTCCACCCAGTCACTGCTTCAAATGAAAAGTTCAGGATCTCTGGGGATGGGTCTCCGCCAGATATGGAACCCCTGGGTCCAGGGAGCAGTGGTCATAGTTGGTTTTCTTTAGAATGGGACCCTGGGACAGGGGTACATTATGAATGATTTCTCTGGGAAGTGAAGGATACTGATAGAGGATTGGAGAAGCAAGACAAGGACCAGAAGGCAGCCAACAGAAGGCATGAGCTAAATCTCATTGGAGAAATTATGGGAGCCAGTGAAGGGACACACCTCAGGATTATCCCACTTCATGGACAAGGAACCTTGGGGACTTACGTGCTGACTCCTACTGGTGACTGGTTGAGGGTGCTCCCAGGGAAGTTGAGTTCCTCAGCATATCTGGACTGGAAGCTGGGCAGAGAAAGCCCTCAGGACAATAAATCCAGGCAATACAGTTGGAATTTGGTAGGTGTGTGCTGACAGAGTTAGAGGTGGGGGAACAGGAATGGGACACAACGCCAAAAGCATCACACATCAGTGAACCCAAAAGATGAATTATGTGTTTATTTCTACCCCAAAAGCAATGGTGAAACAGGATAGGATAATTCCAATAAATACTCTCATTTGGAGGAAAAGTCACTGGTCCATAGCAATTCTGTAATCCTGTATGACAGACATTATCAGATTCCTAGCTGGGGATGGGACAATCCTCACCCATTCCTTGACTTTCTAGGATTCTTTTTTTTTTCTGTTTTAAAAATATTTTATTTATTATTCATGAAAGACACACACACACACACACACACACACACACAGAGGCAGAGACATAGGCAGAGGGAGAAGCAGGCTCCATGCAGGGAACCCGATGTGGGACTCGATCCCAGGACCCCAGGATCACACCCTGAGCCAAAGGCAGATGCTCAAGCACTGAGCCACCAGGTGCCCAACCTTCTGGGATTCTTATATTCTCTTTCTTAGATGCAGCTGAAGAGGGCTTTGGAGAATCTGTTCTCAAGTGGGGGTGAGCAGCTCGCTCCTCTGCTTCCTTCTGGAGAAGACTGAGGACCTACAGGTCATTTTGAGTCTCGCACTGTCACAATCTTTTTTTTGTCTACAGTGATGGGTCATTTGACTTCAAACTCTCCCTAAAACTCAGCTGATATATTCCGGTCAACAGCATGTGCCAGTGGCACTCACAATTCTTTTTGAGACATGACGTTTCACTCAACATTTAATTGTGGGTGTCTTGAGTTTGTCAGCTTTCTGAGTGAGAGCCACACCCGTCAGATCTTTTCCCTGAGCCATTTGGTCCAACTAAAAAAATTTATTAGATGCCATGTCAGTTTTCCACTGCTGTTGAACAGATGATGAGACTCTTACTAGCTTAAAACAACACATGTAATCTCATGGTTCTGTAGGTCAGAAGTACGTGCATGCCGTGGCTCCATTCTCTGCTTAGGGTCACACAAGACTGACCTCAAAGTTTCAGCAGGACTGTGCACCTTTCTGGAGCTTGGGGTCCTCTTCCAAGCTCATTATGGTCTAGAGAAGAATCCAGTTCTATGTGATTGTAGCAGTGAGGTTCCTATCTTTTTGCTGGCTATCACCCAGGGATCGCTTTCAACTCCTAGAGGCTGTCCTCAGGTCCTCACATGGCAGCTTGCTTCCTTGAAGCCAGCAAAGAAATTTCTTTGTCTTTAAATCTCTCAAATCCCCTTTAAGGATTCATCTGAATATCAGGATCACCCAGGAAAATCCCCATTTTGACAAAATCAAAGTCTTCTGGTGAGGGACCTTAATTACATTTGTAAAACCTCTTTTGTCATATAGTTCAAGAAAACTTTGGGAGTGACATCTACTGAGATTCACAGTTTCTTTTCTTTTCTTTCTTTTCTTTTCTTTTTTTATGTTTTTTTTTTTTTATTGGAGTTCAATTTGCCAACATATAGTATAACACCCAGTGCTCATCCCGTCAAGTGCCCCCCTCAGTGCCCGTCACCCAGTCACCCAACCCCCCCGCCCACCTCCCCTTCCACCACCCCTTGTTCGTTTCCCAGAGTTAGGAGTCTCTCATGTTGTGTCACCTTCTCTGATATTTCCCACTCATTTTCTCTCCTTTCCCCTATAATCCCTTTCACTATTTCTTATATTCCCCGTATGAGTGAAACCGTATGATGTTTGTCTTTCTCCGATGGACTTACTTCACTCAGCATAATACCCTCCAGTTCCATCCACACCAAAGCAAGTGGTGGATATTCGTCCTTTCTAATGGCTGAGGAATATTCCATTGTATATATAGACCAAACCTTCTTTATCCATCATTTGTCCATGGACACAGAGGCTCCTTCCACAGTTTGGCTGTTGTGGACATTGCTGCTATAAACATCGGGGTGCAGGTGTCCCGGCGTTTCACTGCATCTGTATCTTTGGGGTAAATCCCCAGCAGTGCAATTGCTGGATCGTAGGGCAGGTCTATTTTTAACTCTTCGAGGAACCTCCACACAGTTTTCCAGAGTGGCTGCACCAGTTCACATTCCCACTAACAGGGCAAGAGGCTTCCCCTTTCTCCACATCCTCTCCAACATGTGTTGTTTCCTGCCTTGTTAATTTTCCCCATTCTCACTGGTGTGAGGTGGTATCTCATTGTGGTTTTGATTTGTATTTCCCTGATGGCCAGTGATGCGGAACATTTTCTCATGTGCTGTTGGCCATGTCTATGTCTTCCTCTGTGAAATCTCTGTTCATGTCTTTTGCCCATTTCATGATTGGATTGTTTGTTTCTTTGCTGTTGAGTTAGTTTAATAAGTTCTTATAGATCTTGGATACTAGGCCTTTATCTGATATGTCATTTGCAAATATCTTCTCCCATTCTGAAGGGTGTCTTTTAGTTTGGTTGACTGTTTCTTTTGCTGTGCAGAAACTTTTTATCCTGATTAAGTCCCAACAGTTCATTTTTGCTTTTGTTTCCCTTGCCTTCATAGATGTATCTTGCAAGAAGTTGCTGTGGCCAAGTTCAAAAAGGGTGTAGCTTGTGTTGTCCTCTAGGATTTTGATGGATTCCTGTCTCACAGTTAGATTTTTCATCCATTTTGAGTTTCTCTTTGTGTATGGTGTAAGAGAATGGTCTACTTTCATTCTTCTCCACGTGACTGTCCAATTTTCCCAGCACCATTTATTGAAGAGACTGTCCTTTTTCCAGTGGATAGTCTTTCCTGCTTTGTTGAATATTAGTTGTCCATAGAGTTGAGGGTCCACTTCTGGATTCTCTATTCTGTTCCATTGATCTATGTGTCTGTTTTTGTGCCAGTACCACACTGTCTTGATAATCACAGCTTTGTAGTACAACCTGAAATCTGGCATTGTGGTGCCCCCGGCTCTGGTTTTCTTTTTCAATATTCCCCTGGCTATTCGGGGTCTTTTCTGATTCCACACAAATTTAAGATGATTTGTTCCAACTCTCTGAAGAAAGTCCAGATTCACAATTTCTGCAAACATTTGAGTAGAGGGGATTATACAGTGTGTGCCCACACATGCCAACTTAATCAGAAAGTCATCTTAATTCTGGGGTACCCCACAGGAAGCTGTTCTGGTTCTGTTCTTGGGCTGGCCCTACCCAGAGGCTATGTTTTCATCAGCCTTAGCTGCTCAAAGACCTCAGCTTTATCTTGTTCTGTTTGGATTTGAGAAGGAGCAGCTCTTCAAAAATATATAAGGTCTTGAGTTTCTGGTCTTTTTGTCATGGGTCAGTCTTGACAAAAAGTTGGCTGATTCTTTGTGATCTCATTTCTTTTTTGGAGTATTTTATTACTTGCTACAAAGAATCATCAAGGCACACTGCTGAAATTCCATCTGCCTCCTTTTTAGTTTAAAGTCACAGCTCCTTGGGGCTATTCCCGGTCTTCCAAGTTATGGCAGGTAACAGTTTTTACCAATTGTTTCACCACTGAATTACACAAATTGTCATCCTTGCAGTTTTGATGCTGAGTATTTTAGGTTTTGTAGAAGGGATCCCACTTCAGAACAGATTTCTTTGTTAGTAGAACAGGCTGGGTGTGCCGCGCATAATAGATGACTTATAAATCTCAGTGGCTTGCCATGAGAAAGTTTCATTGCCTCCCCCTGCAACCTATTCATCCTGGGTTAGCTGCATCCTCACTCTGATACCCAGTAATGGAGCAGCCTATGCAAGGGACAGTTCCAGTTTTGTGGCAGAGGGGAAAAGAGATACAGGCAATCATGCTAGGTTCTTAGAACTTCTGCCTGAAGTGACAAATATTACTCCTGCCCATATTTCATTGTCAAAACCAACGTAAGTGGACACCCTTCTGTTCAACAGGATGGAGGTGTGAAGACGATGGAGATGGGTACTCCCACTACAAGGTTGGGAGTGAAATTAGTATATGAGTAAACAGGAATGTAAACTCATACTCCAAGTGCCCTGTGAAAGGGCATTTTTATCTCTCTTCAGGACTAGAGCTTTTTCACTTGCTGTCTCTCCCTTCAGTATCTCTATTGAGAAATATGCTTTTGGAATTTGGAAAGCAGGACTGGGATCCTCCTTTACAAGGAGGTTGGGTAGAGTCATCTGGTTTGACTGGCATTTCCTAATCTTTGTTCCCAGCAGGATTTGGGCACTGTTAAGCCCCCTGACTCTTTATCCACATGACACGGCATTCCAGGGGATGACATGCACTCCGATCACTTTACAATCTTTGTCTTTCTTTCTTTTTTTTTTTAATTTTTTTTTTTTTTTATTCATGATAGTCACACACAGAGATCGAGAGAGAGAGAGGCAGAGGCACAGGCGGAGGGAGAAGCAGGCTCCATGCACTGGGAGCCCGATGTGGGATTCGATCCTAGGTCTCCAGGATCGCGCCCTGGGCCAAAGGCAGGCGCCAAACCGCTGTGCCACCCAGGGATCCCCAATCTTTGTCTTTCTTGAGTTGACATGTCAGATTTATGTAACTTGTATGCATTTGACCTCTTGTTTTCAGTCAAGAGAGAGGACTCAGGTGCTAAATTGCTTGAGATCTTGGTTGCTTTTGTAACATCTGCGGCCTAATTGGTAGTTCCAGTGGCCAATTTTCCAAAGCCCATAGAGAAATATCATGGCTGTAACTGCTTTCTGTATTGATAGGATGATGGACTACATAGTAGTCAACGTCCAGTCAGGGGAGAAGGAACCACATGGATGTGGGGTAGGTTTTCTTACAATGGGAAGCCCAGTGGATTGGGGGAGGATGATACACAAGTGCCTCGTGGTGAACAGGAAAGCTCTGCCCACGTTGATGTTTGAGCTGAGCCTCAAAGTTGAGGAGTTTGCCAGATGGAAGAGGTAAGAGTTAGGGGGCTGAGACTGGGAATTCTGTACAGAGCACAATAAGTATGGAGACCTGAAAAGCAGTTTAGCATGGTGGCTAAGAGTTTAGGTTTTAGAGTTAGACTGGTTTGCGTTTGAATACCAAATCTGATGCTTACTAGCTGAGCAGCCATGGATGAGTCACTTCAGTCCCCTGAGCCTGGGTATCCTCTCATGGAAGATGGTGTTTTTTCAACCTCAAAGGAGTGTTATGAAAATTAAAAGAGATAATGCAAATCATTTGTTCCTCAAATCATCAAAAAATGACCAAAATTGTGTTTAATAAAGGCATATAAATATAATAGAATAAGGTGTTACTAGAAAAAGGGAGTAGAGGCGGCCCTGGTGGCATGCAGGGAGGAAGAGGTGGCCTCATGGACTGTGGTGGTCTCGGTGGGATGTTCAGAGGTGGCCGCAGTGGAGACAGAGGGGGCTTCCGTGGTGGCTGGGGCATGGACCGAGGTGGCTTTGACGGAAGAAGACGAGACGGTCCTGGTGGGCCCCCTGGACCTTTGATGGAACAGACGGGAGGAAGAAGAGTGGGTGTGAAGGACGTGGAAAAATGCATAAAGGCGAGCACCGTCAGAAGCGCAGAGACCGGCTCTACTAGATGCAGAGACCCTGCAGAGCTGCATTGACTACCAGATTTATTTTTTAAACCAGAAAATGTTTTAAATTTGTAATTCCATATTTATAATGTTGGCCATAACATTATGATTATTCCTTGTCTGTACTTTGTTGTGCCCAAGATTGCGAATCTGAGAAACCACCAAGGAGCCGACACCGATGCAAGCACAGGAGGGTTTATTTACAAGCTCGAGCTTGGGTCCAAGTATACCCCACACAGCGGAGCAGGGACTCGGCCGGAGGTTAAGAGGCGTAGCAATTTTATAGGGGCCCGTGGCCAATGGGATTGTAACACACACAGAAAGTTGCAGTCTTGTCGGTCCACACGCAGGTGGCCAATTGAATCATGATTCACCCTATAGTGACCATTTGAACTGGCCTGTCACTCTGGTCAGAATTGGCGCACATGTTTGGCGGGCAAAAGGCGGGGTTTACATTCTTTGGTGGCTAGGGGTTCCGCATTCCTATATGAGCCGGTTTCTGGTAAGGGTGTGCTCAGCGGCTTGACCAGGGTGGGGCAGCGCCCTAAGCAATAAGCAGGTCATGTGGGGGTCATACATGAGATGGCGGGTGTAGCACAAAATGGAGTTAGTCCTGCTCTGCTTGTCCAGGGGTAGGGGATTTTTGTTAAATTCCTTGTTTCCTACGTACTTCAGTATTTTTCACCATTTGTGAAGAAACATTAAAACAAGTTAAATGGTAGTGTGCTGAGTTTTTTTTCCTTCTTTTAAAGATGGTTGTTTAAAGACTAAACAATGGGAACCCCTTGTAAGCAAGCTCAGTATCATTGTGGAGAACCAAGAGAGCCTCTAACTGTAACAATGTTCATGTTTGTGATTTAAAAAAAAAAAATTCCAAATGTTTATAAACAGTAAAAAAAGAAAGAAAGAAAGAAAGAAAGAAAGAAAGGAAAAGAAAAAGGGAGTAGATTTGTGTATGGGTAGGGAAAATGTAGGTCTCAATGTTCCAGGGTTGGAAGAAGCAGGTGACAGAATATGAAGCTAAATGTGTTAAGTTGTAAAGTCTCAAGTATCTTTAGAGGTAAGAGTTTTGGGTTTGATATAAAGACAAAAAAACAAAAAAAAAATAATGTAAGTAGCTAACAAGACACACAATGTGATCAAATCTGGGCCTAGAAAACTCATTCTGTAGCAGTGCAGAACATAAACTGGAAGTAGAGACCAGTTAGGAGCCTGGCACCATGACCAGGTGAGTGATGAAGTGGCTTGATCTGGGGCAGGGCCATGGCCATGGGGATGCTGACCCACTAGAGATTCAGAATAATGTGTTATGAAATCAAAGACTGATGAGAAGAAAACCCACCTGTGTCCTCTTGAGGGACCCCAGCACGCTCAGCTTCCAGAAGCCACCATGTTCCCTTGAGGCTGTACTCAGCTTGCGGCCACAAGGATCACTTTCACAACACGGCAGCTTACTTCTCCAGCATCATTTAGGGAGGGTCTCTCCCACCCAGTCTGCTAAAACGACATCTTTTATAATCACGCAAGTGATCCTGTTGCCTTTGCCATGTCCTGTTGGTTAGAAGCAAGTCACGGGTTCTTCTGTACTTGATGGGGAGGGTACTATACTCAGGTGTGACTCAATGGGGTGATCACTCAGGGTGTATCAACTAGATTCTGTCACAGCAATCGTGAGTAGTCAGTGCACAATAAATATTTATTGAAGAAGTAAACGACAAAGAGTGAATCTGGTGAAAGGAGGTCTAGGGAAAAGCAACAGGACTTGAGTTTTCATACCTTTGCAGTATTTATTCACATGGCATATGGGTTTGTTTAAAAGAGAGATACCAGAATGAACTCATATTCTTGGATCTTCTCATCCTGTGTTTCTCCTTGGATAGAGGGCAATCATGCACAAAATTGGGCAGCCAGGCCTTGGGGTGGGGATAGGGGTGTAGACTGCCTTGTGCAGGGAATACTATTGTTCCACCCAGGTAAATGCCAAGGGAATGGGGGCAAGTTTCCTAACATTACTACACTTGCTGTGTGCAGTCAGCACCATTGGTATAATGAAGACAATGATTAGAGTGGATTTCCACAATTACCACATCAGCTCCACTTAATGAGGTACGAAAGCCTAGATGCCCAGGGCAACCCAGTTTCTTCTGTGGCTGATTTTCCCTTTTCTCTACCCAAATTAATTTTTCTTTTTGCAAGCCCTTCCTGGGAAAGTCAGTTATAATCTGAGGTGCCATCTGTCTTTCTGGCTCCAAGCCAAACAACTTCATTAAAAATTGGGAGAGGCTTTCCTGCTCTGTTCTCAGCTTGTACCAAAGCGGATGGGAAGGAGTGGTCAGGGAAGGAGCATCTTGCAAGGAGGGCCAGAGACAAGGATTTGAGTACACATGATTTTGGGGAAGTGGCCCCAGCAAATCCTACTAGGGGAGTGGAGAAGTGAGGCAGAGGAGGGAAAGAAGCTCATGTATGAGTGTGCATTTATGAGCTGGTTGCCATTGTCTGTTGCTGAGGGACAAGCCCGCGAGTCACTCCGAGGAACTGTAGACATGCTGCAGAGTTGTCTCGGTCCAAAGGCAAGAAAGCAGGAGTAATGATCGCCAGTTCTTGTCCATGAATGCTTGAGGGAAGCCTCCAAGGGCGTGTTTCCCATGGCTCTGCAGCCCACATGTAGGACCAGCAGAAGGTTGCATTGTAGGTGCAGGTGCTGATAGTAAGAAGCCCATGAGTGTGCACAGGTAACGTGAGTGCTTGTATCATGAGGCTATGACAGATCAGCAGTGGGGCTGCTGGATGGAGTCTCAGGTGGTCAATATTGACAGTCCTGCTAGGTCTGTAGGCAGGAAGGAAACACAGATCTGTAAAAATAGCCTTTTTTGTTGTGTTGCTGGATTCCATGTGCCAATATTTCATTAAGATTTTTTTGTATCTTGTGCTCCTGAGAGATTGATCTGTAATTGTCTTTGTTTTGCTTTGGTATTAAGGTAACACTCATTAGATGAATGATGAAGCTTACCTCTCTTGTCTATTTTCAGAAAGAGTTTGTGTAGTGTTTTCTTCTTTAAATGATTGATAGAATTCAAAAGACAAGCTATCTGGGCCTGGGCTTTTCTATGTGGGAAGATTTTTAATTGCAAATTGAATTTATTGACTTAATATATTTCTATTCAGATATTTGATTCCTTCCTGAGAGACTTTGGATAATTTGTGTCTATCTAAGAATGTGCTCATTTCATCTAAGCCACATTGGTTGGCATAAAGTTGATTTTCCTTTCTTCATTCCTGACTGGTAATTAGGTCTTTAAAAAAATTTTTTTTTTCTTAGTCATTCTGGCTAAAAGTGCATCCATTTTGTTGATCTTTACAAAGAACTGATGTTTGGTTTCATTGATGTCCTCTTCTTTTTTCTAGGTTATTGACTATTTTTCTAGTTTATTTCTAGTTTATTGCTCTTCTAGTTACTAGTTACTTTTTTGTTTATTCTTCCTTTTCTAGCTTCTTGAGGTAGAACCTTATATTATTGATTTTTGATGTATTTTTCTTTCTCTATATTTTTAACTATAAATTTCAGTCTAAAGTATCTTGATTTGTTGTATTTTTCTTTTCTTTTTCCAGTTATTGTACCATTTTTGGGTAATTTTTAATTTTTCTGTTGGGGTTCTTCATTTGCTGAGCCACTGCCATGGTATGTATTTTTTGTACATAGTTTCATTAAATTCTGTGAATCTTTTTTATAATTGCCTTTTTGATGTTTTGGTTTGGTAAATATATCTAAAGTAAGCTCCTGCAGTTCTTTGCATGTCTCAGTATTTGGTGGAAATTAAACACGTTAGATAAAATATTGCATGACTCTAGATTGTTTTGTTTTCTGGAGAGTGGTTAATTTTTAAAAAGTAATTTCCCTGAAATGGGAATCCAGGGCTATGGAATCCATCTCTATCCTGCAAAGGCAGCCACTACTACTTTCTATTCTTGGTTTTATGTATTAGTCTTGCTTTCTAGGGGCATGCCTGTGTCTGCATCACTGAGTGGTCAATGATTTGGGTACAGGTTGTGCTCAAATACCCCAGACCCTAAGCTCCCAGTCTATGCTGATTGGTACCTGTGTGTTGGTTGGGGAATGCACTCAGAGTTGCGGGCAGTTCTCAAGTTTCTCTAGTTTTTTACTTTCTGCTGTGCTTTTTTGGTATCTCTTGAACACATGAATAGTTTTTCCCATCAGCCAGCAATGTGTAGAGAGCTCATGTCAATCCTTCCATAGCCTTCCCATGGCCAGGACTGTTTCTCTTTTATTCATTGCTATATCCCTGCAACCTAGGAGAATGCCTGATATGTAAGAAATGAAGTTCAGGAAATATTAGCTTAATAAACAGATAACTGTTTCAAAATTGGATCCAGAAAGAAGCTTGATTTTTCATTTGTGTGTCTCCAACTCGAAGCATAGAACGTGACCCAGAAGGGTCACACACTCATACATTAGTGATTGCAAAACTACCCCCCTCCTCGATGAGCAGCGGTTTGGATAGAAGGGTTCTATGAGTAAGCTGTACCAAATACTCAACTGTCTCTATTTTGAACAATAACTTCAGGAGTGCAGTAAAATAGGGAGAGCAAATCAGTGCATCTTATGAGCCTGGAATGACCTTGATATCAAACTGAAAAAGCAGTTTGAGAAAGGAAAACTGCAGGCTGGCCGGCCTCACTTCATAAACATAAATGGAAATAGTCCCAAACAAAATATTAGTATATGAATACTAATTTTTAAAAATGACTTTTAAAAATCAGATGTTTTGGAAACAGGCCCAGGATCAGCTACTTGAGCTCTGCCACGTGTAACTGTGTGGCCTTGGGAAACAATCTCTCAGAGACTCGGTTTCCTTATTTAGAAGATGAGACCAGTAAATTCTCTCTCATTTATCCATGCTCCCATTCATTCTATTTTTATTAGAGTACTCATGTGCCATCTGTTGCCTGTTGTACTGGTGACCAGAGTCCGTGCACTTACTGCCATGGTGGTCTGTGAAGATTGAGTAAGTGGAGAGGTATTAACACAGCACCATGCCTGGCACAGAGCAGTGCTTAGAGAGGGTGGATTCTTTGCCCACATCTAGTCTTCCAGACAAACTCAATAGTCACTAGCTCATTTCCATCCTCATACTCGTCTTGAAATGTCATCTCCCAAGGCAACCCATCCCTGCTCATCCTATCCCATCTCATCCCATCTGATTTTCTTCATAGCATTTTCCAATTTTGAAAGTTATCTTTAAAAGTTATCTTTAAAATATTTTCCCCTTGGGACTCTCAGGTGGCTCAGCAGTTAAGCACCTCCCTTCAGCCCAGGTCGTGATCCTGGAGTTCCAGGATCAAGTCCCACATCGGGCTCCCTGCACGAAACCTGCTTCTCCGCCCTCTCTCTCTGTGTCTCTCATGAATAAATAAATAAAATCTTAAAAAAAAATTTCCCCCTTTACCATTAATGTCCCTGTTGGAAAACATAAGCTTCATGAGAGCAGGGTCCTGTTTCCTTTATTCTCTGCTGTGTCCCTGGCACCTGGAAGGGTGCTTGGCACATAGAAGTGCTCCACAAAGAGGTTGTGAAATGACTATCTGTGTCTTTTGCCACCCTGTAGTTCAGTGCCAGACCCAGAGATGGGTCAAGAGCCGGGGCTCAGAAAGCATGTGGAATGAAATTCTTGCGTGGCAGCCACTGGGTCTCCCTCCCAACTGGTTGCCACGTAAACTGCTTCTCCACAAAGATCTGCAGGCTGGAGAGATGTTGGGTGTGATGTTAGCATGTGTGTTGGCTCTGTAGTTGTGCCAAGGCTTCGTCCTTAAAGGTAGGCCTATAAATACCCATGGGGGCGCAGGCCCTGCCTTTCCTGTATTGTGCTTCTTAGTAAAACCTGTTTTTCTCTGCCTATTCTGGCCTTCCAGGGACATTAGTAAATGCAGAAGAGCACATGTTTAGAACATTACAGTTTCCAAACTTCGTTTTTGCTCCAGAATGCCCTTGGCTCCTCATGCCACCTCTTGGAGGTAAGGGATTTCCTCACTTTGTTGAGAGAGGGCGAGGTGACTTGCTCATGGGACACAGCAAACGGGTGGTGAAGTGAACCTCTGACTTTAAATCACACATTTTCCTACTCAAATTTCCATCTCTTGGCATGACATGGACCTTGTAACTTGCTTAAGTGTGTGTCCAAGTTGAAAGGTAAGAATGTGAAAAGGGAGAGAAAAATAAAATGTTAATTTCAAAGGATTCATTAAAGAGTGTAAGAAGGAGAATGCAGGTTGAAAGGCTGAAAACTACTTCCAACTTACTCTTTTAGGTGGAAAAATACCAGGTGCTTTATATGTTGTATCAAGAACAGACATTAGATAATGGTATGGGTCAAGAAAGAAATTAAAAAATATTTATAAGAAATCATGGGATGTTTCTATTTGCCTTTTTTTTTTTTTTTT
This sequence comes from Canis lupus dingo, assembly GCF_003254725.2. Taxonomy (NCBI): domain Eukaryota; kingdom Metazoa; phylum Chordata; class Mammalia; order Carnivora; family Canidae; genus Canis; species Canis lupus. Next base: position 38,030,617 of record NC_064246.1, read on the forward strand.
TAAGATTTTATTTACTGGGACGCCTGGGTGGCTCAGCAGTTGAGTGTCTGCCTTTGGCTCAAGGTGTGATCCTGGAGACCCGGGATCGAGTCCCACGTCGGGCTCCTTGCATGCAGTCTGCTTCTCCCTCTGCCTGTGTCTCTGCCTCTCTCTCTGTGTGTCTCTCATGAATAAATAAATAAAATCGTTTAAAGATTTTATTTATTTATTCATGAGAGAGAGAGAGAGGCAGAGACACAGGCAGAGGGAGAAGCAGGCTCCATGCAGGGAGCCCGACGTGGGACTCGATCCCGGGTCTCCAGGATCAGGCCCTGAGCCAAAGGTGGCGCTAAACCGCTGAGCCACCCAGGCTGCCCCTCTAATTTGCCTTTTAAGATAGAAAGTGGAAACTTTGAAGGGGGTGCAAAATGCATCAACAGATTTGACCATGCTTGAGGAAAAAAGCTGAGATTGAAAAAAGTTTCAACACACTTTTGAATAGAACACAGCTATCAGGCAATTCTAAATTCCAGCACATTGCTTCCAAAACTCATTCAATGGGCACAATAGCCTTGTGAAGTGCGGAGCCTTCTCTCCATTTTTCTCTGAGTTGAGCTTAGAGAGGTGAAGTGATTTGTTTGAGGGCACAAAGTTAATACGTAGCAGGACCAGATGTCCGAGATGTTCTTCTCCTAGATGTTTGGGTCAGAAGTGTTGGGGGCCACATGGGATAGATCCTGCCCCTAACTCTGGGTTCACAGTGTAGATATGGTGTTTGCCTGGGACGTGAACCAGATGGGATGCAGAAGAAGTGGCTCAGAGGATGCCAGAATCAGGCAAAGGAACGGGGTCAGAACTAGAGCTTTGGCAGCACCCCAGGCTCCCCTGCATTATGTGCTTCACTTTAGCAACATCCCATTGGAAAGAGTTCGGTTGTATTAAAGTAGGATTGATAATCTGATGAGTGTATGCAGTGCTCATGTGCCCACGAATGGACACATGTGAATCCGAGCATGCACTTGCGCACACATACCCACATGCACGCACGCACAGGCAGGGATGGACATTTGTAATCAAACTGCTTAATACATTCTTTATTTTTATTTACATAGGGTAGTTTCAATTCTCATTAGTTAATATTTTTTTTGGGGAGAGTAGCCAAACACAGGGTATTGATATTTAAATTTTCAACACTCTTTTTTTTTTTTTTTAAGAATACAATTCGACTTTTTTTTTCTTTTTTTAATTTTTTTTTTAATTTTTTTATTTATGATAGTCACACAGAGAGAGAGAGAGAGGGGCAGAGACACAGGCAGAGGGAGAAACAGGCTCCATGCACCGGGAGCCTGACATGGGATTCGATCCAGGGTCTCCCGGATTGAACCCTGGGCCAAAGGCAGGCGCCAAACCACTGCGCCACCCAGGGATCCCTAAATTTTCAACACTCTTTAAAGAAAATGAGAACTCCTATGGAAAAAATGCTCAATAGAAAATACACAGGTGGTACTTTGGTAGCTCAAATTTATCTTACAATTTCTTTTTTTTTTTTATAAATTTTTATTTATTATGATAGTCTCACACAGAGAGAGAGAGAGAGAGAGAGAGAGGCAGAGACACAGGAGAGGGAGAAGCAGGCTCCATGCACCGGGAGCCCGACGTGGGATTCGATCCCGGGTCTCCAGGATCGCGCCCTGGGCCAAAGGCAGGTGCCAAACCGCTGCGCCATCCAGGGATCCCTATCTTACAATTTCAAATGATAACAATTGCTTATGCTAAAGTCAGTCAATAGGACAGCAAGGCAGTGTCAGTGAATTCACAACTTGAAATTGGGACTTGTGAATGGCTATCATGTAGTAACCTGAGCATCGCATCTAGTGCCATATTTTGTTCTATAGTTTAGTTGTTCAATGTGAAGAGAGTTTTAATTCATACAGAGAGGTAGCTACAAATGGTAGACTTAAATTTTTTTTTTTTATCTATGATGTTTTTCCTTTTTCTAGAGATGTGACATACATATTTTCATCAGTAATGTTCTATGGAACATTGTACTAAAGCAAAGCCAGACGGATGGCCAGAAAGCTGTACTGCCTCCTACTCGTGCAGACTAGTGCAACATCAATTTGACAGAGGAGGTTTTGAAAAGAAAGAAGGATTAAGCTCATCTTTGTTCTTGTTTTTAAAGATTTTATTCTTTTATTCATGAGAGACAAAGAGAGAGGCAGAGACATAGGCAGAGGGAGAAGCAGGCTCCATGCAGGGAGCCTGGTGTGGGACCTGATCCCAGGACTCCAGGATCACTACCTGAGAGCCAAAGACAGATGCTCAACCACTGAGCCACCCAGGTCTCCCATGTTTTGTTTTGTTTTTAAGATTTATTTATTTATTTATTTATTTGAGAAGCAGGGGAAGGGCAGAGAAAGAGGAAGAGGGAGAGAATCTTGAGCAGACTCCCCACGGAGCGTGGAGCCTGATGCAGCACATGATCCCACAACCCTGAGATCATGACCTGAGCAGATATCAAGAGTCAGACTCTTGACTTCCTGAGCCATCCAGGCCCCCACTCATCTTTGCTTTTTAAACCAAACACACCCACCCTAACAAACTCAGTTATGAAGAGAGGATTTCAAGCAAAGCTGCCCAAACACATCTAACAGGTGATAGGTCGGGGGACGTTTTAGTCTGCTTCCAGTGCACCATGCCCATTTGCTGCTGCCGGTAAAAGAGGGAAGCCAGTGCAGAAAAGAGTTTTGATTTTCATAGCACTAACAACCAAAAAGCACACAGTAGATAATAGTTGGATCTTTAGAGGAGTAATCAAAGAAATTCCAAAGTTAGATCTGCTAGGTTAACCTGAATATTCATCTGTAAAAAGTATTGTTTTGAAAAGCAATACTTTAGAGAGGCTTCTAGGTATAGGAGGCTACCTGGAGATGGGTAGGAGACGCAGGAAGAGGGTTGCAGACACAGTGTTAGGCTGGATTTTCCCATAGGTCTATCAGACGAGGGCATCTCTCTCAGTTGGTTCCCCGCAGCCAAGACTAGCAGAATAATTGGGACTTCAGAATCTCACAAGGGCGGTGGGGGATGGGCAGCTGGTCTGAGTCACCCCAGAGAATCACTCCCACGCCATCCTCACCCAGCTGGACCACTCGGTCCAAAGTACTGCAACTCTGACCCAAGTGCAAGCGCGGGGGGCGTGGAGAAAATGTGAGTCATGCCTGCTGTGGTCTTTGGGACAAAGTGGGTTCGTGATGATGGGTTATTCCATATTTCTGACACATGGACATGTGTGCTGTTGGAGGGGGACCCACGGGGAGAATGCTCAACATCAGCTTTCTCTAGAAGTCTGACTCAGAAGCAGAGTGGTTCTCTGCTCTGGTTCTTGGGTAGAAACCCGAGAGTGGGTTCTACCCTGGGGGAGAGTATTGAATACAAGGTGCTTTGAGGGCAGGTCATTTTCTGTTCGACTCAATAGTTAACTTTAATGAAGAGCTGCAGGCAGAGTCAGCTTTTACACCATGGGTTCTCCTGTCAACAGTAACTGAAACCTCTTACAGCCCTAGTGGGTGAGGGAGGTCCGCCAGGGTACCATTGTCTGCAAGAGGGAGCTGGGGCAACAGATTTTTCTGTGAAGTGGGCATGAGAGATGATTTGCACAGCAAAGTCACCACCAAGCCACTGCAGATGTCTTGTCCCTGGCCTACTTCTGTTCTGTAGTCTAGAAGAATGCATTTAAAAGCCTGAAACTCAGTAAATGTGAGCAGCGTGTCAAGTACGTCCCCAACCCTGTCATCTTCACGGTTCTATGGGTTGCAGGGAAGGCCACCGTGTTTGGGGCAACTGCACCAGCAGCTCTTCTTCAATCTGCTTTTCTACAAAAGAAATACATTTGTTAAAAGTAGACAGCAGGTGGGTTGATTCCTTTCTGTGTGCTCAATGTTCTGGTAGTACTCATCCATGAAATTCCTCTATGACATCTGGAACTTGTCATCCATAAGGAAGTTGTCTGAACATGCAACCCCAGCTTCACATTCTGCTTCAGAGGTGACAGAGATGGGTAGCGTGAATCCCTGGGCCTCTTACTGCACCTGCAGCCCAGATGTAGCCTCCCCTGTGCCTGCGGAGCCCTAACCTGCCTGAAGGGCACAGGGTTGGGCTGTAGGGGGAGCCCCTTGCTCAGGGGTGCAGTGGCCTTTCTGGGGCCCAGCTGGTCTGTGCTGGCCTGGGAGGCTCCAGCCCCAGGCTCCTGAGGCGCCCCGCCCAGCTGACTCCACCACTGTAGCACCCACCTGCACAGGTTTGCTTTTAACAGTTCACTGAGTCATCTCAGGATATTTGCCAAGTTAAGCCAATCAAGCTTCTTGAAAGAATAGTCCTACGTGATTTCTGTTTCAACGTCAAATCATGGGCAGCGTATTGGCATTTCTGAACTGCAAGTGTGCAATGTGAAGGAAGTCAATGCATAGATACTTGGGTTAACTTAGAATCCCCATTGTTTGGTATTTTATAGAATGATTTCATTGTTAAAATAATGACCATCCTATGAATGTCAAAGCTGCCCAACTTCTTGCGTTTGGGATCACAGCTTTGAGTTTCAGCTTCATTGCAGACACTTTATGTGCAGTTGGAGGCCTGGCAACCCCGTGACCTGTCCAAAAGAACTTACAATGGAGGGGAGGGCCCCAGACTTGCTGCAAACCCCACAATCGCCCTAGAAGGGCATGGATGCACTGTGTCATGTGAACATTCATCTGGGGTTGCACATCTGGCTTGGCAGCTTGATGGCAGATGATGGCACCTTGATGAGACACCTTCACATTTGCCCTGAGCAGGTCTATTCAGCATTTACCCAAGGATGCACATATTTTGCCCTAATATATTCACTTGAACAATTTTATGTGAGTGCATATATGTCCAAGCCAAGCCTGATTTTTTTTTAAAAGAGGAGCACTTTTAGTCATTCTAATCATTCTAATTGGTGAACCCATTTTCCACAAAGGTAGCAGAAGAATCCCCCCAGGGGTCTGCATCGACATGAGTCAATGTGCAAGCTCATGGCGAAGCACTAGGAGGTGTGTAGGCGCTATGGTTTGGCATATGGCACAATGGAGTCTGTGCTTTTCTATGCCATGGCTTTGAAAATCAAAAAATGTACAATTAAGATAGGGGTCAGACTTGTGCCCCACCTCAAACACCACCATCATTTGGAAACCATTGGCCTAGAGGAAAAAGGACTCTGGAACTGAACCTGATTGTGGCTTGTGAGCTGTCTGAACATGATTCCACTTCTTTAAACCTCAGTTTTCTCATGTTGAAGTGGAGACGGCTATTCCCAGGGGTTTATGCAGCGATTCAATGAACACAATGTACAATGTACGTCAGGCAGGTTCCATCAAAGTCTTGCATAGGGAGGGCACCCAGCAAATGCTAACCCATCTCTCCCTGACTTTTTAAAATTCCCATTTCATAGAATAGAGGTATTGCTAAGGATGTGAGAACTGCAGCAGAAAAAAACTCATGCTACATTTGCTCTCAGCCTCCTGAGGTCTCCTGGGATCAAGCAAAAGCTGTGCTCAAGCGTGGTGGCTGTCAGCCCTGGCTGCACACAAGTCACATGGGGAGTTCTGGAAGAAATGCTGATGCCTGGACCCCACCCTCAGAGATTCTGATCTAAATAGTTTGGAATACTCAGTGCTGGCATTTAAAAAAGTTCTCCAGGTAATTTTGATGTGCAGTCAGGGTTGAGAACTACTGCTCTGGACAGAGGGCTATCCATCCTTCGCCTTCTACCGTGGTTCCTGGCACAACACTCCGGGCTCATCTTTGATCCTCCCTGGTCCTCTGTAGGTGTGTAATCTGGTCTCCAAGTTACTCCCATGGCCTATTCCCCTGGCAAAGTGCCACTGCCACCATATGTCACACCATGTGCCTCTTCTTCTCCATCCTGTTGCTGTTTCTAAGCTCCTCCCTGAGCTTCTAAAGCAAGATGCTTGGCACATTGGCTGAATGCCTTGAGAAAATTTCCAAGTGCCTTCTTTAGGCTAAAGCCAAATCTGGCATCCCACAGTGCGGTGGCAACACGCTTAACAACACTTCTGCTTACTCTGTGGGAGAAGTGACATCATTTAGAATGGAAGAGAAGAGGCTCTGGGCTTGACACAGCCCGAGGGTCCTTAACATAGCAAAAGATGGCAGGCAAGTCATTTCTGGCCAGAGGCTGCACCTGCCCCCCATCCCCACCCATTCATGAAATGTCTTCTGAGCTGAGCTCAAAGGAGAAGGCATTTACCTGTGCCTCCAGGAGACAGAAGAGCCTTCATGGAAGAAATGACACTTGATCTGGGTTTGGAAGAGGTTTTGGAGATTGGTTGGATGTTGAAGGACATGTGATTAAAGACCAAGAGTGATGAACATGAGCAGAAGCATGGAGCCAAACAGTTCCATGGTATGTATAGAAATCCTGTCATGTGGAAAAGTGGCTGGGAGGCCAGAAGGGCATGCATCAGCCTGGTCAGTCCATGTTGCAGTAACAAATAGCCTTCAAGTCTCGGTGGCCAATCACACCCACGTCTATTTCTTACCTGTGCTAAAGATCCACCATGGGGAAGGTCTTGTCTATGTTCTGAAGGTGACGGACCCTCTACCACCTGGATCATCATCATTCCTGGCAAGGGAACTGGAAAGTGATGACTGGATTGAATTTTATAGGTTTCTGTGGCATTTCCATTCACATTTTGTTGGTCAAAGCCAGCCACATGGCTGTGAATAACTTGAAGACAGTGGGAAAGTAGCATAGGTCCAAAAGGGGAGGAACTAGAAACATTGGTAAATTGCTTTAATGGCCTCGACGGGGAGGAAGAACCTCAAATATCTCACTAGGGCACTTGGATTTCATCTTGAATAAGGGAACCAGCCAAGATTTGTAAGTGGGAGAGGCATAGTTAGAACTGTGGTTACCTAGAACTGGGCTGGAGAAGAACATTTATCCCTTTGCTCTGTACAGCCTTTTTCTCTCTTTCTGCTTTTTTAGATCTGTCTTCCAGCATAAAAGTCACAATATTTATCTGCTCTCTGCTTTTTGGTAAGCTTAGCCAGAAAGACTCCCTTCATCATTTACCCTGCAGTTTTTGTTTTTGTTTTTGTTTTGTTTTACCCTGCAGTTTTGAGGATTCATGCAATTCATAGGATTATTGTCAACCTACTTGTCCCCAGGTCTAAGCTATGTCCTTCAGCCTCACTTTTATGAAAAGGAAAAAGCTGATGTGTTCATCATCATCTGACTTTAGAACCTATTTCTCAATTAATGGGCTCCTAACTTAGTAAGAGAAGAAAGGGGCTTCCTTAAAGCCCAAGATAAATTAGAAGGGGAGAGAGAGAGAGAAAAGAGAAAAGCAGACCAGTAAGAAGGTGGGAATAGAGGAATAGAACAGGAAAAAAAAAAAGATCATAAAAAGATTAAAAAAAAAACCACAATGTGGAGAAAAGGAAAAATCCCAAGAGAGAGATTTCTGACTGAGCGGAAAGTGGGAGATGGAAAAGCCACAGAAACCTATAAAATTTAGTCCAGTCATCACTTTCTAGTTCCCTTGCCAGGAGCCCGGGAGCCAGGCTGCTCCAAGCTTCAATCCCAAAAGGGTAAGAGGTAACATTCTGGGCAAGTTACTTTACCTTACTCTGCTTCATTGACCAACTCTAAAATGGGTGCAAGATTAAAAGAAACCAGATTATAGGGGCACCTGGATGGCTCAGTGGTTGAGCATCTGCCTTCTTGTCAGGTCATGATCCTGGGGTTCCGGGATCGAGTCCCACATTGGGCTCCCCATGGGGAGCCTGCTTCTCCCTCTGCCTGTGTCTCTGCCTCTTTCTGTGTCTTTCATAGATAAATAAAATTAAAAAAAAAAAAAAGAATCTGATTATAGCCTTCTCTTGAGAAGTAAGTGAGTAAATCCCGGGCACATGTTCAGCATAGTCTCTGACATATTAAGCTGTCGATAAACAGTTTTGACAATTATAGTTTTGCAAACTGAAGTTACAATTGATTTGAGTCCACAGTGTGTATGAAGATTTTTGGACTCCTTAAAATTAAAAGGCCATGTTCTGACTCTAACTTTCCTCCTTATCTTTTGCCTCTTGTCCTTAAAATCAAATTCCTGTTGATGAAGAGATTTGGTGACTTAGTCCAGATGAATAGAGCTAATACATTTCCTCATATCTTTCTGCCCTCTGTTCCTTCTGCAGTTCGAATTCTATTTGTTCTTGGAACTTTAATAAGCTTTTTCCTATTTTCATTCTCACTAGACTGATTTTCATTATAAATTCTAGTTCCTTCCACCTTCTCAGGCTGGTCCGAGTCACAGTCTTTCCATGGGTCTGTAATTAATTATGATGACATCTGCTAATGGTGGTGGCTTGGGGGGTAAAGTCTGACGGCCTGCAAGACTACTTCATGCCCTACACTGGAATGTAGTATGAATTGTCTAATATTCTCTTAATGCAGGTGGGAACTGATTTATTTTCACATCAGAGCTTTCATTTTTAAAATTATATGGAAATTTACCTATGTGGAGGGAATTTTTTGGTTTTATTTTATTGTTCAGAGATGCCCTATAGGTTCTGTAGATAGGAACCTGAGACTTAGGCTAATAGCCAGCATTCTAGTTGTGGAGCTGGAAATAATTTTTTGGGATATCTTACGTTGAGGTTCTTAGAGGAAGTCTCGAAGATGGATGTTTGTATGCAGGAGGTATACTGGGTAATGCTCTCGGGAGCAAATCTGTAATGAAGCAAGGGAGGCTGGATCAGGTGGAGAGGGAAGATGGGGTACAATGCAGTTCAATAGTGGCTTCAGGAAATCCCATGAAGAGCTTGGGAACTGGGATAGCCCTGCAGAGATGTCCTCAACTGAGGCAAAGGGTCCTTGGATCTCCCCATCAACCAGTAGTTATGGCCAGCATTAAGGAAGAATATAAGATATCAGGTGAAGTGGCTCTTTTCAGCTAAGAACAATTCCTGGAGAGGGACACATCTCTGAGCCCTCCGTATCCATCATTTCCAGGTGGAGGACAATGGGTGCCATGGTCCTGAGGGGAGGAACAACCTAGTACACACTATGTAGGACATTTCCTAATCATTGTAACAGCATCGGAACTCCTGGAAAATGTTGGCTGAGTTCTTTTTCTCTCTGTGTGATTGTGTTAGTTTCTTAGGGATCCTGAAACAACATACCACAAACTTGGCAGCTCAACACAACAAATTTATTGTCTCATAGTTCTGGAGGCAAGAAATTCAAAATCAAGATATTGATAATGCCACGCTCTCTCTAAAGGCTCTAGGAGATGATTTTTCCTTTCTTCTCTCCTAGCTTCTGATGGTTGCTGGAAATCCTTGGTGTTCCTTGGCTTGTCGATGCTTCACTCCAATCTCTGCCAGTGTCATCACATGGCACTTTCCCTGTGTGTCTCTGTGTCTAAATTTCCTTCTTTGTGCTAGGACACCAGTCACTGGATTAGATTGCACCCTGATTTAGTATGACTTAATTTTAATTGATTACTTTTGCAAAGACTCAATTTCCAAATAAGGTCATATTCTAAGGTTCCTGAGGTTAGAACTTCAATATATTTTTTTTTGGGGGGGGTGGGGGCCCACAGCCCATAGCAGCATATATTTGAGTAGATATATAAATCCATCTACTGATTCATCATCCAGACCATATCATGCCATCTTGCTCATAGAGGTGTCCTTAAAGGTACCTCCACTTCCACCATCCTTGATCAGATCTAACCATCTCTCTCCTGGATTGTTGTGATAGTCTCTCTGCCATTCTCCCTCCAGTCCCTTTGTCTCCATCTACCTCCTCATTACCCCCAAGAGATCCTTTTAAGACCCAGTTTTGATCATGTAACTATGCTGCTCAGAACACATCAGTGGTTTTCAGTTACCTATAACATGAAGTCCACGAACTTTGGTTTGATATTCAAGGTCCTGTGTTACCTGATCTTGTTGACCTGCACAGCCTCATCCCTGTTTCATGTTTGTTTTGAACTTTACACTGAAAAAAAGCAACTTGTTTCTGTGTGCCTAGCATGTCATAGTCACTCAACAAATGGCAGTTCTCTTTCTTCCTACACTTTACAATAAGATGTTTCTCCTCTAATGATCTAATGGAATGGCTACTTCACCTGGTGATGTAGGTACTTTCATAGGTAATGAATGTAGTTGATGAGGATACTGAAAGTCAGAGAGAAGAAAAAAATTACCCAGCTGATGGTGAAGCCAGGAGTCACACCCAGATTTGTGACTTCCAGTATGGGGGCCTTTCTGGTGTCTTTGCAGTTCATACTGAAAAATTCAGTTCATATTGAAAAAATTCCACCTTCCATACATTTAAAATTTATGTTGCTGGTTGCTCATACCTACTTTTGTGCAGGCTGCAAAGATTGAATGAGGGGACAGGTCTCTCCTATATTACACCCGGAACAGAAATAATTGTGGAGGAAGAAATTGGTTTTCACAAGTTGGGATACAGAGTACATTTAAAATAAAAATGCATCCGAACTTGAGGAGACTACGTTGCTCTCAAAACTTCTCCCTTATTAAAAGATAAATGCATACCAGTAATTGTCCTCTCATTATGTATCAGGAAGATACTGTTGACCTCAGGTTTGAATAAAAGCATCAGTTTATATCTGTGTTTCTTTAAGATACAGCTGTGTGAGTCAGAGGTGCTATGCCAGGTGTTACAGAGGTTTCCATGGCAACTTCATCTTTATTTTCCTTCCTGAATAGCGATGTTAAATGGTGACTTTGAGTCAACACTCATTTGAGATTCTCCATTTTAAAAGTTCTGTTCCATTATAAGCTGCATTTATACATCTCCAAGTAGAGAGGAGAACTGAACAATTTCTTGAGGAATTGGGAAAATGCAGACCTTTCATCTGATTTGGACTATTTATCTTTCCATATTATTACTACTATTATCAAAATGATCCTGGGCTTACTTTGCTCTCAAGTTGGTTTTTGCTTCATAGAAGCAGCTGAGGACACTTTGGACCCTCACTCTCATAAAGGAGACATTTCTAGAAATTACTTCCAGAAAAACCAGATCAGGATCATCAGGCAACTGAAGCAAGAGAATATTGCAATACTTGGGCAGTCAAGAGAGAATATCTATAAAGTTGGAGTGAGGGTAGCAGTGAGTGTAGTCATGTTTCATATTTCACAGACCACAGGAAGGGTTTGAAATGGACTAAATATAACTGCTCTGTCTTGGGTGGTACTGAATTTGCACATTCTTTCTGAGAATACCAGATAAAAAAAACTTGGCAATGGACTTTTCGTTGACAAAGACCTTCCACAAAGAATCTTTTTGTAGACAACTGCATGCTATTCTTCTTGGTCAACGTTTTCTTCTAAGACTGGCCCTTAAGTTTCTCAATGTCTTGTAAATGAATTGCAGTGATTGGACTCCAGCTGAGACAAGGGCAGTGGGCAGGGATATGGATGAGGAACCAGGAGACCTGATTCTTGTTACACTCTGCTACTCATTAGCTGTGTGGCTTGGTAAGTCACTTGATTTTCTTTATAGAATTGAATTAATAATATTTCTAGACTCTGACCTTTTAAAGTAGCATTAAGAGATTTCCATCTAAGGTTATCATATTTGCAATTGTTTATCTCAGACATAGACAAAAATCATCAGAGGTATTCATTCATTCACTCATTCACCAAGAGCAGTGGAACAGTGGTTAATGCTTGCAGTCAAGACTGGAGGATCTGGGCTCGATTTTACCTCTTTAAGTCTGTTTCTTCATTTTTAAACTGGGGCCAAAAATAGTAACTTCTAGAGGGAGATGGAGATTAAATAAGATAATGCACATAAAACATGCAGCAGAGTGTTTGGCTCATCATAGGCGCCCAATAAATCTTTATTGAATACATGAGCAGGAATGTTTTTGGAGCAGCTACTTCATTCAAGGCTCTTTTAGAGCTACTGAGGCTAGAGACGACTCAGACATGACCCAGGCCTTGGTGAGTGAAGCAAATACAACCATAGTAGGCCTAGTCACTATCACAACCTGTAGCATTCATCACATTTAGGTTATTTGGAAATGTAATTAACATCAACAGTGTGGCCATGAACCTCTTTGAGTTCATTTAAGATGATAGGTCCTCAAGATTCCTGGAAGCGGAATTGGTGGGCCAAAGGGTGTGAGTTACACTGCACCAGAGGCAAGCCTGGGAGTCATGACAGTTCTGAAAGGGGCAAATGGGAAAGGGGCAATGGGAGATACACACCATTGTTACTACCACTTTACACATGAGGAAACAGAAGAGGCCCAGCAGTCTGTGCCACGTCCCACAGTGAACATGGTGGACCTGGGGGCCTGACTGGGCATATTCAGTTCTGCTCACTGTGTGGAGCCAGGACCGGGTTCACAGGGAAAGGAGGAAGTGGGGGAGAGAATTCCAAGCACAAGGAACAGCATGTGCAAAGATAAGAGTCTCAAAAACCAGTTCGAGAGATGTAAGAGACATTTATTATTGTGAATAGTAAGAATTGCCCCCACCAAAGTCCCTCTGGAGAACTTCTGACCGTCTCCAAAATACTAAAAAATCGGTTCTGAAAGTCCTAGCAAAACTCCTCTTAGTTCCTTTGTTGTTCAGATAAATTGAGACAGGTACTTTGAAAAATGTGAGATTCTACAAAAGTATGAATATTTATTACTATTGAGGACAAACTGGAAGGGATTCAATTTATACTCAGTTTAATTAATTTACTTTGACTTGCCCATATGGTTCTCACACTAGCTGCTAGCATGCTTCTGGCTGGTGAATAATTATTTTGTAGATGGGGTATCTGCTGCCTGCCAGGCCCATGGCTCAGTGTTTATGAACAGTGATTCTCGTCCTTTTATCTATGTTTCAAGGTAGATGTTTTCAACCCCATTCCACAGATAAATAAATTGAGCTCAGACATGTTGGGAGGTTTTCCTCATGGCTGCCATGCAAGGCGTGGGGGAGCTGCTGTGGGAGCCCATCTCAGCCTGCCCTTGGAATCGATGATGTGGTAGTGTAGGGGACGAAGGCAATAGTCTAGATTGCCAGAGTAGGCCAGAGAAGGGATGAGGGTGGTCTCTAACCTCTCCCGAGAGCTTAGAGCTGCTTCTCTGACTCTCACTTAACACCAGAAGACTAGAAATGGTTCCTTAACAGCTCTCCCAACCTTCCCGTTTTCCACAGGTCACTTCCCTGCACAGCATTTCCCATACATGGTCCAGGACTGCTGCACTCACATCTCTCACCTGCCTGCCAACCCCACAGATGGCCAGTGGTAGAGCCGAGATTTTGGTGCGAACATGCCTAATCCAATGCCACTTGCCTGCCTCCAGCCCTTTGGTCATGCTGTTCCCTCCACTGAGACGACCTCCTCTCTCTACTGTCTGTTGAAACACTACAGGGCAGAAGTAACTAGCCCTTTCCTGAACCTTTTTCTTGTCCCTTTCTGGAGTCACTTCTCCCTTTGTTATTGTTGACTGTGGATGCTTAGTAAATTGTCCACCTGTTTATTTCTTGAAGTAACAAATGTGTTCAGTATACCCTTTGCCAAGCGCACAGAAGGCAGTGTGTGTTAGATAAATATAAAATGCCACATTCCATCTTTGTGGTTGAGCTCAGTTACGTCTTTCCTATTTGGGCCAAATTTGTCTCGTAAGGTGGGAATACTGAGACTTGCCACATACTTACAAAATGGAACCAGCCAGATTGGTCTTTTTGACAATAAGGCATGACTGGTGTTTGGTCTATTCCAAGCCCTGTGTTACATACTGAGGACTCAGCCATGAGTAATACTTGTCTCTTCCCCTGAGGAGCTCAGGGTGAGAGGGTGGTGAGTGGGATAGACAGAAAGAACTAGAAAATCAATGATTACTGTCCACTGTGACTTTGAGTGCACTGTGACGGGCCACCTCATCCAACCTAGGGTGAAAGGTATCAGGGAAAGGTTCTCAGGGGAGGTGGCCTTTAACTGAATTGTGAAGGAGCAAAATGTATTAGAAAGATTCATGGGGGAGGGGTCCATGAATATCGGAAGCCTAGAAAACAGCATATGAAGAGGCTCTGGAGAGTAAATCGTCCTGGTGCATTTGTTGTACTGGTAGGTAAATGTGGTCTTGGTTTCCCTAATAGTAAAGTAGGGGGTAGGTCAGATGATGTCCAAAGAGCCTTAAAAAACTCTGATGTGATAGAGCATTTCTTTTAACTCTCCCCTCAATAATAACTACAATTTCAAATACAAAATGGATTATGGAAAGAAGTGAATATTTAGTCTTCATCCTTTACAAATATCCTTGCAAAGTTTTCTCAGGGCTAGATCCAGATACCTCTCTCAGGTTTTGGGCTTGAAAATCTTGCTTAAAGGACTAGTCAGTTTAGTGTCTTTTTTTTTTTTTAATTTTTATCTTTTTAAAAAATTTTATTTATTTATTCATTGAGACAGAGAGAGAGAGAGGCAGAGGCACAGGCAGAGGGAGAAGCAGGCTCCATGCAGGGAGCCCGACGCGGGACCCGATCCCAGTACCCCAGGATCACATCCTGGGCTGAAGGCAGGCGCCAAACCGCTGAGCCACCCAGGAATCCCCTGAATATAACTTTAAAAAATTACCTCACTCTTTTTTTTTAAAGATTTATTTATTTATTTATTTATTTATTTATTTATTTATTTATGATAGACATAGAGAGAGAAGGGGGCAGAGACACAGGAGGAGGGAGAAGCAGACTCCATGCAGGGAGCCCGATGTGGGACTCAATCCCAGGACCCCGGGATCACGACCTGAGCCAAAGGCAGACGCTCAACCCCTGAGCCATCCAGGTGCCCCAGTTTAGTGTCTTTAGAGGACTGGTCCAGTTAAACATCCTGAGGAAAGTAAAATGCTTCTCATCAACATCAATGTTCTCATATCCTCTCTCATGTATTTAGATCACTTTTTCTAAAAATGAGATTATGCATTTTTTGCTGCAGGATCTCAGGGTAAGTAGAAGTGTTGAATGCTAATTCTTTCAAAATAACTCCAGAATCACACTTGCTTTAAGACAGAAACCATTTCCTACTCAACTACATATTATGAAAGATGTCCTTGGTTTCTGCCACTGGAGATGCCTGGTTAAGACTGTTTATTTCCAGGCAAATGTGGTGAGCAAGAGCATTGGGCAAGCATCTGCTCCTTGCCAGTTCCCTTCAACACCTTGTGCTTTTTTTTTTTTTTTTAAGATTTTAATTTTAAGTAATCTCTGCACCCAACATGGGGCTTGAGCTTACAACCCCGAGATCAAGAGTTGCACGCTCCACCGACAGAGCCAACCAGGTGCCCCAACACCTTATGCTTTTAATCCTTACAATGGCCATCAGCTTGTGCACTCCCCCCTCCCCAGCCCCCCATTTCCTCTGCCCCTGGGGAGCTCAGCAGGGTTACTTTGGAAATGATAGATTTGGGACTTGAACTCAGATCTGTGTGACACCGTGACCAGTGCTCTTTCTGCCACGTCACCCTTGTAGTGGGCATTGTTTTGCTTGCCCACAACATCCCCTTCCCTTTTGATTTCCCTCTGAGGACTCATCTCTCTTTCATTCTCAAGTCTGTTCATTTTGATACAGCTGATTCTAAAACTCAGTCCTAGAGGTAGGCACGCATCCTGTGCCTGGTCAGTGTCTCCGATTTTACTCGGCCACGGGAATTGGCTTGGGGATTGTCCCTGCCATCCGGGCTAGGCCACTGAGACACCATTCTGAGAGTTTGATGAAACCCCGTGAAAGAGAAATTCTTTCCCACTAGAATCGTTACCTGTGTAGATACTGGAGCCTTGCGATGCCAGACCACACAGAGGATTTGCCTAAAGATGGCACTAGCGCAGAGGGAAATGGAAGCAAGAGGTGGAGAGAGTTAAGTGCCCGGCCTGTCTTGGTCTGCTTGGGACTTTGAAACTGAGAGTCTCCCATCACCGGAAGCCCTTAGTCCCCCAGCAGACTAAGACCGCTGGTCACCTTAGTGGAGAATGACATCAAGTTTTGGTATAATTTTTATGTCTTACCAGATTATGCCATGTCTGACACCCGCATACACAGGGACTTTTCTGTTACACCTAAACCAATACATCTCCTTTTCTTTTCTTTTATTTAAGATTATTTATTTGTTTATTCATGAGAGACACACAGAAAGAGGCAGAGACACAAGCAGAGGGAGAAGCAGGCTCCTTGCAGGGAGCCTGATGTGGGATTCGATCCCAGTACCCTGGGATCACACCCTGAGCCAAAGGTAGATGCTCAACCACTGAGCCACCCAGGCGTCCCAATACATCTCCTTTTCTGCTGAAGCAGACTGAGTTGGTTTCTGGTGCCTGCAATTTAGAAGATCTTAATGAATACATGGCACCAAATTCAAGGTTGGGAATCTTCCCACAGGACCCTACAGGGTTTTGTCAGAAAACAAGGGAAGGCAAGACACAGAAGGTTACAAGACAGGAGTTTGAGATTGTTGCTTTAATGCAAGTGCTGTAGGAACTCCAAGGCAAGAAATGTCAGGGAGGAGACCAGGTTTTAGTTGGATTTTGAATAAAGTTCAAGATTGGGGTTGCATCAAGCAAGAAGGGAGGAGGTGGAGAAAAAGAGCTCACTGAACATCAAAAAATGTTCAGTCAAAAATAATGCTTCTCCCTAAGCAGCAACATCAATACGCACTGTATAAATTAATCTTTCTTTGAGGTTCCTGATTCAGAAAGGATCTTGGAAGGTATTCAGTGGGGCTTGTGAGCAGTTTTTAATATTAACACGCATTGATCTTAAATCGGAACTGGCTATTGGCAGTGGTGTGTGCCTCTGCTTTCGCATGGAATTCTACAAGCCCTTTCCTTTTAGTGGACAGCGCTGTAGCCTGCCCTGTGATGAACCACTGATGCTTGGTAGAAGCAGTTAATTAAATGGATAGGGTCTTTTAAAGATATCTGTGGGGATGGGATGGGTCTCAGAGGAGATCTTGGTGCTGAAAGGATGAAAGGGCATTGAATCCTTTCATCTAGTCTGACTGACCTTGTGAGATTTGGAATTAGATAGACTTGGACTCAAAATTCCACATTAATTATGTTATCAGGTTAATTAGTTGATTTTTCTGAGCTTAGTTTCTTCACTAGTCAAATAAATAAGGATGTGTACATCATATTTTCCCATGAGATTCTGTATGCAAGCACTGTGCCCGGTCATAGTGAGTTCATCCTGATACCCTCCCCCAGTTATCAGCTTACAAAACAAAAAAGTTGATTTTACAAGTCTCTTTGAGCAGATAGACTCTTCTTGTGTATCTCCAGGGATGGAGAGCTCATTATCTTACAAAGAGACTCAATCTGGGCCAGCTCAGATGGTTAGAAATTATCTTATTTTGAGCCAACAATTGTCTCCTTGTAACTTCTCACTGATCCAAGTTATGATCTCTGTGGTTATTTTAGTAAGCTTAATTCTTTATTCCTTATGGCAGCTCTTCAATATTTGACAACAGCTGTCATGTCAACACCTTCTGGATGAATATGGTGAGGATCATGGATAGCAATGATAATGTAAAGAGCTCAGTACGGTGTCTGATGTATGGTAAGACCTCAGGATGGTAGCACATCAGACTTAGGGCTAGAAAATCCTGGGAGAAAATCCTAGCTCTACTACTTTCTAGATGTGAGACTCGGGGCAAGTTGCCTTCCATTTCAGTTTACTTCTCTACATAATGGGAATTTATTTATTTTTTATTTATTTATTTATTTTTTTAACTGAAGTCTCCTTTATTCTATATCATCCTACTAGGATTTTATTTTTATGCCAGAACAAAATACTTAAGAGATAGATTACTAAATAAAAAAAATATTTCAAAACAGAAAATACATCTAATAAATTAAAGCGAAAGCCAAAGACCTGGGGAGAATGGAGAGAACAAGATAAGCCTTAACCAAAAGCATCTAAATACCCAGGAAGCTAGTCTTATGAGCCATATTCTCTCAGCTTCTGGTGACCATATTTAATAATAAGCACATCAGCCAAACAAGGCCAGGAAAAAGTTAAATGGCTTAAAAAATAAGCAAACGTAGACTTCTTTTTGTATGGCACAAAGTGCTAATTTCAATAGATCTATTAAAATAATTTTTGAGAAATAATAAAAGAGATGGTCACTTGATCCAAATTAATGTTAGGCATAGAGTTTATAGCATTGTATTACGCTAGTGTTTTATCTATATATAAATGTTCAAATACATAAGTAGCTAGTTTCCTGAACTTGGTAGAAAACCTATAATCTCAAATGCTTGTCATCAGAAGCATATTAACAAATACAGCTGTTTAAATGTTAACTAGGCACTGTGGTCCTAAAGTGGGTCACTTCCAAAAAGTCTAATAATTACAGCTTATCATAGTAACTCTGTAGTGTATTAGAGTAAACAGAACAGTTCTATACATGAGCCACATGTAAAGGCAGTAGTCATGAATATGCGGGGATCACTGGACATCTATTTCCAAAGCTTCCACGATGTGTGCGGCAGAAGGACAATCTTTAGGATCTTCGTTAGTGCATACAGAGAAAAGTTCAATTACTTTCTGGTACGTTTCATCCAGTTCTTCCATATTAACAGGTGGCCTCGTCCCCAAACTGCATAGTATGCTTCATCATCAAAGTCGCTTTCATCAAAAGTTTTATCTTCATCATCATCATCATCTGGAAGATTAATGTGTGGAATAGACAAAGTCATCATTTCCCACAGAGTCAGGCCAAAAGCAAATATGTCTGCCTTGTCAGTAATAATGCCATTCTCTTCCAAAGCTTCCTTGGGTTTCCAAGGCTCAGTGCCAATATAACAGGCCTCAGGATCAGTCACAGTCATATTTTCATCAAGTGGCAGAGAGACTCCTACATCACAGATTTTAATTGTTTCAAAATCACCTTTAATTACAACATTTGAAGACTTTATGTCTCCATGAAGCAGTTTCTTTTCTTGGTGTACATACTTTAACCCTCTTGCCATGTTCAAAGCAACTTTTAAAATTATGGCTGCTGGAAAAGGATCTTGGCTGTCTTTATTTCGTTCTTCTATTAAGTCATTTAGAGACTTTTCACCTCCATATTCCATAGCAAGACATAGACTACCATCACTGGCTTCAGTTTAGGCACGATAACCTACAATGTTTGGGTGATGGAGGTTTTTCAAAATCTTAGCTTCATCTATTAATCTCTTTTGATACATACTTTGATAATGATCATTACATTTAGGGTTAATCTTTTTCATAGCCCAAGGAGAATGAGACAAACCTCTTGGAGATCTTTTCATAAGGTACACATTTACCCCAGTACCAAAGTCAAGCTTCTGCATAAATGGAGAGGCAAGAATATTTATACATGGAGTTGAACATAATGCAGATTTCTTTTTTCCAATAATTTGCTTGGTGTCTTGAAATTATTGATTTCTTCATTGTAATAAACACTCAGAGCCACGCCAGGGAGGAGAGGTCTCGGCCAAGCCGGTCTTGAAATCTCCATAATGGGAATTTAAAAACCTACTTTATAGGCTTGTTTTGAACTTGTTATTAGTGAAAGGTATTGTCACAATTAATATAAGCAATATCCCCTACGCACCTACATTTTCCATAGGATTCAGGAGAGGTAGAAATCTTCACACTTTCTATAGGACTCAAAATCAAAGGGAACAAGCCCCAAATGAGGATGACATGGGATATCCAACCCAGGGAAGAAATGATGGGGAGTCCCAGAGTTTCTGGGCTAGAAAAGGACCAGCCTACAAAGGAGCAGGAAGAGGAGCACTTGAGAAAGGAAAAAACGAGGAGCACTCTTTTTTTCCTTGAAAAAGAGCAGCTTATCAGAGGATCCAATGTGATGGAGCTTTAAAAAAATTTTTTATAACAAATTGTATGCAGTGAATAAGGATCATGAAAAACCATAGGGATAATGTAGACCTGTATGAGAAAGAAAATATAATGACCTTTTTAAGTACACCACTTGATGAGTTTTAACAAATATGTACAGTTGTGTAACCACCACCATCAAGATGCAGAACATTTCTCTCATGCCCCAAAATATCCCTCGGGCCCCTTTGTACTACATCCCCATGCTTACCCAGGCCCCGGGCAACCACTGATTTGCTTCCTGTCACTATAGAAGAGATCTGCCTCCTTTAGAATGCCACAGAAGTAAAATTATCTAATAAATTTTTTAAAAGATTTTATTTATTTATTCATGAGAGAGAGGCAGAGACATAGGCAGAGGGAGAAGCAGGCTCCCTGCTGAGCAAGGAGCCTGATGTGGGACTTGATCCCAGGACCCCAGAATCATGACCTGAGCCCAAGACAGATGCTCAATCACTGAGCCACCCAGGTGCCTCCCCTATAACAAATATTTTTATATATTTGGCTTATTTTGCTCAGCACAATGATTTTGAAGTTTGACTCCAAAAATACATACTGATATGGTACAAATCAGTAAGGTCTTTTTTTTTTTTTTTTTTTTTTATTGAGGAAGACCATCTGATTGTATGAATAGACACAATTGTCACCCCTTATTAATAAATCTTCTATGAGCATTCATGTACAAATCATTGTGAGAAAATATCCAGGAGTGGAAGGGCTAGATCAAATGGCTTGTATGTGGGTAACTTTTATTAAAATTTTTTTCTTCAGGTTTTTATTTAAGTTTCAGCTAGTTAACAGAGTAATGTTAGTTTCAGGCATAGAATTTAGTGATTCAGCAAGTCCATACAACACCTAGTGTTCATTATAGCAAGTGCACTCCTTCATCCCCATCACCCTTTTCTCCTGTCCTCTATGCCCTTGGCTCTGGGAACTGTCGGCTTGTTCTCTATAGTTAAGAGTCTGTTTCTTGGTTTGCCTCTCTTCCCTGCCCTCCCCGAACTCACCGTACTTGTTTGTTTTCTTTCTTGAATTTATGGCTTTTAAAAACAATAAACTACCCAGCAAGTGTAATTAATTGTTGGCAATTACTTTCCAAAGTGACCACTTGCTAAGGTCAATATTTTTAATTTGGACTATTCTAGTGGGTGTAGTAGTACCCCACTGAAATGTTGATCATAATTTCCCTGGTGACTAAACACAGGGAACATCTTCACATGTTTATTGCACATTCATATATCTTCTATGATGTTTCTGCTTAAATAACTTATTCATTTTTATTAGAATGTTTATTTTATAGTTATGGAGTAGTAGGGCTACTTTATAGAAGGCTATCTATCTATCTACCTATCTATCTACTTCTGGTCTATGTATTGCCATTTCATTTTCTTTTTTTTTTCAGTAATAATTTATTTTTTTTATTGCTGAGTTGTTTTCAATTCTATAAATATACCATAATTTCTTTAACAATTCTCCTGCTTTTTTTTTTTTACTTTTTTTTAATTGGAGTTCAGCCATTTCATTTTCTCAGTAGTTTTGTGAAGAGTAAAAGTTTAAAATGTTTATCAAGCCTAATTTATTAACTTTTTATTTTATGGTTTGTTTCTTGTATCGTAGTTAAGAAATTTTGGCTACCTGACTATCACAAAGATATTCTACTATGCTTTCTCTCAGAAACTGTGATTTTGTAGTTTTAGCTCTTGTATGTAGGTCTGTGATTCATTGTGAACTAATTTTTATGCATAATGAGGTGAGGTTAGGGACAAGTTTTGTTCTCTGCAAATGGATGTCCAGTTGTTCCACAACCATTTGTTAAAAAAGGTATTCTTTCCCTCATTGAATTAACTTTGTATGTGGTCAAAAATCAATGACCATATAGATGTTAGTCTATTTTTGGACTCTCTTTTTTGGTTCCATTGATCTATATCCATCTTTATGCCATAGACACACTATCAAGTCCCCTGTAGTGTTGTTATATTAAGCCTTAAAATCAGATAGTATGAGCCTTCCAACTTTGTTCTTCTTTTTCAAAATTGTTTTGGCTGGTTATGGGGAGGAAGCATTAAATACACCTAGCAGTCAACGGAGTCTCCCGGAAGAAAAAGATGGGAAATCCTTTTTCTTTCTTTTTTTTTTTCTTTTTTAAAGATTTTATTTATTCATGTGATACATAGAGAGAGGCAGAGACAGAAGCAGAGGGAGAAGCTGGCTCAATGCAGAGAGGCCATATGTGGGACTCGAACCCTGGGACCACGGGATCACGCCCTGAGCCGAAGGCAGATGCTCAACCACTGAGCTACCCAGGCATCCCAGAAATCCTTTTTCTTTTTGATACTTAATGCCATTAGAGTTCCACAAGTAGGAAAAGACAAGAACCTAGAGAGCCACTCATCAGGAAGGAAGAGGATTTCTAGGTAAGTGAGTGACTTCAGTTCAGCTCAAAGGATCTGAGGGCTTGGCTGCTTCCAGCACAGCTCACGGCTGCAGGTGGAAAAGTACCATCCAGCCTCAATTGCTCTGGCCCAGTGGAAATAGGGTCACAGGACAGAAACACTGAACTACTGGCTAATAGAAGCATCAGGGGAACAATGAACAGGAACATAGAAACGTATCTCTTAGAGCAGCAAGATGGTGAAATAGGAAGTAAGTTGTTCAATCTTTAGTATTGCTTCATCAGACTTCAGAGCTATTGACTCGCAAACCTGAAGTGAGGATCTGGGCATTTGCAATGGCCCTGGGTGGAGAAAGATGTGGTGTATGAGCAGTGATAGTGATGATTTTATCAAAATAACCCTCCAAATGTCAACTGTTCTATGGTAATACTGTTGGAAAAATTGCTCACTAGAGAAATTTAGAGACATTAGAATATGGGAAATGCTTTTGTATTACAAAATCTGTCATACAGTAGACATTTTTTGGGAAGAATAAATGAATGAATGAATGCATTCAGACAATGATGAGACGAAGTTTTTCAAATATAGTTAGATTTCTATTGCTCATGTTTTGATTATCTAGCAAAATGTAATAGAGGGGATAATGATTTGCAATTTAGTTTTAAACTAAACTGCTGGGCTTCTTAAAACAAGCTTTTGGAATGCAAAGTGTTCCTCTCAGGAGCAAGTGGCAATAAAACCCACTTACTCAAGATTCCAGAGAAAGACATTTAGATCCAACCCTGCACCCTGAGAAAGGACTGTGGTTATTAAGATAAATACAACTTAAGTGGCGCCTGGGTGGTTCAGCTGGTTAAACATCTGACTCTTGATCTCAACTCAGATCTTGATCTCAGGGTTGTGAGTTCAAACCCCACCCTCCACCGAGTGTGGAGCCTACTTAAAAAAAAATAAGATAAATATAACTTGATACACATGAATTAATTTGTCCCACATGGTTTTGCTTGAGTGCTAATGGTGAGGCAAATGTTATCTTCTTTTATTTAAAATGTCTGTCAGTCATGACCCCCCTGATGTAAGTTGGGTCTTAAGGCTCTGAGGAATAAATAACTCTGTTCAGTGACCTTGACAGTCTTGTCCCCAAAACAGGAAACCCTGGTGGGAGAATTTCTCTGCTCTTTTTCTTTTCCAATATAATCTGATGATATTTACTGAGTGGCTACTTCATGCCAGGATCTGACAGCTGGAGATACAAAGAGGTGCTGATTCATGGACACTGCGTTTGGGGGACTCAGTCCAGTGAGGAGACGGAGTAAACACAAGAATCCATAGTGTGTATGAAGTACAAAGACAGGGTGTTCAGAATGTTTTGGGAACAGAGAGAGGAGCAACTAATGCTTTGCAATCAAGAAAGACTTCATGGAGAAGATGACACATGAAATAGCTCTTAAGGGACAAATGGAGCTTTTAATAAAGATGAGAAAACAGAGTTATTTCAAACCCATAGAACAGTAGACATAAAGCTGTAGAAACTTGTAAGAGGTTTAGAATTATAGAAAGCTTGTAGAAGCTTCATGTGGCCTTAGGTCTCAGGGGCTGGAAGACCTCTGCTGTCATCTGAATGATCTAAGGCTAGGATTCTAGTGCTAACTCTGAGAAAAAAAAATTAAAACTTCAATGTGGGCTGAACTGAATTAGCTTCTCTGGTTTCAGGTTCTTTCTAAGCAAATCTATCTCAAAATGGGGTTGTAGGGCCCATTTCCCAGATTGGTGATCCAAAGAATGGTACACTATAAGACTTTCTAAGGGGATGTTTGTCTTTTGTGCTTTATTTTTTCTAGAATGGGGAGTCTTGAACACTTGGGATGCTTGGTTTCAAGGATGTACATAATGTTCACGTTCATCTTTGACTATTTTAGATGCAAATTACAGAAAGCCGAATTCAAGTAAGCTTCTGTTCCCAGGAGGTGTAGATCACTGGAGAATCATCTTAGAGGCTGCTTACAAAACCCATGATGAAGTATATCCAAGACAGAATGCCAGGCAGCCCCGGTGGCACAGTGGTTTAGCACCACTTGCAGCCTGGGGTGTGATCCTGGAGACCTGGGATTGAGTCCCATGTCAGGCTCCCTGAATGGAACCTGCTTCTCCCTCTGCCTGTGTCTCTGCCTCTCTCTTTGTGTCTCTCATGAATAAATAAATAAAATCTTAAAAAAAAAAAAAAGAGAGAGAGAGAGAGAGAGAGAATGCCCAAAGTCTGCACCAAGGCAACCAACTCGCTTTTGGTGCCAGAAGAAGCCTAAATCTGAACACCAAGAAGTGGGGAAGATTGGAGGCCACTCCAGAGTATATCAGCACAACATCTTTCTCAACCTAAAAGAAACCGAAGGAAACAAACAAACAGGACATGAAATAAAAAGTTCAAAATCTACTTCCTCAAGGAAATAGTCCCCAGGTTCTGCTTTCCTTCTCTAAGCAAATGGCTCGACTCTCTTTCTGGGGACCCACAACCCTTGTACTTGTCATGACTCTGGTGGAGGTGGAGCAAGTATCTCCTTGTGTTACAATGGTCTGTTTTGTGCCAGTTACAGTCTGATGTGCCTCCACCATCAGACTGTAACTCCTAGATGGTGAACACTGTGCCAGGCACAGGGCATAGTAGTGAACAAGACAAAGTTTCATTCCACACGAAATTCCAGTCTGATGGGAGAGGAAGTCATTAATGTAATAATTACATGACAATTGACTATTTAAGATTAAGATAAGGGCCATGAACCTCAAGTTCAAGTACAATAAAACAGAGTGCTCTAATCTCATAGCATTTAGCAAACGCTTATTAAGTAAAAGAATGAAATTAAGACAGAATCACTAAAAAAAAAATTTGTTTAGTCTTCTTGATTGTAAAGGAATGAAATAAAGACAGAATCATTTAAAAAATATCTTTGTTAGTCTTCTTTATTGGAATATAAATTCTTTGAACATGGAGGCTGTTGCCTAACTCAGTATAGTCAGTATAATTTGAGCTCAGCAAGCAGGTTGAGAATTTGACTTGCCATATTATTTATTTTCAATTATTATGATAGTTATTTTCAATATTATCCAGGATTTTTTTTTTTTTTTGGTGTTGTTGTAAATGCCAGGTCAGGCAAGTGTCAGCGTAAAAGGAAATTTATTGCTTCTTCTCACTGTTAATTGATTAAGTCCAGGGCTGGCACTGGTTTTAGTCATGGGGTCTTCCTGTCATCAGAATCTGACAGCTCTCCATCTCTTGAATCTGCTTTCTATGGAGACTCAGATACGCTCTTCTCTAGGTGATGACACAAGGGTAGACACCAGCAGTTGTAGGCTTAGTAACTGGAGCACTCTTTCCTAAGCCTTTTTCCTAGCAAAATCCCAGTCCTGACTCCTATTGGTCTGGCTTGGCTGTCTGCTCTCACTTAAATCAGCCACTTTAGCCAAGAGGATACAGGATCACCTTGGTGAGGTGCTGAGTGCTAGGGATGGATGAGCTCCCAGCCACCCCCAACCCCACACCCCAACTTACAAATGGAGGGTCAGAGGTGGTTTTGCATGGAGAGACCAGACTGTCAAAAATCTACATCTGCGTTTACTTACATTTGAGGAGATGCTGAAGAATATGAATCCTTAGATTTCAAAATCAAGGGCTCAAATAAACTTTTGCATAAACAGACAAAGAAAAGCCTTTCTACTATGATTGCAGAGTAGAGTCTCATGTTCTATAAAAGATCTAAAAATGAAGACTGAGTTGGATTGCTGCATTTTATAACCTGCCATTTCCAGACAATGGATAAGTAGTAATTATTTCTCCCACAACCCCTTAAAAGGCAAATAGAGTTATTCAAATAAATCTCTCACAGATTTGAAAACAGAGAGGTTGTGACATCTACAGCAGAGAATAAGACTGGCACTACAGTTTTATTAACAGTTCTAGAGCCATAAGACCTGGGTTGAGACCTTTATTCCATCTCTAATAGGCTGTATGGCATAGATAAGTCATTTCATCTTTTTGGGCAATGATGATATAACCCTCAGAGGCCTCTCATGAGGGCTAAAATATATTCATAAAGTATAAAACTGACAGGAAATTCATTTAATTTCCTCAGCCGGCCACTCAGCATTTATTTACCCTGGGCTAGACCCCAGAGATAAGAGACTGTGCTTGAGATAGAAGAACCAAAACCAGCTACAGGAATAAAAGTTCGTGAGAAGCTGTGTTGTTACTGCCATAGAGGCATTGTTGGGAGGGCACTGAGGAGGGAGGAGCTGATTCTCCGAGTGGGTGTGGAGGCTGGTTCATGGGGCCATAGAATAAGGCTTAAAAGTGGTGCAGGGGTTCACCAGGTGAAAGGTGGGAGAGGCAGGGGACATGAGTGTGGAGTCAGGGGTCCGCTCAGGGAAGGTTGCAGGCCTATTTCACGGTGCACACCCTGTCTCTGTGAGGCCACAGCTGATTGGGCCAAGGGGGACAGAATTTTACATGCCTTCTTTAATTTAGCTTGGATATCTTATCAACCTGGATAGCAACCCTGGATAATTCACACTGTAATATACTAGATATACTATAATATTATCTCTGTTACATATGAGGGCATTAAGTCTTAGGGAGGTTTGTTAGTAGTCCCAAAGTCTCCCAGGAGAATATGGCAGTACAGGTAGCCACCTGGGGTCAGTCTGATCTTGAAGTCTTCATCCTGGCCCTCTACCTGAGTCAACCCAACTGAAAGACATCATAGGAGGTGGCTGTCATCTCTGAAGACACAGGTATGTGAGCCCTCCAAATAAGATGCTCCTACAAAGCTGTTTCCTGGATCCTGTTGGTACCATTTCTGGGGCTATTCAGAGAAATTTGAAATTAGAAAAGATGAAAGCTTTAGATATGGAAAGGCCACCGTGTTTAACTTGAGGCAATGCTTGCCAGTCTGGAGAGTAACAGCAGAGGATGTTTTGCCAGTGTTCCAGTAAGAAAGGTCACAGTACCAAAGTGAGGTCTAGAGAAAGCATCCAAACATGAAGCTTGACATAGGCCTGGGGTCAAGGTTCTGAGAAGACTGGCCAGGTTGGTAGGCTTGTCATAAACCAATGGTAAAAGGTGATGATGTTTGTTTTTTCCAGTGAGATATGGTAGATGAGATGAAGCTGTCCTATAATGTGGCTGGAGGTGGCATCTCCAATCAGAGGCCATAACAGGATCTCAACTGTGGGTCATGGATGGGAAAGTCTACAGGGCAAGAACACCATTATGGACTAAAAGTTTGCATCCTTCAAAACTTATATGTTGAAGCTCTAATCTCCAATGTGATGCTATTTGGAGGTGGGGTATTTGGGAAGTAATTAGATCATGAAAATAAAGTCTTTATGCATGAGCTTAGTGCCCTTGAGACATGGGAGAGGTAATCTCTCTTTCTGTAAGAACACAGCCATGAAATAAGCCTTCACTTGGAACTGGATCAGCCAGCCACCTAATCTTGGCCTTCCCAGCCTTCAGGACCGTGATGAATAAATTTCTGTTGTTTAGGCCACCTAGTCTATTTTGTTATAGCAGCCTAAACTGACAAAGACAGATATGTTGGAGTTGACCCTGATACAGAAGCCACTGCCCAGGAGCCTCCACAGAGCCAATGATGAGGGGTTAACTGACAGAGTCTGGGCAGCCGGTAGCACTGGACTGATTCTTTCTTTTTATGTTTTAATTCAAAATACCCTGAAATTCTTTTGAAAAAAAGATGAATTGTAATTGTGCCCAGTCCCTGCTGGTGTGGAGCTTCCAGGGGTTTGGGGCAGGACTGGGCTTGAGGAGACCCCTCCTGTCCATGTGCAATTCTTGTGTTGATTTGACCCAGCTCTGCCCACCCAGTCCTAGTGAGGCAGGGCTACGACGGTGGTCCTTAATCACTGACATGTGAGGGCTGCAGTCCATTCTGCTGCCTTGAGCTGTGGACTTGGGTTTCTAGGTTGAGACCTTGGCCTATAGCTTCTAGTTGAGCACAGAGTAGGGACCTAGAAAATGCTTTTCTTTTTGAATTGAATTGGGGAGGAAAAGGGACAGACAAATTCTCCTACCAATGGCTTTTCTGTAGCACCATCTTTGCCAAATTGAATTGAGGGGTTTATAAGGATAAACCATGAGTGTAAATTCATCAAAGTAAACATGCGGACAAAATGTCCACTCTTTTTATATTTACAGAAGGCCAAATACATTTGATTTTTTAAAAATATTGCTTTGTTACTGGCCATCTCAATATTAAGAGGATGAATCATATGGGCTTGCCAGAAAATGGACAGAAGTCTAGGATTCATAGAGCCCCAGTCATAGCAGCATCTGAAGACTGGAAAAAGTTATTTCCTCGTCTTGTGTGAGGATCCATTCCACCAACCTTCCTCCCTCCTTTTTTCATCCCTCAGCCCCGCCTTTCCCTTCCTTCCAGCATATATTGAGAAGGCGCTGTAAGCTGGGTCTTGCCACCTGCTATGGATGCAAATGTGAATATGATATAGTGCTTGTCTGTTAGGAATTCACAAGGCAGAGAGGATGCAAGAATAGTTACTGTACAGCTCAGATATGTAGGCTGATTGGGGCTCTTAACCACCAAGGAGTCTACTGATAGAATCCAGGGAGTTTATGAAGTTTTATGGGAGAAAATACACCTTTATTTTCATCGTCTTCTATCTGAAATTTATCATTTCCTTCCATTAAGGATGGATTTCGTATGCCTATAATAGAGATCACAGATATTTTTTATTGGTTCTTGTCAATGTTTCAAAATAATATTTATTCTTATCATTCTGTCTGCACCTTGTGTCCACACATGCATCCTTCTGCAGGTTGGAGAAAGGAACAGTGTTCTTAAGTGGTGCCCCTAGAACAGGGCTTGAGGAATGAGATCCCTGAAAAATATTAGCTGTTGACTTTGAGAGGGAGGAAGGCGGGATGCAGTGGGAGTAGGAAGGACAGAAAGACCTAAGAAAGCAGGTCCAGAGGCCCAGGGACTGGCATAGTGGTGGGGGAGATATAAGTTGGGCTAAAACTTACTAAAAAGGCAGGACACAGTAGACAGGACACCCAGAGGGATTGGCCTGGAGCCCAGGGAGTGACCCACTGGGAGCCCGGACTCTAGTACCTGTTCATTCTGAGGTTTGTGCAAGTTACTTTGGCCTCTCAGAGCATCAGCTTCTGCGTTCATTTGCTAGGCCTGCTGTGACAAAGGGCCAAGGACTGGGTGGCTTAAATGACAAGACTTGTTTATTTCACAGTGTGGAGGCCAGATGTCTTAGAACAAGGTATTGGGGGGGGGGTTGGTTCCCCCTGAGGGCTGTGGGGGCAGGATGTGTTCTAGGCCTCTCTCCTCACCTTGTGGAAGGCTACCTTCTCACAGTTTCCTTGCATCGTCTTCCATTGCTATGTGTCTGTGTCCAAACTTCTCCTTTTGATAAGGACATAGAGCCCACCCTCCCAACCTCATTTGAACTTGATGACTTCTATAAAGACCCAAACAAGGTCACATTCCGGGGTCCTGAGAGGCTGAGACTCCAACATATCTTTTTAGGAGCCTCTAACGGTTTCCTTGTCTTACCCCGGGGTAATGGTTAAAGTGCAGCTTCACAGAGTTATCGGGAGGATTGTAGGATTTAATGTGTCATCCGTGTTTGTTGAAATGCATGGTATTGAAGTAACCTTCAGTAAAGGGCAGCTCCTATCACTACTACTATTCTTAACCTGGAAGAAAGAGGGGGACAGAAAATATGGAGATAGGGAAATGATAAGAGGGTGGGAAAGTATGTTTGGGGCTTAGCCAAGTGAAATAAGCAGCTGAGGCTCTGGTCTTCCTGGAGGGAAGGAGCATAATTCTTCACTAAAACAAAACAAAACAAAACAAAACAAAAACCACTGAGTGCACAGGCCCTTTCCTTCTGGGGGCTTGGCTCAGTGCGGGCAGGGGTGCCAAGGGCCTTCACAGACCCACAGGAACGAAACAGTCTTCGATTGTTTGTGGCCACCGGGACGGTCCCTGTCCAGAGCACTAGCACCAGTGGCAGACAAGGCATATGACAGCTGGGAAAACAGAGAGGTAGGGATGCATGTGTTGTAACAGTGTGGCAGTGGGTGCCTGGGCATCTCTGAAAGAGGTGATGCTAAGTAAGGAGAAGAAAGCCTGTTCTCTGGGACAGAAGTAGGGTCTGTGGCCACAGGAAGGATTCTCAGAATCTCAAGAAATATGAAATTTGAATAAATAGAACTCACTATGCTGTCAGCCCCTGAAGGTCTCAGTAGCACATGGACACAAAGAGGGTGGCTCTGTGTGGACAGGACCCGGAGCACAGGAGGTCTGCTCTGCCCTGCTTGCAGCCGGGCCTGGATGCCCAGGACATGGAAAAGGGCCTCGATAAATATCCGATGAATGAATGTACCATAAGTGCTCAGTGAGAGTCTAAATATACAAACGACCAGTGGCCAGACCATATGTGACAACAGCACTGTAACACCCAACCTCTGCGGGAGCCAGTTGGAGAAGCCAAACCAAACCACCTGTGCACATCTTCCTAGGATGGTCAGGGCTGGCCCAGTGACTGCCAGCTTCCCTATTGTCAGCCTCCACTTCCAACTCAGGACTAGCAAGAGAAAGCCAAATATGCTCCCCAAACCAATCACACAAGGTACCCTACTTCTAGGGAGCCCACTTCCAGCTACTGCCTGTGATCAGAGATCCCCGGAGGCCTTCCCTTTTTCCCACGACAAATCCTTCCTACTTCCCCGCCTGCCTTTGAGCCTCTGCCAAACTCAGGCTGAGCCCTGATTAAATAGCCTGTGTTTGTTCTCATTAGGGGATCTGTGTTTATTTCACAGGGGGGCGGGCGGCATTCATGCATTGCTCCGCCTCTCCCTCTGCTGGCTGCACGTTTCTAAACTGTTGTAACCCCCTACCCTCACTCAATTCACCCAACAGTCCTCAAAGCAGGTGGTATTACTTCCATTTTATGTTGAAAGTGAAGTTCAGAGAGGTTCAGAGAGGTGAAGTGACTTGCCAGGACTAAAATCCAGGGACATTTGACTCCAATGCCCTGTGCACTTTCCCCTATGAGGAGGGAAGATCATAGGATCTTTTCCTATGAGGTCTAAGATCCTCATACCATACTGCTTTTTGCACAGAGCTCCCAGTAGTTGTCTCTCAACTTTTCCAAGCTCCCTCTCATCTGCACAATGACAACATAGAGAGGCTTGAAATAACCATAGCATTTGTCCTTGGGACAGTCTGACTAATGTCCCCAGATTGGGTGGATGCATCTGAGCTCTTGGCCTCTGTGCAACCCTCTGTGAGGCAGGCACCACCTCTGTGGTGTGAAATGGGTAGAGATATTTTAGGCAGCCAAGAGTTCCTTCCAGAAGCATTCTTGCTGGGCAAAGCTGTATTGAATCGATCAATTCGATTTCTTCATTCACTGCTTGCTGAGCATTAACAGTGTGCCAGGCCCGGTCCTGGGTGTGAGACACTTGAGGTCTGCAAAGCGTGGCCAATAGGCCTCCTGCAGGAGAATCCTGGAGCCCACCCCAGAACCCCTGAGTCAGTTTCTGCTGGATTTCTAAAAAGCTCTCAAGGTTTGTTATTGGCTCTAAAGCAGACAAGCCACTGGCCTCAGGAAGAGGCAGCCTGGCTGAGAGACCCACACTGAATTACTTACCCAAGTTCATTCAACTAGTAAGTGGAGAGAGAGCTAACTTTGAATTAGTTAGGCTGGCCTGAGTCCCTCCTTACTCCACTCTACTCTGCCCAAATACACCTAGCTCTCCCCAGGCCTCTGAGTCTTTGCACATGAGGTTTCTGCCATCCGGAAAGACGTTTCTTCCAACCACCACTTGGTAACTTCATATCTCCTTCAAAATCCATCTCCAGTATCACCTTCTCCAGAAAACTATCCCTGATTCTTACCCTACTTCTCCCATCTCAGTAGCAAATTCTCATGGTATTTTATGTAACTTGCTTTTATTATTATTAATAGTAGTAGTAATAACTTGCTTTTTAAATGGACATACTCTAGCCTCCTACTCTGCCAAAGCTCAAGAGATGTCTTGTTCCAAAGTGAGATGCAAGACCACTCTGCGGGACTTGTGAAAGAGGTGGTTAAGACCTGGTGCTTCTCTATTAGTGCTTCACTCTCATCAAAGGTAGAATGCACTCAGGAGTTAACTAGGTTCTGGCTGGTGACCGAGAGATCTAAAGACTGAAAGAATGGCTGGAGTGTCCAAGGCAGTGGAATAAGGTCTAGACCTCCAGCCCCACCCCAACAGGCCAAAGGTGTGGGGTTGCCCAAGACTCTGCCTTAGAGGACCACCAGGCAGGGTGAGGTGAACTTAGTCAAACCTGAGGGTGGCCCACCACCTTGGAGTGAGGGATGAGTTATAATGAGTGGCAGGAACAATTGCATTTCCCAAATCAAGGGAATTACAGGAGAGAGGTTGCCAGCAACGGGTACCTCCAAATAACCCATAACAGCTATCTTAAAAAAAAAAATACAGGGGGATTCAAGACCAGATTGGGACCAGACAAGTAAAAGCTTTGCTGTTCCCACTGCCTTCTTTCTTCTGTCCCCAAGTTCCAGGGGGCAAAGAAAGCATCAGAAAGTCAAATACATCCACTAAAGGTAGGAGTCAGGTGGAGATGGGGAGGTTGTAGGGCCTCTCTCCCTCTGGGCCTTGCCATCGTGCCTCCCCACTTGGAGTGGAGGCAGTTAAGCTCCCCTCCCTCTCTTCCAACCCTCCTCATCTTGCCCCCTCTTTCTT
This sequence comes from Canis lupus dingo, assembly GCF_003254725.2. Lineage (NCBI taxonomy): Eukaryota > Metazoa > Chordata > Mammalia > Carnivora > Canidae > Canis > Canis lupus. The sequence goes on from NC_064246.1 coordinate 38,063,723, forward strand.
TTCTTCTTTGCCAAATTGTGACCATGTAAGTATTTATGGGGCACTCACTATGTCTCAAACCCTAGCCTAACGCATAATAATGACCGTGGGTATCAATGACCATAACTTCAGGCCAGGTGCTCTACATGTATTATTTCCTTCAATCCCCAAACAACCCTGTGAAGCGGGAGCCACGGTTACCCCCATTTTACAGATGAGGATGATGCACGCCACAAGGAGTGATGGCAACACTCCCCCCTTTGGTAGATAGGCAAACTGAGGCCCGGAGAAGTGAGAAGACAAGTCCTAGGTGGAGACCTGGTAACAGAAAACAGTGCTTTCAGCTCCACATTCAAGTAATGTCCTGTCTCATTTATGCTCTGTATTTCTTTTTAATTTCTTACATCACTCTTTCCTCTCATCCCAGTGTTTTAAGTAGATAGTGATGGATTGCGATTGGGCTTTGTATTTGGGTCAGGATGCTTTGGGCTCTGAGCATGAGCTTCTCAGTAGAGACACAGGCTTGTCTAGAGAGCCTCGGAGCTGACTACTGCATCACGGTGGGTGAGTCTGAGGCTGAGTCTCATTTCGTTTCTCAGGAATGAGGGGATTCATAGTTCCCCACATACAGGGCTGTGCAGGCACCAAAGGAGCTGATGATGTGTGTAAAGTGCACAGGACACGATGGTCTGTGTTCAGTCCTTGCCTCCCTCTCCTCTTCCTTCTCTCAACCCTGGCTGGTGGACTTAATTCCTGTGCTCCAGGGGTTTTCTGGAAACCGCAGAGCCAGTGCTCAGCCAGTTTGAGGCCCCAGACCTGACTAAGCCAGGTTTGGTGAGTGACACAGTCCACAGTGAAACAGAAGCAAAGTGGAAACACTGCCTTGAGCCCAGCCGTCCAGCACGGCTCCCGACTGGCTCTGGCCAGGGTTGTTGCAAACTCAGCACACACCTTTTGGAGCAGAGAACAACACCATGGGATTCCAGGAGGTTCTGCACAGCAAGCAAACACGCCTGGCGTTCCTTAAGGTGTTCTCATTCTCATCTAGCATGAGCTGCTCGTGGCAGAATTTACTTGCACACTTCCTAGGAGAGTCTTTCCTTATATTCACAAATGGGTCCTCTAGTTCCCAAACACGCCAAGGTCTTGCCCACTTACCTTCAGGGGTGCTCCCCCTTCGCCTGCAGTGCTCTCCTCGTTACCCACTCCATCCCCATGCTTCCACCCCGTCAACCCCAGAGTCTTTCCATCCCCCACATCTCTGGGATATGCTTCCAAGACTCCGCTTCCCTTGCTACAAAGAGGATAGGGATTTCTGCTACCCTGTCGCACTGTCTCCCTGCCACCCTGCCCTTTTCTCTCCTAAAATCAGATTGTAATGACAATAACAGATGTATGGTGTGATCACTTGTATAAAGTCTCTTTCATCCTCTTCCATTCACAGTGCTGGTCTCTGACCACAGAAGGAGTTTGTATCAGAATGGCAATCACAGTACCTCCTTCCCTGAGAAAGTCTGGCTGGGGACACCATGTCCACTGGCCTCAACCGAATGTACAATGAAGCCATGGGCCACAGCGGGTGGCACGGATGCTTGGGGACTTCAGACCTCATTCTGAGTAGCACAACCCTAGATCATACTCTGGTGTAGCTCTTGGTAAGGGTACAGTCACAGGAGCTGCACCCCCTGGGTTCAAGTTCCAGTTTTGTAATTTACCATGTGATTTTGCAAGACTTCTTCATCTCCCTATGCCTCTGTTTCCTCTCTGTAAAACAGGCACGATGACATTTACTTTCCTCACAGCTTTGTTGGGAGTATTAAATGAGCTGTTAGGTGGGAAGTGCTCAGAACAGGACCTGGCACATAGCTAGTGCTCTGCATGTTACATGTTACTGTAGAAGCTGTGTAAGGGCAGAAACAACATCTGCTGACACGCCTGGCAACTTGTAGATGCTCAGTTAGTGTGTGGCCAATAAGCAGATGAGTAAACAAATGCTTCAATGGCTCAGATCCACCAAAATACAGACTATCTCCAATCTCAAGTTCTTGCACCGGTGTTGATCCAGGTGTTCCTGCAGACCCAGGTCATAAAACCCAAAACTTTATTTCCCTTGGATCGCTCCATTTTCCTCACAAGGGATAGGTCCCTTGAATGGGTATAATAATAGCACCTACCCCGTAGGATTGCTATGATACACTAATCAACACAATGTAATACCCGTTAACAGAGGAAAAGGGCCTTGTATTCAGCATGTACCCAGTTGACAGTTCAGCTGCTATGATTATTGTCATTATTATTTCCTGAATTTCTCAAAAGGAAACTGTTCATACTTTTTGTCAGCTTCCCCACAATGCCTCTGAGAGCTCTTCCTAAGGCACAAATGTAATGATGTAATCAATTCACTCCCTTGTACCCAGAAGTCTTCAGGACAGAGCCCAATAAAAATCATATGTAGTGTGCCAAACATTTATATTGACACACCTCATCTTATTTCATCCTCATGGTGATCCTGAGAGGTAGGTAATGTTTTTAACCCCTTATTATCAGAAGACTGAGTTGAGTGAGGTTAAACCAATCTCCCAGATAGCTATAGCACAGGGGACCCTTCCGGACCAGGTTCTTCCCCGCTCATCTAGCCATTCCAAGAATGCTAATGTCTGCTGTCCTCCTCATCATCTCTGAGGCTGGGGTGCTTTTTCAAGTCTCCAGGGTTTTGCCCATTCTGTTCCTTGCACCTTGAATATCCTCCCCTTTTCTTTGTCTGGAAAACTCACATACATTATTGAAACCTCAACCTAAACACTGTCTTGAAATATTTCTCTGTATTCCTCTCCCTACTGAAGTTCTTACTTCCTCCCCTGGGTTTCCATAGCCCCCGGATGGTTCTTCTGGTACTCTGCTTTTATACCATATTCTGGCCTTCTATTTCCTGGTCTGAGAGCTCCTCTTGGAAAGGGATGGTGTCCTATTTTCTCTGTGTCCCCAGCACTTACTGTTGTGGCCAGTAGATTAAAAAAACACTAGTGAAAGTTTTGCTGAATAAATGAATGAATCGATCCTCCCAACTTTTAAGCATGAGACACAGAAAATTCATATGATGATGGGACCATCACTCAACACTTGAAATAAAGAGACAAAGCTGAATTTATTGTTTTTCATAGTCAGGGACAGCCATGCTGGTTGGGCGGTCTCTCTGGGCAGAGCAGACTACTGATTTCGTCCAGGGCTTTGGAAAAGCAATGAGTGCAGGGATTGGTGGGTTTTTAGAAGCCTAAGCAGATTGATATTGTTTATAGAAAAATAGTCAACTGGGTTTGACTGTTGTTGGTTGGTTCTTCTCACAGACATTGTTTCCTGGCATGAGTTCGTCCCTGTTTGGCTGAAGCAAGGGGTTGGCACTGACTGGTTGCAAAAGTAGGTTCACAGGGACAAGTTGTCATTGATCGACTGAACAAACTTAAAATCTGCTCCTAGGGGCAGCCCAGGTGGCTCAGCAGTTTAGCGCTGCCTTCAGCCCAGGGCGTGATACTGGAAACCTGGGATTGAGTCCCACATCGGGCTCCCTGCATGGAGCCTGCTTCTCCCTCTGCCTGTGTCTCTGCCTCTCTCTGTGTGTCTCTCATGAATAAATAAATAAAATCTTAAAAAAAAAATCTGCTCCTATGGCTACTTGTTACCATGGCTATAGAAAAATTTCCCTCCCTACATTTGTAGGGAAAGTTTTTTTTTCCCTCAGAGAGAAAGTATTTATGGTCCAACATATGATAGTAATTATTTTATTTTTATTTAAAAAATTTTAAAAAGATTTTATTTATTTGAGAGAGAGAGAGAGAGAATGCATATGAGTGGAGGGAGGGGGAGAGGGAGAGAGAGAGAGAATCTCAAGCAGACTGTGCTGAGCACGGAACCCAACGTGGGGCTCAATCTCATGACCCTGAGATCATGATGACCTGAGCCGAAATCAAGAGTTAGCCAGCTAGGCACCCCAATATTAATAATTCTAGTTAATGCAAATAACTTTGAAGGGCTCCAGATTTCTCAAACTCATATAACAATAGGAATAAACTCTGTTATAATCACAAAATCAAATTCCCATATCAGCATTTATATACTCAGTGTTTCCAAGAAGTTCAATTCCAATGTTTCCCCAAGTTAATAAGTTCTTGGAATCAACGACTTCCACATGTTATTTATAGCTTTGAAAAATTGTTTGATGCTATTGGCAGGCCACAAATAGAAACAAGGTGCCTGGATTTTTTATTTTCAGGGATATACTCATAGTAAGTTGCTTTTTTGGATAAATAAACAACATTTAAGAAAGCCTTTTGGAACTTCAAATAAAATTCAACTTCCACCAGAAGTAAGTAATTATTTTATCTGGAGTCACTCTGCTTTTGCCCCAGAGGCTGGGAAAATTTCAAAAAGTTCACCAGGGCCAGACTTGTGTGGGGAAAAAGGATGACAGAGGGCCCTGTGATGGAAGGAAGCTCACATGACCATGGAGCACATGGGGCCACTTCTTTCTCCAGTGGTTCAGCAGGAAAAGGGCTGGTTACTCCGGGGTCACATTCATAGCCTGTATTTGTGGGCTGTCCCATGTTCTTAAATATTTGTCTTGAGGCAAGTGATGTGGCAGGGAGTGCACAGTGTCCTGTCCACCAGTGACCTCCATGTTGTCCAAGGCAGTGGGCAGTTACTTGTTCTCTTGAAGCATGGGCAGTTCCTTTTCAGGCTTCTCTTCAGCTTCAGACCCTATCTTCCTAAACTCTCTAAGCTAGAGTGCCATGTGGCTCGGTTTGAGGTCCTTTTCTTCATGAACTGTCTCATTCTCAGTGATCTCAATCACACAACAACAACCTCCAATTTCATATCTTTGGTCTTCACACATCCTTGAGCTTGATACTCAGATATTCAGTCGCTTCTCCAGAATCTCCATGTGAATGTTTAACAGGCACATCCAGTGTAGCATTGCTGAGTTAGACCACCTGATTCCTTCTCCAGCTCTCCTCATACCTCTCGCAACTTACACCTCTGTGTCTTCCATCTTCCCCATCGGCCGGTGGCTTGGATTAGAACTGGTAGTCATTGCTGATTCCCCACGTCCCCTGAACCCTCACATCCAGTCCATCAACAAGCCCCAAAGACTCTGCCTCCCAGACACATCCTACCCTGTCCACCTTCCCTCTCTCCCTCATCAACCAGGCCACCTCTGTCTTCTGCTTGGATTGTTGCAATAGCTTCTCCACTGGGTTCCCTGCTTCTACTCTTGCTTCTTATGGTTTGTCTCCATGGTGGGATGTTATAGACATGTGAACCTTCCAGTGGGCACCACTTGCATCTGAATCAAACATAAGCCTCTCACTAAAGCCCACAAGGCCTGCTATAATCTAGTCCCTACCTCTGTCCCCAACCTCTTCTCACATCATTGTCTCCATTGGACGCATGGATTTTCTTTTGGTTTCTCATGTATATCACACTTTTTCCCTTTCAAGACTGACTGTGGCTGTACCTTCTGCCTCAAACACTCTTTCCCCACATCTTTGTACAGCTGGCTTCTTTTCATTCAGGTCTTAGTTCAACTATCACAAATTTTAGAGAGGCCTTTCTTTTTTTAAAATTCCTTATTTAAATTCAATTTAGTTAACATATACTGTATTATTAGTTACTGGGGCAGAATTTAGTGATTCATCAGTTGCATATAACACCCAGTGCTCATCATATCAAGTGTCCTCCTTAATGCTCATCACCTAAGTACCCCATCCCCCCATCCACCTCCCCTCTGGCAACCCTTGGTTTGTTTCCTATAGTCAAGAGTCTCTTATGATTTGCCTCCCTCTCTGTTTTCATCTTATTTTATTTTTCCCTCCCTTCCTCTGTGTTCATCTGTTTTATTTCTTAAATTCCACATATGAATGAAATCATATGGTATTTGTCTTTCTCTGACTGACTTATTTCACTTAGCATAACACACTCTAAGAGTTCTATCCACATTGGTGTGTGTGTGTGTGTGTGTATTATATATACACACACACACCAATGTATATATCATATATATCATATATCATATATATATCTCATATATATCTCATATATATATCATATATCATATATCATATATATATATATCTCACTTCTACTTTATCCATTCATCTGTTGATGGACATCTAGGCTCTTTCCATACTTTGGCTATTGTGGACATGACTGCTATAAACATTGGGATGCAGGTGCCCCTTCAAATAACTATGTTTGTATCCTTTGGATAAATACCTAGCAATGCAACTGCTGGGTCATAGGGTAGCTCTACTTTTAACTTTTTTGAGGAGCCTCCATACTGTTTTCTACAGTAGCTGCACTAGTTTGCATTCACATTAGCAATGTAAGAGGGCTCTAGGTCGGCCTTTCTTAACTGCTTCATCTAGAGGCTGGCTCTCTGTCACCTAGGTCTCTGTCACACTGCTGTATTTTATTTTCCTCATAGCACTTATCACTATTTAACATTATTTTCTTTATTTATATGTTCATTGTTTGTCTCTCCTTACTGGAAAGTTAGCTCCAGAGAGCAGGGACCTGTCTGTCTTGGGTACTGCTACAGTGCATAAAAGTTGAACTCATGGAAGACAATTGATAAATATCAGTTGAATAAATGATGAGTTACAGAATAATGGATGATTTTGATTTTCTTCCCCAAATTTTCTAAAATGCACTCTCTTTATTTTACAAAATAGAGGAAAATTTAGAATTAATTGAGAGAGAGAGACTCATTGAGCAAATTACTGAAGTCTAGAACAAGCTTACAATGTGAAATGCCATATTAGATTGTTGAAGTACAAATATGGCAGCCCCTTACCCAAGTGTGTTAAACTGAAACCATTCTGCCCAAAAGTAAGAGGCCCTATGCTTCATCTTTATGTCTGTCTTTTATCTCATTCAATCCTGACAATATTCTTAGAGAGAGTAACAATTTTATGTTCATTATGCATGTCCATGCCTGGCCCCTCCTCCCCACCACCACTTGATTCATAAGGACACTAAGGCCCAGAGAGGTAAGGTCATTTATCATAAATGCCAGAACCAGGTGTAAACTTAGAGATCTCTCCAGATGACATTAGCTATTAAATTTGACATTCTAATTTCTAATAGATTATGTGAAACAGTGAAGCCAACTTCAATTTTCACCTACCACTGCTTCTAAGCCTCACAACATCACTTAATTGATGTCATTAATTTTTATCCCTAAATCCTGATCAATTCTGGCTAAGAAAATCATTGTCCTGGGTTGTAAACACAGTTTCCCAAGATTCCCCAGTTGGTGAGTGACAGGGCCAGGACTGGATATAGTCCTGGTATTTTCTCGCTTCCTCAATGTCTCTGGACAGACATAGCTTTGGGGAGCTGGCTTCTGGCTCTCAAAATGATGAGGCTAACCCCAGCAGCATTTCCCATATTGCTACTTACTTCTGATGCCCCTGCCTCCCTGACTCCACATCCAGAGTATCAAGGGGGAAGGAGAAGAAGGTCCCATTTATTGAATACCTACTATGTACTAGAGGTTTCTGCATAGTATTTGAAGGATGTTTAGCAGCAGGCCTGAGAATTCCCTTATTAGGAGAAAATTAGACTGGCTTCACCTAAAAGCCAGGATGGGATGGAAACAAGCTTGGGCCAGATTCACGTGGAAAGAGATGAGATAGTTGGGGTGGGGATGGCACAGAGCCCTGGTGGGAAGATGCCCAGTAGGAAACTCTGTTCAGCTGTCAGCATGAGTGGGAAAGACTTGGGGAGGACCAGAAACATGGAGTGGGGCAGTTTGTGGTCACCGGTCATGCAGTATGTAATGTAAGGCCCAGACTCGCTTTCCTCAATGGGTTGCAGTAAAATGCATGCTGCTCATTGTTGCTCCAGAGTCACGGGCTAATGTGCTGCAGGGGATGAACTAACATAGGGCTACTTCTCTTGTCTCCACTCCTCCTAACATATTTGCTTGGGAGACATGATGACTCTCAGATAGGAGGCAAGTGAAGCTCTGAGAGGATTTAGAACTTCCCAAATATCCCATGCTGAGTGGGATGAGTGGTGGTGGGGTTGATCTCTCAGAGCTATAACTTGTTTGGAGGCATTTCACTTTGCAAACTGTGAGATGGCGTAGCTTGGATTTTTTTTTTTTAATTTTTATTTATTTATGATAGTCACAGAGAGAGAGAGAGAGAGAGGCAGAGACACAGGCAGAGGGAGAAGCAGGCTCCATGCACCGGGAGCCCGAAGTGGGACTCGATCCCAGGTCTCCAGGATCGCGCCCTGGGACAAAGGCAGGCGCCAAACCGCGGCGCCACCCAGGGATCCCGCGTAGCTTGGATTTTACCAGGTTTTATCAGCTATGGATAGTCCTCACAATGAGGTTTCCAAAGAAACCCTTATAATTGGACTCCATTGGTGAACTGCCCTCATCTGCTGACACTTTCTTACAGAAAAATTGTCCTTCATCCCAAGAGGTTTCTTGAGGTTCCTGGGGTAGTTCTCAGAGACTTACATACAAGCCCACTTCTGCTGACCCTCCACATCTGCTTTGTGTCCCACTTTGCATGCTGTGGGACACCCACTGCCACGAGGCTTAGCGTTTCCTAGTGGTGTTGTCAATGATCCATGGCAGCACACTGGGTGTTTTAGGGTAATGGCCAAATTAGAAGAAGCCTCTTCTCTGGGCTTAATCTCCTTTGGGGATTCTTTTAATTGCAATGACATGAAAGTTTAGAACTCTGTTCCCCTGACCATTCCTAATCAACAATTCCTGGTTTCAGCTTTCTGCTAAAGATAGTGCGGTAGCTAATTTTCTGTGTCAACCTCACTGGGCTAAAGGATGCCCAGATAGCTGGTAAAACATTACTTTTGGGTATGTCTGTCAAGGTGTTTCTGGAAGCAATTAACATTTCATTCAGTAGATTTAGTAAAGAGATCTACCCTTACTGATGTGGGTGCACATCATCTAATTTGTTGGGGGCTTGGATGGAACTAAAAGGCAGAGGAAGGGCAGATTCTTTCTTCTTGAGCTGGGACATCCATCTATTCCTGCCCTTGGATATCACAGCTCCTGCCTCTTGGGCCTTTGGACTCTGGGACTTACATACTGGCTCCTTTGTTTCTCAGGCTTTTGGACTCAGATTGAATTATACCAGCAGCTTTCTTGGTTCTCCAGCTTACAGATAGCAAATTGTGAGACTTCTTGACCTCCATAACCACATGAACCAATTTCTATAATAAATACCCTGTTATATATCTCCTGTTGGTCCTATTTCTCTGGAGAACCGTAATATAGATGGAATTACAGCAAAAGCCTTGAGGTAGCAGAGCTCACTTAGACAAAGGAACGGACATAAGAGTATTTGCCCACAATCCACAGACAATCTTGGTGGACAAAAGTTGGCTATTTGGAAAGAGAGAAGTCTTTTTTTTTTTTTTTTTAGATTTATTTATTTATTTATTTATTTATTTATTTATTTATTTATTTAAAAGAGAAAGAGGGAGGGGGTAGCCAGGGGAGGGGCATAGGCAAGGGAAAGGGAGAGAGAGAATATTCAAGCAGATTCTTTGCTGAGCACACAGCTTCATCCCAGGTCCGAGGATCACATGACCCAAGCTGAAATCAAGAGTTGGGTGCTTAGCCATCTTAGCCACACAGGTGCCCCAAGAGGGAAGTCTTGTTGTTGTCATTTGCTAGACATCTTTCTGCCCCACCCCAAGCAAAGATGGTAAGTCAGCAATGACACCCAAACCTTAATTTCTTACTTCTTTTGAGACACTAAGAGACAATTTCCTCTCTATTTTCTGTGAAAAAGCAAGCCACCCTGCCTGCAAGATCAATGGGCTTTGAGTTAGAGAATCTGTGGTGATTACATTTTTTTTCCTTCCTCAGTATGGTTTATCTCCTGAGAGAGAGAGGGGGGTACAGGTTATACTGTGACTTACTTAGGAACAGTTGAGAGATGTCATTATTTGGCAGTGTTATTTTTCACAATGGAGAACAAAATAGTAAACTGTGGGTGGCTGAGGTCGAGGGGCTTTAATGAGGGGTATTACATAACAGGTACTTTACTGCCTGAACTGAAGATGGATTTATTCATTCATTGATTAGTCCACACATTTGCACTGAACATTAGCGATGGTAGGTGCTTCACTGCCCCCGAGAACACTTTTCTTCTCTGACAGCAAAGGTCAGGGATTCACCCTAGGTCAGCCCACAAGGAGTTTTCTTGAGGATGCTTCATGGTTCTCCTGCAAATCGTTGGCCCGTCTTTCTTGTGTGCCAGACATGTCCAAGTGAATGCCTATTCCACTCATGGTCACAACTTGCATTACTCTCCAGGAGACTCCCCACCTCCTCTGCAATTAGGGAGACAGCAGCTGTCAGCCCCAGGGTGACAGCATCTGTTTGCCAGTGCATCTTGTGCACATCTGACCCTTTCATACTCAAGCTACGACTTCTGCTTGCTGTGTTAAATACAGGCAGACTTGAAGGAACTTGGTTGTTTCTGTAGTCTGCCCCATATACTCCTCTGCAAAGTTCTTCTGAGCTAACCACCTGGGAGGTCACCGGACTTCCATGTCACATCAGGGCCAACACAGGCTCTGATGAGAAATGGCTACCGTGACAGCCCCAGGGCTCCTTCCATTCATGAAGTTGTACCTGGCTTCCTCTCCTTAGCCCTTGCTCACCTCAGCTCTTCTGAGACCTCACTAGACCGGGGAGGTCTTTGCAAAATCCAGCCAGGAAGCGGTTGTTTCAAAAAATTGAGTCAAAATTCTCTTTGACAGGTTTAAGGCATCAGTCATTAAGCAGAGTAGTTCCAATCTTTGCTCCCTCTCCCTCAGGTGGTTCATTGACATGCAGAACTGGGGCATAGGCCCCCAGAATGTTCCTGGGTTACTCTGGACTTGGTTATGCCCTGTTTGTCTAATTATTAAACCAGGCACATTCTTATTATGAGTTAATTAATAATTTAGTGCCAGAGAACACACATAGGATCTGCCATTTGACAGTGGCTCATGTTTACTTTACTGTATGTAAATGATTTGACTTTTTATAAATTCATTTCCTTATATACCAAAGTCTAGTCAATTGTGTACCTGTTTCTTTGTATCTGCCACCCATATACCTGGTCATATCTCTGGGCACTAAGTCATAGCTCTGTCCTGCCAATATTATTTACTCGCTTAGTTGACTCACTTGGAAAAATAAATGCATTTATTTAAAAAGGAAAACCTTATATCATCACCTGAAATAAAAATGAAGCCTTATTGACTATAGATAGAAGATAGTTACAAAAATAAATATCATGGAAACAAAAGAATGCCAATGGATTTCAGCTAAAGAGTGGCCAAGAAGTCAAGAAGTCCTTACACATGAGATTCTAGCTAATAGGACCTGAAGAGTTAAAATACAGCTCTCAGATTCTTCATTGAGTGACTTCCAGTGATCAGCATGGCACAAAGGTCTGGGAGAAATCTGGATTAAATATAATGTGTGCAGAGTGGAGGAAAGCATGCAGGTGTCTCTGTGGCACCCATGGGATCTGTGTAGCTACTCTTTGCATACAGTTGCTTGCTGTGTCTCTGAGCCCTAAAGCTCTTGTTCTTACTCTGGTGAAAAGGGAACATTAGAGGAAGTGTTAAAGATATTGGCACCATATTAGGGCCTTCTCCTTGAAATAATCAGAAAGTCTGTTAACACTACATTTGATGCCATCTAAAATCATCTGTCCTCCATGAGGGTTCCAGAGCCTGCATATTGGGAAATACTGCATTATCTCATTTGACCCTAGGACAATCTTGGCTGGCAAGTGCTATAATCCCATTTTACAGAGGATAGTATTGAAGATATTGGACAGAAAGTGATTCATGCAGCATCACAGACTTTCTTTGTAACAGCATTTTACATTTTTCATATGACAAGATGTTTGAAAAGAAGCAATCCAGAAAGGGTGCAGTTGCTCAAGGAAATGAAGCAATAAGGCTCCTTCAAGGTTCTGGCTCCACTTCCATAGCATGTGTCTTTGGTCCTAAGAGTAGCAATATGGTGGCTTGACCCCCAGGTAGCCTGTAGGGATCCCTCTTGGAACTGCAGTTCCACGAAACAGAAGAAGCTTCCATCTCTCAGAGTTTTCATTCTTGCAGGTTCCAGTCACTGCAGCTGCCACCTCCATAGCCACCACCGGATTGCCTGGGGATTGGTCCCTCTTTTTCCATCATGACTCCACCTCAGAATCCTGCTGTGAACTCTGTTGCACAGCAGAGGGGAGGAGAATCCTCTTCAGTATCCTCCTCTCTGTGCCCCGCCTCCAGACCCCCTCTCTCCCAGAGAGCCCTCCACCAGCACCCTTCTCCCATTCCCTGCTCACATTTCAGATTTCACTCAGTCTGCCCTCCATGGTTGACCAGAAGGCCTCCTCCTGGGCTCTTTGGTCCACTTTCCACTCCATCCTCAGGGAGCTCTGAGGTCTTTAAAGATGTCCTTGTCTCCAGAGTGGACAGAGCTGTCTGTACTGGAAGGTGGGGTGGGCACTTCATAGACAGAACTAGACTAGGCCAGTCAGTCAACCTGCTAGGACAGACCCAAGAGCCACACAATGATGAGACAAATGCATCTCAACCCCGTGAGCAGGCCACCATTGTCCAGGCACCAGTGTCTCATACCCAGCTGGAAATGGTGGTGGTAAGTGGGGGTTTGCCTTTTTCAGTAGATCTTGATCACTCCCAGCCATCAAGCCCTCCCTCATCTCTTGGCTCCACCTCTTCTGTATCACAACCTTTACTTCTGGTGCCCTCCACATACCTCCTTCTCCTCTCATCACTCTGTAGCGGGAATACCCAGGATTTCTCCTCTTTTCTTCTTGCTGAAATGATCAAAGACTCTATGAAATCTGTTCTTCTCCATAAGGTCTTTCCAGATCCCACGATGATCAAAAAGTTTCCCTCTTTCCTCTGCTCCCACAACACTTGGTATGTACACCACTGATAACACCGACAACCCTGAATCCCTGGGACAGAGCATGAGACTTATTAGAGAGGAAGTGCCGCATGCAGGTACTAACATTTCCACATTTGAAATTCTCAATTGCACCGTTTGTCAGCAACCCTCCGTCCAAGGTTACAAACAACAGTAATTAAAGGCATAAGGCCTTAATTTTATTTATTCTGATACATTACAGTTCCAGGGCACTCTCATCATTTGCTGAATTATGTTGAATAAATAGTTGTTAAATTGAATTAAATGAAGTAGATGGCCTTCACAGCTTGTGGACATTTTACAAGTAGCTTTCAATAATGTGATTTAGTTAATTTCAAATCAAAGTTATTTCCCAGACGTTCACCAAGCGTCTCTTCTATGCTAGACATTGTCCCAGGTGTGAAATAGATACACATGTCTCTTCTGTCCTTAGGGAACTCATATGCAAATGCAGGAGCCAGACATAAAAAGAAATAAATGCAACAGAGTGTGAGGTGGGTGAAAACAGGGAGGCTCTGGACAGAAAGATTGCACACACACACCAGGGGTTACCTCTAATGGGCTGGTTGCAGGAAAGGCTTTATGGGGAAACCGACACCTGCCTTGGGCTTTGAGGAAGACTAGGAATCTATCAGTCTTCCAGGGCTTGAGTAGAGGGAAGCAAGCTCTCAGTAGATAGAACAAAACAGATGTATAAAACTGGGTGAGCCTTTACATATCTCCTCACCGCTCTCTTATCCCCCAAATTATAGAGATTACTTTTTTTAATTCAAAGATATTAATTAAATGCTTCTGATTTCAAAACTCCGTTCCAGGCAGTGACTGTAGTGAAAAAGGTAAGGTCCTGACATTCACAGAATTTCCATTCTGGAGGGGGAGATGATCAGCAAATCACAAAGCCAACAGCTGAAAAGGGGTACTTCACATCATAAAGGTGCTATAAAGAAAACAAGGAGTGCGATAGAAGGTGAAAGGAGAGTGGCAGCAGCACTCAACACTGTTTAGGGAAGGCCCTGGGAATGAGATGTGGGAGTTGACACCTGATGGCAGGAGGGACTTGGTCTTGAGAGATTCGGCTGAAGAGCATTCCAGAGGGAGCAGTAGGTGTGAAGTGCACGAGGAGCAAGTGGGCTTGGTGTGTAATCAGAAGGAGGTGAGCCCAAGGTTGGGGGTACAAGATGAAGTTGGCCTGGTTTAAAGGCTGAAGTCATAAAATCGCTCTCAGATCATGCTCAGAATCTTGGTTTATACTGCCAATGCAGTTAGGAAACAAAATTTTTTTTTAAAGTTCTATTTTATCCTGATTCGTTCCTGAAAGATTTGTACTTTCGCAGGCACCCTTCTTGAATTTGGAGGCTCTACTCGAACATTTTGCTTGCTCGGAGACAGTAGTCTCTGAGTAGGAGTCCCTTCATGCCGCTCCACCTGGGGTGGGCAGAAAGGGCTACCACCAATCTAATCATTTTCAGAAACGATTGAGTACTTCACTGATGTCCACTTGACTGCCTCAACAGTACTACTGCCTTTCGTGTCATGTTCTGTTCATCCTTCAGGATAATGGAGTCTATGATCAGTTTCTCTCTAGGATCTGTCACTCACGGTGGGAAATTGGACTCTTATGAGCATTAATTGCTAATCTCTTGAGTCCTAAAACAGAGTTGCCATGTGGGCTGGGGTGAGGATGTAGCTGAAGGGTTTTGGATGTTGCCTTCGGAGAGTAGAATAGGGCAAAGGCTTTGGGCTCTAAAAGTCTTGAGTTCAGATCCTGACTTTGCCATTGACTAGCTGTGTGACTGGAGGCAATTTATGCCTCTGGGTTTCAATGTGCCTACATGCAAAGTCCAGAACAGTGCCTGGCAGGTAGTGGGCACCCATTAAATGCTATGCTCTTTTTTCTCCTTTCCTTTTTCCCTTCCTCCTACTTACTAGAAGAAAACTGCTTCTCTATTCTTCATTGGAGCCACTTTGCAGACTGGCCTTGGGGATTCTGAATACATATTTGCTTCCAATGAGAAAACGAAAATAGAACAGGTTTGTAACTGCTACACTTGGTGAACTGAGGCAGCGTTTAGTTAGAAAAGCATTACTTCGAAGAAGTGGCCTGTTTGTTTTGCTACGGGGCTTAGCTATGGCCTCACAATGACAAGTACAACAGCTTCTGGTTATTGTGAATTTATCCTGTGCTAGACATTTTACAAACATTGTCTTATTTAAGCCCTATGAATGTAAGAGGTAGGCAGTCTTCCCATTCTACAGATGAGCCAGATGAGGATCAGCAGAAGTGAGTGACCTGCTGGGTGCCATAAAGCCGTGACTCAACCTGGGTTTCTCACTTCCCAGTACTCTCCCCACCTCCGCTTTTAAAGTCACCCATGAGGACACAGCCATGTGGCTGTCAAGGTAACTATTGTCACAGGGATCTTTCCTGGACATTCGAGACTCAGTCAGCTAATCAAGGAATTGTATTGACTAATTGAGGAATCAACATCCTGCACCTGAAACCAAATTACTGTGTCAGCGCTAGCAACTCGATGATAGAATACTAGGAACAGTGCTGGATGTACTAAAAGTCTCATTTTTTTCCCTTTTTAAATTTTTGCACAATTCTGTTCTGTTGTAGGGGTGCTTATAAATGCACCCCCTCCCCCATATTTTCAAGATAGCTGGGGTCCAGCTATCTTTCAGGCAACATCAAGACTGCTCCTTGAAGGACTGTGGAAGGCCATGCCCACCATCATCCATCTCTTTTCATGGCCCTTTCCCGTCTCCTTCCCCTACAGGCGTCAGATGAACGGCAAGAAATGTTTTGATTTTCCATCACTATGGTTCTGATTAAATAAATCATGTAAAATATGAAGGATTTAAATGAGTTTGTGTATCTGGCCCCGTGTTGGCCTGAGTCCCAGAGACACTTGACCCAATAGCTTGGCTTCTCCATTCCTCATGTCAGTTCATTTAATCCTTGTGGTTCCTCATTTCCTTATCTCTAGAGGTGAGGTCAACAGCACAGCTGCTGGGAGAAATCACAGGCTGCTGACAAGCAGTCCATCATTGCAAATGACCACAGGGAAGTCAGGAATCGACTTCAGCCCTTGGACCAATTTCATCCATGTTTTTTCTGATGTTGAAGGATAGAGCTCTCAGCACAATCTTTATTCCATCTTAATCCATGGGGCATTAATTAGTTTCCAAACAAATGTATGGCATCCTTTTGCCTTTCCTCCTGAAATTTTGGCTTAGAAATTCAGAATTTAAACTTTCTGGGTATTTATTTATTCCCCTCAGGATCTGGTTCTTTGTGCACGTTTTCCATCCCTTGGGCTTATCTTTATGGCAAAAGCAAAGATTCTGTCAACCAAAAGAAGTTACCAATAGCAAAAGTTCTCTTTTATCCTGTGCTAATCATGTGCCAGACATAGAATATTTCCCAAACTCTAGAAGGTAATTGCTGATGTTATTTTCATTTCTATTTTATAGGAGAGGAAGAGGAAGCATAAAGAAGTTGATTAACTTGCCTGTGTAAGTCATAAGCCTGGGGTTTGCTGCTAGGTCTGTTTGATTCCACAGCTGTGTCCTGACAACTGCCTTCATTATCACGACCACTAGGTATGTAAGCTCATGGAAGTAAAAAGTAAAGTCGTTTGGTCTCCTCTGCTAGGTCTCCTCTGCACCCAACATTGTGATTGCATTCCTGGATTCAGAGCTCATATCATATCTTTGTCCCCAGTGACATTATGAGGACTTTTGAACACAGTGGTGCCCACTCCCAAGGTTCCTATGCCTTACACCTTATGTAGGCCCTTCTCTGGATGGAATCTTCTCAGCAGCTTTAAACCTCCCTTTTGACACAAAAGCTCCAGCCTTCTGCTTCAGGATTGAGCCCAGAAAATGAAACAAAAATAAAAAAAATAGTACAAACTGATGTAAGAAACAAAGGCAAAAGAAAAAATTAAATTTCCTTACTGCTTACAGCCCACTGACAAGTCCTTGAAACAGGTAGAGTGAATTTCCTCTGGGAGCTCAGCTGCCTTGATGTTGACACTTTGCTAAGGACAAAAGGTAATCCTAGCTTAACATTATCCTGACCTCCTCCCCAGGATCTGGGAAGTCTACTTTAACATATGAAATTCCTTTGGAAACTTCCTTTAGCTCTACTACCCAAGATATATGTTAGCAATCATCTTCAAGCATGTGGCTCACTGATATACAACTGAAGGGTCTCAGGACTAAGGTTTTATTAGACAACAATAAATGACCTTCTCCTAACAATAGCTAGCCCCATTAAGGTACTGGAAACCTTGCTTCCAAAATTCCTTAGACACTTATGCTATCCCTAACCCTCTCGCAACTTGAAAGTATATAATCAGTCACCTGTCAGAACCCCAGGGTAGCTCTTTCTGCCCACAAGTTCCTGTGCTTTAATAAAACCACCTTTTGCACTGAAGACATCTCAAGAATTCTTTCTTGACTATCTGCTCTGAATCCCAACATTTCTATATCACAAATCCTCAACATTATGAACAGACTCACACATCAAATTCATTCTTCTAGACAGTGAAATGGTAGGGCATCTGGCTTTTGCAAAGAAGAAAAGTCCTAGCTTAAAGGAACTATTTGTCTCCCTGTAGGGAACAGATGGATATTCAGTCTTCACTGTACGACTTAAAGTGCAGGTCTCCATCATATTGATAATGGTAATAACTGCTTTTTATTTAACACATATGCTAAGTGCCCAGCACGGTGCTAAACCTTTTGAATGCATTATTTTTCTAAGTCTTTCACTAATTCTATAAGACAGATAAAATAAACCCTATTTTATAGACTAGAAAGCTGAAGTTAGGAGAAAGGAAATGACCTGCCCAAGGTCACACCTATACCAAATAGAACTTATTTGGGAATTTCAAGAGAATTTCCCAGAATCAGGATGCAATGTCCAAGTGTTAGTATATTGCTTTGCTTCTTTTGATGCTTAAGAAGTGCTTATTTTTTTAAAGTCTTGCTTTCTTTTCCAACACTTCTATCAACTATAAGATAAAATCCTAACTTCCAAACTGATGTGGTAGCCAGTGTACAAGGCAGCCCTCAATAATCCTGGTTTTATGGTATGTACTTCCCAGTATGACCTACTCTCCCATTGAATCAGAGCTGGTCTGTATAGCCAACAGAATACAGTGGAAATGATGGTGTGTGACAGTTGAGGCTAGATCATAAAAAGCATTGTACCTTCCATCTCATTCTTTTCAATCATTCACTCAGGAGGAAGCAAGCCTTCAGCTTTGAGAACATCAAAGCAGCTCCATGAAAAGGCTTATGTAGAGAACTGAGATGCCCTGCCAAGAGCCATCACCAACTTGCCAGCCATATGAGTGAGCCATTGTGAAAGTGGATCCTCCCACTCCAGTCAAGCCTTTAGATGACTGCAGCCATGGTTGACATCTGATACAGTTGCATGACAAACCTTGAGTTAGCATCATCTAAACAAGCCATTCCCAAATTTCAGATCCACAGAAAATACAAGAGATAATAAGTGATATGTTGTTTTAAGCCAGTAAGTTCTGGGATGCTTTGTTACATAGCATTAAATAACTAACACACCTTGCCTTTCAGACCTTTATAACTTGGCCGCAGGCCATCCTTCCATCCTCCTTACTTTCCCTAATCCAACATGCACAGTATGCCCCAGGTAGAGCTTCTGGCAAGGTATCAGATGCACCCTCATCCTGACTCCTTTTGGCCTTTCTATATTCTGTTTCCTTTGTCTGGAATGCACTTTTCTCTTTATTCTTTGGGAAACCATCCATCAATTCTTGGATACCCAAATATCCTTATACAAGTAATGCCCTCTTCGATTTTTCTATTCAGATACAAGTCCTTTCTCCTCCTCCATGTGACCATTGCACTCTGCACATAGAGATTCTATCACTTTCTACAAAGTTCCCAAATTACTTCTTGCCTCATCTATCTCTGCTGTAAGACTGAGACCCCTGAGGACAGGACCTATAGTTGACTCATCTCTGAATCTCCAGTGCTAGCCCACGCAGAGCCTGATAAGAGTAAGCATTTGTGGAAGCTTGTTAATTAAATGAATAAATACTGGATGAATATGGTCACTTCTCTGTGGAATGCCAGTTGGATATGTGTTAACTATGTGTTATTACAACCAGTTCATACATTTGCAGACTAAAAGGCAGGTTGGTACCTGTCAAGTATGGAAACACTTCTCATTAGTGCATACAGAAATGATCCACCACCAAGAGCACAGCAGTCACCAATAGGCAAGGGAACAATTAAGCCTTATGTGACATTAATGGTCCATGCACTTCTAGCCCTGAGGAGAGAAAGACCACTATATTAGGATGAGAAAAACTCTCTTCACCATCTGTATTTTTCCCTTAAGTTTTCCCAACTAACAACAACTAAGAATTGAAAAGAAACATCTTCCAAGTATTAAGTGAGGCAGTGAAGTTTTAAAAGATGGTAGGCTGGTAAACTGTTTTTCAGGTTTTAAAAAAAAGCCCTAATTTGTAATGTGTGTTGAATTCTGTGGTATAAACACTCCCCCATGACCAATTTCAGGCCACCAATGGTTTAACAACCAGGTAGTAAAATTCCATGACAACTGGCTGTCATGGATTGGTTGGCTCAACATACCACTGAAAGTAAGACAGTACAGCACATGCATAGGACTGTGAGTTCTGGTACCCACTGTCTGGGTGTGTGTCCCAGCTTGACCATGTAAAGACTCCATGACCTTAGCCATGTTACTTTAATTTCTCTAGGTCTCAGGTTTCTCATCTGTAAAATGGGGATAATTATAGATCCCATCTCAGGATTGTCTCGAGCATGAAAAGAAATACATGAAAAGTGCTTAGCATTGTGTCTGTGTCTGGCACTTGGGAAACACTCAACTTATGGTAGCCATTGTAATCATAGAATAGAAAGAGCAACCACTTTGAGGTAAAAAACTTGGATTTCAGTCCTGATATATGACCTTGCATAATTGACTTCTCCTGTCTGAGAATTTTGTTCTCCAACAGTGATGAGCACAGGTACCTTGTCCAGGTTTCCTACTATGTGCCAGGAACCATACCAAGTCTTCTACATCAATTGCCTTTACAACTTTTGCCACAACCCGATGTAGTAGACTCTCTCATGATCCCCGTGTTATAACTGAGAAACAGAGGCTCAGAAAAGAACAATAATTGGCCCAAAGTCATACCTTTAGTAAGTTCTGGAATTCAAATCCAGATCTTCTGACTCAAGAGTTTGTGCCCCAATCCTCTACACTCTAAGGCCTATTTCATTCATTAGCAATAAGTATTAAATGAAATCATGTAGCAAAAACATTTTGTGAACTACAAAGCAATAACAAACAATGGGTATTGAGGTTGTTGTTTAGTGAGTATCAAAAACATACTAATGGAGGCTTAATTTTGTGCTAGGTGTGGGACACCTGGGGGAATAGGGCAGACCCAGTCCCAGGCCTTATCAAGCCTATTGTTGTGGGAAGGAGGCAGAAACAAGTATCCACAATGCAACGCTGGAAAGGAAGTTGGAATTCCTATTTCCCAAATGCTGTATATGAAAATCTAACAGTATTCACACCTCTGGTTGGCACAGGGACCAAGCTCTGAGACGTGGCTCTCTGCTACATGTTCTCAGAGAGTCGGATTCCTGAAGTTGGGAAGGGAAGAGACATCCATCAGGCACTGGGCCAGGCTCCCAGCTGTGGATCCCATTCTACCTTCACCAATGCTTTGTTCCATGGGGCATATCTTCTCTGAGTGTCTGTGGACAAGACTGCCCATGATTAGGTGGAGAGCCAGGTTCAGAACCCAGGATTGTCTGTCCCTTGAGCTGGTTCTTGCATCTCCTCCCCAGGCCCACCAAGCCTCCTCTTGGTCTGTTTCCAGTCCTGCATGTGGGCAAAGGCGGGTAGCTCCCCATCAGCTTGGATGGGCTAATGCCAAGAGACTCCAGCAGAACAGCACGTGATGCCTCGAGTTCACCTTCTTCCCTATCAGTCACCAGTCGCTAGTGGCTGCCAGTGCCCTAAGTCGCAGAGACATGGCCTCCTCCCCACTCTTCTTCCCGACCCTGAGTCACTGCTCAGACCAATATGTTTGCCTGAGGCAAGGGAGCACTCCCATCCTGTTTTAATACCCTTGCCCTTGTCACAATGCACAACAGGTACCACTTAGTTGTCTGGAGTTGTTGTTTTTTTTTTTAAAGACAATTTGAAGTCACTTACCTTTAATCCTCCTCTGTTATAAGTGAAAAAAAAAAAAACCCAAAAACAAAAAAGTAAAAGCAAACAAAAGCAAAAAACAATCAATGAGTTTTCCTGAGCTATTCACCTTGCAGGAATCTCTCCATAGCTCAGCCAACCTGCCAGTCTGTGTGTCTCTCTCATCTGTTTTCTGTTCACCTGCTCTGTGCCAGACTTGGTGCCAAGGTCAGAGAGGACAAGAGAAACGTGCCATTGTCCTGGGGGGCTCACAGTCTGTGGCCCCGGGTCTCTGGGCCCAGGAGCAGAGGTGCAGGGGACTGGAAGAGGGAGTCCAGTCTCTCCGGCAGGGAGGCAGTGGGCAGAGTCCCCCAGAGCCCCTCCCTAGGCTGGTTGTGGGGGAAAGAGAGCACAGTTGCGGGGAGGCAGGACCAGGTTGTGAAGGAGTGGATTTAGGCTCGGGTGACGCTAGAAATTACAAAGGTGGAAGAGAAGGCAGGAGGGTATGGAGCTCAGGAGGAAGGAGCTGGGGTGCTGGCGGGGCGGGGGAAAGAAGGAGCTGCCTCCTGCCTTTGTGGGGAGATGTGCTGAGACAAAAAAGATCAGCACTTTCTTGGTATTTGTGTGGCACTTATTTGGGCCAAGAAGATTTTGATGTTGATATTAGCCAGACTGGGTTTTGGATCCCAGAGGGAAGGGCCTTGGCTTTGAGCTGAGATGACACTCGCTTTCCAGCTGGGGCAGATTTAGTGTCCTTCAACCTCACTTCTTCACATTTCCTCCACTCTGGTCTGTGCTCCATCTCTCTCGTTACACCTCCTTGAGTACCCTATTATCTTTATTATCCCTGCTAATTATGTTCTTTTTATTTTTAAGTGCTCAGCAATCTAAATCTCCCCTAACACTTATCCTCTGTGCAGATTGATTCAATGTGTATGATTCTGCAAAAAGAGCATTCCTCACAGAAGACGTTTCTCTGTTAATGGTTCAGAGAGGGTATCCGCAAGAAGGTACATCGATGTGAGGAATAGTATATTCTAGCACTGGATAAAGGCAGATGCATTACTTTTTTGTCATATTGTCCTGAGGAAGAAAGAAAAGGAAGGAAGGAAAGAAAGGAGGGGAGGAAGAGAGGAAGGAAAGGATTACGATTCTATTTTTTCCTTTGTACCTTAGAGAAACTAAAATGTAATTAGTTTTCAGGTCAAAGATTAATTTGAAAATGAAGCACAGAGTTCTGTGACTCAGATGTTCTAAGAAATTAATTCAGCATACTCTGAGCTTTTGGACCAAACCTGGAGGTTCAGAGTAGAATGGCCATGATTATACATTTGTCTTTTGGGGGATCAAGGACCATTGGAGAGACCGGTTATTATACTGGAGCAATATTCTGAGACATTAGACCAAGCGGCTCCCATTTCATCCCCCTCCACTTCTTCATATTTACTCTTCATTTGTTATTCTTCAGGGAGAACACACCCTGCACTCAGAAAAAGAACATTTATAGCCAAGAAAAATTATTGGTAAAAGATTCCCAAACAGGCTCTGAAAACGCAGAGTAAATTTAAAAACTGAGGCTTTCAAAGGCAAGAATCTGGAATTTAAGGACAGAAAATCCTTTAAAACTTTTGTTAGTTAATATGTTTGGCTTTGTAAATTAAAAGCCTCTCTGCCTGATGACTTAGTGTAAATGATTGATTCATACTGAGGAAGAAGAGTTTCCACTTCAGCCTTGGTAAACACTTAGTAGGTTAGGTGAGGCAGAGAAGCAGGTAAGGAGAGAAGAAAGTGAGATGTAAGTGAATGTTTCTAAAGGATCCTCAAGAGAGACCTCCCAGCCTCAGTGCTAGGATTGAAACAATGGAAATCTCAGATGATATACGGTTGGTCATCAAGGTCAGAAGGGTCCCATTTCCGACTTTGCATCTGAAACTGTGGGAGGTTAACAGTCTTGCAATGACTCAGCTGGGCTGGAGACAGAGGAGCAGTGATTGCAGCAAGGCAGGTGTCAGAGGGCAGGGCAGAGGCCCTATCAATGCCTTGTGGCCAGGGCTAGGGTAGTGAAAAGGGACTGGTGTGGCCTTGCCACTGGGAATGCTGAAGGAGACAGGATGTCAGCTGGGTTCCTGAAGAGCAGAAACATCAGGAATGAATAAAGCCGGGCAGCCCCGGTGGCGAAGCGGTTTAGCGCCGCCTGCAGCCCGGGGCGTGATCTGGAGACCCTGGATCGAGTCCCGCATCGGGCTCTCTGCATGGAGTCTGCTTCTCCCTCTGCCTGTGTCTCTGCCTCTCTCTCTGAATCTCTATGAATAAATAAAAATAAAAAATATTTTAAAAAAAAGCCAACCAACCAAGTGTGGGTGAGCATGTTCCATGTCAACAGAAGCCCCAATGGAATAACCCTGAAGATGGGTGCATTTCCTCAGATACCAGAGTCATCTGTAGGGTCCCCAGATTGAGATCTTCTTGGGAGAAGGAAAAGACAAAAAAAGAGTGATAAATCTAAGTGAGTCCAAAGGAGATTGTGAAAATTCATAAGTAAACAAGTTTACCTTGAATTTGCAAAATAAAGTTTCCTGCTACCCACAGGAAACAGGGGCTCAAAAATCTATAAAGGTAGGTCAGAGAGAAAAGGATTTCATTCTGGCCTGCTTGGGTTTGAGGCTGAAATTCATACCACTAGAGTAGAAAGATGCTGAGTGGGCAGTGTACTGACCATTACAGTTTAGGGGAAAAGCAGAAGTAGCACAGATATGCTTTCTTTAGAGCCAAGTAGTGCTTCTAAGTCATTGCCCAATTCATCATGGTCCCTGACTACAAAAAATCAGAGCCAGGAGGTTGTTAGAAATGATTTAATCCTGGTCCTTTTACAGATGAGAAACCCAAAGCTCAATAGGAAAGGACACGTCCAAGTTTATACAAGCAGCCCACACAGAAGAAGACTGGATCCTGGGTTTCTTGACAATTAGTCTAGGGCTATTCCACCTCACCAAGGTAACAACACTCTTTTTTGGGATTTCTTCTCATTCTTCCTTTGATGGTTTTGGAGGTTGAGAGGATGTGGAGAAATTTCTCTTGATTTGAAGAGAAAATGGGCAGTGGGGTAAAAATGAGCTTGGTAGGAACACAGAATCCCATTGGAAAATTAATCCATGTTATGGCAGAAAAAGAAATCAGTTCTGATGTGTTTTGAGATCCTCTATAATACCCAAGCTCTACTCCTTTACTGTGGGCACAATCTGCCCTAAGAAATTATATATTAATTTCAAGTGTGAGAAGGATACTTGATTGGAAATCCTTGAGTTTTTTCTTACTTCAATGGGAAAGATAATCACAGTACATGTCATGGTCAGTCCTTGGTGTTTGCCCAACTTGCTCAGATGAGGTCAAAGGTTACTTGTGGCTTTCAAATAAGGATATAACACGCAGTAGTGACATCATCAGAAAAAAATGTTGAGATACAGCTGTTGTAACTTGTAGATGGACTGAAAGTTGGAGGGTAAGCAAAAGAGACAATCCAAGAAGTCTCAGGGTTTTGAGCCAAGTGAACTATTGAACCAATGGCAGTGCCATTTATTTATTTATTTATTTATTTATTTATTTATTTTTTAAATTTATTTATGATAGTCACAGAGAGAGAGAGAGAGAGAGAGAGGCAGAGACACAGGCAGAGGGAGAAGCAGGCTCCATGCACTGGGAGCCCGATGTGGGATTCGATCCCAGGTCTCCAGGATCGCGCCCTGGGCCAAAGGCAGGCGCCAAACCGCTGCGCCACCCAGGGATCCCGGCAGTGCCATTTAATGTAATGTACAACTATTATTTGGGCAGAGATTTGCAATCTATCATGCATCCTTCCCGGACGAGATGCTATCCATGTACAATAAGAATCCATGCTACATAGATAAGGAATTTCAGACTCAGGAGATTGAGGTAACTTTCCTAAGGTCACATGGTGTAAAAATGGAAGAGCTAGGATTTAAACTCTGGGAGTTTACCTGACTGCCAAGCCTGTACTCCCTTCACTGTAATTGGAATGTCTGAAACACAGCTACCTAAATGAGACGTGGATAGTCATAGACATAGGGTGACCTATCATCTAATCTGGGTCTCCTTTGAGAGGGAAGATTTCAGGGGGACTATTAATGATTAAGCCAGGTCAACAGGTGACAACTAAGATTGTCTCTAGTAAACCAAATGCATAGTTGCTCTACATAAAGGGTAATCACACATCGTCCTCAGGTCTTCTCTGTTGGTCTCATCAGATATTGCTAGTTCGAATGAACCACTAGTCTGGTCCATGTATGCTGCCATAGCTCCCTGGGAATTCCTTTTTCAAAGATAACACACAGAATAATTTTTCCCCCATGTCATTCTCTCCTTTAGACTTTGGGCTTCTTCAGGGAAGGGATGATCCCCAGCTTTTCCCTGCCTCTCAGTGTAGTACAGAGTATAGAGCAGTCTTGATGTTCAGAGTTAATGTTGGTTACATCAATGGCCCACAGTTTGGATTATGTTGTTCAAAGTGGAACTTCAGTTCTATGTGTGTTCTATGACACATCTCTAAGTCTCATGGTGAGGTAGGCAGTAACTTCTTGAAATACCAATAGATGCTGGCTGTGTGGCCTTTACTTGGTGATATGAATTTCTCTAGATTCTCTGTGAGAAATGTACCTGTCTCAAATTTTGGTAATTTTCTGTTATTTCATTGCTATTTTAAATAACAAGATATTAATAACATATTCATGTAACAGTAACATTTGCATGGCTATTTGATATCCATTATTTAAATTGACTCTGACAATGTGCCTGTGATTGAAGAACCTATAATGGGCTTTTCTCATTTGATCTGTGGAACATTCTTTTACTTCCAGTGTGATATGCCTAGCTTCAGTAAATTGTGTCTCACTCCTCCTACCAACTTCTAACAGGTGGTCCAAAGGTGAGTTGGGCATATTGGCCTCTCCATGGCATGACTGAGAATGATTGATCTAGGGATAGGGATAGAGATAGGGATAGACCCAAACTAGGTTAAATGGAATTGTTCCCTGAGAACCAAGGGCAAAAAGTACCTTCCTCTCTGTAAGTGAAGATGGGGAGAAGTAAGTCTAGGAGCTCCAACAGCCACCATACCAGCTTCTCAGAAAATGCCAATTTTAAGAGCAAAAAAGCCAAGAGAAGTATATATTAGAGGAAGAAAGAGACTGGAGGTAATGTTTGGGTCCTTGGAATCCAGTAGCCTCCACTCTGCCAGGAGTATGAAAGGCCCAATGAATTCCTCCTTTTTCCTGAACCACATTGAGCTGAGTTTCTGTCACTTGCAACCTCCAAAGACCTGACTAACAGAGAGAGAGAGAGAGAGAGAGATCCCTACTTCACAGACAAAGCTGAAACCTTGGTTACTGCTTAAGATCACAGAGTCTCTCAGTGCCAGAATTAGAGATTAGGACTAGAAACAACTTGTGTTCATTAGATGCCAAGTTGGGTCTGTTTCTCACTAAGTAGTACATCCTTCCTCCAGAGGCCTTTTCTATTTGTAGGCTTTTCTAGCATCAAAAAAAGAATGTTTCTCTTCCCGTTGACTTTCTCAAGGTGAACTTTCAGCTTTTTGCCTCTCAGGACATCACATCTAAGACATTTGATACATATTTTGCTCCTACTCTGTTTCTTCTGTTTGATGAAGTTCCAACTCAGTTACCCTTTAGTCACTTGGACAAAGTCAGAATGCAATATGAAAGCAATATGGTCTTCTGCCTGGAGATGTCCTAAGAGTTCAGGGAAACTCAAGTTCCAAAGCAAATTTGGACACAGTCCTAGGCTAGGTAGGTAGGTAGGTGCCAAAAAGAGGCTGAATATCTAAAGAGAGTCCAGATATTACCGCATTTTGAGGATGGTGGGACCCAGCCATATGGGATAGCCATGATGAGATGGATCAACTGAACTCTTGATTATCTGTGCCCTCATCATCTTTGCTCAGTCTTCCTTTTCCATGACATTACTTACTGAAATACGTGGGCATTCCATGTACTAGGAAGAAAGTGTCATTATACTTGTTACTGTAAGTTGTTTGTTTCATCATCTGAATTCTATCAATGGGGAGAAAAACAGAAACTCTAGCCTGAAGTGGAATGTAACATTCTCAAAAATCCTTCAAGGAAGTATTATTACTTTCATTTTTTTATACAAGGGAAAACTGAAGATCAGGGAGGTGAAGTTAATACTAAAATTCTATATCTCTAGCCCAGAAACTTTTCTTTTGCTTTCTAGGTCCATGTGTTCTCCCATCTCTTGGACATGGCCACCATCCATTTAGCCAGTGAGTGGTACCACAAACTCAATATTTCCAAAGCTGAACTCATTACCTTTATCATCTAAAACTTTTCCCTCTTTCAGTGGTGATCCATCCATCCATCCATCCATCCATCCATCATCCATCTATCTATCCATCATCCATTCATCTAGACACCTATCATCCATCCATCCATCCATCATTCCATTCTCTAGTTATTCAAGTATTTAAATCAGAAGCTTGGGGTGAATACCAAGAGTGTTAATGGTAGGCTCAAGATTGAGTTTAAACTTTACTCTGTCATTAATATAACTTCTCTTCTCCGTGTATCCTCCCTGCTTTCAATTACTTCACCTGTAAAATTAAGACTATGATACTGAGTCAGACATCTGTCCCTGGATAATAGCACTTATATTGCGTCACATTTTTGGTAGCATGGAAAAAGTTATGTGTGTATATACTATGGCACGGTGTTTGGTGCTTAAACATTTAATGAATGATTTAATATCATTCCTATTCGTATTAATATCGACAACATATAATACTTATGCATCTGTGTGAACCTCAAAGAGCTCTGTATATGTAGATATTTACATATATGTGTGTATATAAATGTACGCATTGTATGCTCACACATATACATAAATATACACACACACGTGTATATGTATAATAGGTAAACAGGCAAGTTGACTAAGTGAGATTGACAAGGAAGTAGGTCATTCTCTTCCTGGGACAATCCTTGCAAGCTCACATTTGTGTAAGAGAATTTAGTATTATTTAGAATGTTAGATATATAGCTTCAGGTATTCATAATGAATTTTTGGGCCATAAACCTAATCAATATTACCAATACCTACTGATTTTTTAATGTTTACTCTGTGCTGGCACTGTGTTAAGTACTTTATGCATGTCAGTCATTTAGTCTTTGCAATAAGGTTAAGGGTAAGATTTGGAATTCTAGCTTCAAAGGTGAGGACAGTGACATTTACAGAGGTCAAGGTCTGGCTCCAGGTCACTCAGCCTGTTTCTGGATGAGATGGCCAGAGCCTGGTTCTTGTTCCCATTCTGTGTCCTCACATCACTAAGAGCCAATTGTTATTTACAGACACTTCTGCCTTCAGGGTCATTTTTAATCAGTAGCTGCTGGTGGTTTTCCAATGCTGTGTCCCCAAGGTCACAATAGCACTCATGTCTCTTTCCAATCAGGGCCAGCTGTTGCTAAGTGATGGATTTTCCAGGTCTGGCTTGGCCCTGGAGGTTAGACTTCACATCCAAAATGACATTGAATAGCACTTCACCTCCCAAAGGATCCCAAAGCCACTTATCAGGTTTGCTTCTATAAGGACTGCCCTGACCACTGTCTGGCAGCTTGTCTCAATACCCTCTGTGCTAGGGGTCCCAGAGAGAGCTAAGATAGCAATGCTGCTCCCTGTACCCCAATATAGTGGTGGGATGGGGAGAGTTCTGAAATGAATCAACTAGATCCGTATCCAAGATATCCAGCATATACACGTTTACACACACCCCTGGCTCTTCAGGATGGAGAGAGATGTGTTTACCAGAGCTGCTCTCAGGAGAGAAACACTTTCAAGAGCATTCTACAGGGATCCCTGGGTGGCGCAGCGGTTTAGCGCCTGCCTTTGGCCCAGGGCGTGATCCTGGAGACCCGGGATCGAATCCCACATCGGGCTCCTGGTGCATGGAGCCTGCTTCTCCCTCTGCCTATGTCTCTGCCTCTCTCTCTCTCTCTCTGTGTAACTATCATAAATAAATAAACATTAAAAAAAAAAAAAAAAAAAAAAAAAAAAAGAGCATTCTACAGACACAGTGCCTGGATATTTGTCCTCTAAGTTGAGTGTGTACATTCATGTATTCATTTACTAAATGCATCTTACATGGAAAGCACTGCTATAAAGGGCTTACGTAAACTATCCCATTTAATCTTCAGCACAACTTACATAGTAAGTACCATTATCTCCTTTTTACAGATGAGGGAAGAGGTGCAGAAAGGTGAAGTCACTGGCTTAAGGCCATATAGTCAGAGTCATGGAGCTGGATATTGAAAACCCATATGCTCAACTCCAAAATCTGAGGATCAACCACTCTGCAACACTGCCTTTGACATCAACATAATGAGGAAAGGTGATTGGGCAAAGGGGTATCTTGATGGCTCGGGGTCAAGGGGAGATTTGGGAATGTCATGTCTGATGAAGTTTTGGAATATAGGTGAGGTTTGGTGGGGTGAAGTGTGGAGCCAAAGACCAAGAAAGAATTCTTGAGGGCAGCCCAGGTGGCTCAGTGGTTTAGCACCTGCCTTAGGCCCAGGGCATAATCCTGGAGTCCTGGGATCAAGTCCCACATCAGGCTCCCTGCATGGAGCCTGCTTTTCTCCCTCTGCCTGTGTCTCTACCTCTCTTTCTCTCTCTCTCTCTCTCTCTTGCACGTGTGCGCTGTGTCTCTCATGAATAAATAAATAAAATCTTTAAAAAAAAAAAAAAGGAAAGAAAGAATTCTTGAGACATCTGTGGTGCAAAATGGTGGTATAATTAAAGCACAGAGATAGGACCCATGGGCAGGAAGAACTGTTGCCCCGGCCTGTGAGGGGTGGCTGATTATATACCTGGGAGTTGAGAGGGGTTTGAGGATAGTGTAGTCTCTAAGGAATTTTGGAAAATTCCTTTGGACCTTGAGGAGGCTAGCTATTGTTGGGAAAAGGTCACTTATTACCGTCTAATAAAACTTGAGTCATGGGACCCTTCAGATGTATATCAGTGGGCCACGTGCTTGGGGGATGATTGTCAATATATATCTTGGGGGTTTAGAGATAAAGGAAATTTCTAAAGGACTTTTTTTTTTAATAATAAATTTATTTTTTATTGGTGTTCAATTTACCAACATACAGAATAACACCCAGTGCTCATCCCATCAAGTGCCCCCCTCAGCACCCGTCACCCATTCACCCTCACCCCCTGCCCTCCTCCCCTTCCATCACCCCTAGTTCATTTCCCAGAGTTAGGAGTCTTTATGTTCTATCTCCTCTAAAGGAGTTTTTATATGTTAAAGTAAACTTACAGGATCCTGGGGGTCGGGCTAAGATTGCCTTTGCCCTTAGCAAAGTATTAACATCCAGCTGAGCCCATAGAGGAATGTCCCTCTGTCTGTTTCAAGGACTTGTCAATGTGCTGCCCTAGGCTTGTGCTTTGTCCTCAGCTAGTCCTCTGTACCCCCATCAATGTCCAATGGGGCCTTATGAATGTGCAAATATTGTGCAGAGGGCCATGGGATCTGCCCTGGAATGTCAGAAATCTTGAGTTAGAAATTACAATAAAAAATCTCAATATGTTTGGTGTGGTGGTGCTTTCTGGGGAAGCTGATGAGGCACCTGAGTTTGGGCAGGAATTCATGGGGAGTGAGCCAGCCTGGGAGGAAGGACTAGGGAGACAGCAGCTACCTGGGTAACAGGAACAGTGCCAAATGAGGGTGCAAAGGGCACCCTTCCATCCCATTGTACCATTTAACTTGCCCTTATATCTTTTTATTAGCCAGGGCCTTGCGCATGGTTTGCTTACTTAGAGAAGATTCCCTAACTAGTTTAAACTCAGTGGAAAGTTCATGACATTTGGGATTTAAATTCCATTTAAGTGTTGCCAAGAGGAAGGTAAAAAACACACACAGAGCTCCGAGCAGCCCTTCAACTCCTACAGCGTCAAAGCATTTTAAAAAGATCTCTAAAGAGACTCTAGGGGGTTCTGCAAATTTCTCTTACAAAATAGCATCTTTGTAAAAAATAAGAGTATCAGCAACACATGCATTTAAATCCTCTCGAAATCCAAATGGATTTTAAGACTGAGGATGAAAAATTGCTTCCCTAAAAGCCAATGAAGTTGACCATGGAGGGATTTTCTTTTTTGGGGGAGTGGCAGGCAGTGAGATAGAGAGGGCATTTTAATAGGAAGTCAAAGTACCCATTAGAAAAGTTTTTAAAAATCATGAAATAATAGATTTAGAAAGCCCTGCTAAATCAGTTTAAACTTTTTGTTTAAATCACTGTTTGTTTCCATGAAATTTTAGTAGATGGTCTCACCCGTGATTCTAACTTTTTGCCAAGACAGGTCTTTTAACTGTAAGTCAAAATCTGTTCCCTTTGATCATTTTATAATAAAATTACACTGGATAATCAGCTGTTGACATTGTGAACAGCCTCTTCTGGTCTATTGGCTTACCAGAGCATGTCCCCACACAGTGGCCTGCCAGGCCCGGGGTTGGAGATGCCACATAATTGGTGTCCTACATAGGTCTGAAATAACGAGATGACTATTCCAGAATCAGACTCGGCTGACTCCAGATTCAGGGCTGAATAGACTGCCAGCAGGCCTCTGAAGGCTGAGGTGATATCCCTGAGAAGGGCTGGTAAGTTGCCCCAAGTGCTTGGGGCAAGATGTTCCCTACTCTCACAGCTCCTCCTACCACCACCTCCACCTGGCAGAGGCTGCAGGGCCCTACAACTGAGATCCTGCCAAGAGTGTGCATGCAGGGGTACTGCATTAGGCCACGACTCAATCAATCCCTTCCAATTATGTCAGCAGAGAGGAGAGGTTAGTTTGGGAAGTACACATTCAATGAGCATTTATTATTGAACCCTGCTTCAATCGCTTTCATTTAGCTGCTTTATTTAATCATCTTTAAAGCCCAAAGCAATGTGAATTATTCCCAATTTAGAGATGAGGAAATTGGGGTTCAAAGAGAATAACTACTGATCCGAGACTCCTGGGACTCTAGACTCCAAGGTTCAATAATATGCGTCTGCTAGGCTGCCTTTCAGGGTGCATGTTGGTGGGGATTATATAGATATAGTCTTTGAAGACAGAGACACACTATTAACATCTCAGTGTATTGACGGGCCAAAGAAAACACTAAGTGCTGTGTGCCACCAATTGTTCCAAGCGCTTCCCACGTGAAAACACATGTAATCTTCAGAATAAACCCACACTTCATCTCCATTTTCAGATGATGAAATTCACAGCATGGAGAGATTGAGGAACTTGTCTAAGGTGGCAGAGCTAAGAAAGGGTGGAGCTAAGGTTCAAACCCAGGTACTAAGGTTCTGGATGCTTCCTCTCATCATCATGTTAGGAAAAACTTCATACACACTGAAAATTCGAAGGAAGTTTACAGTGAACACCTGTGTGCCTACCCCCTAGATTCTGCAATTGTTAGCATTCTCCCACATTTATTCTACCACATGTCTATTCACCTACGTAGCCATCAATCCACCTCATTTTTGATGCATTTCAAAGAAAGTTGGAGAAATCCGTATACTTCACCCCTAAACTCTTCAGCATGAGTATCGTTACCTGGAGTTCAACATTTATTGACGTTTTGTTGATAACATTACAGAGAGAAATGCACAAATCTTAATAGTAGCATTCAATGAAATTCAACAAACGTATACACCTGTGTTACCCAAACCTCATGGAGATTTAGAACATTTCCATCACTCCAGAAAGTTCCCTCCTGTGCCTTCCCACGCAATACCCACCCCACTTGCTCCCAGAAAATGACGGTTCTTTCCTCCATTATAGGTATGTCCCTTTTCCAGAGCTTTATATCCATGAAATTACATAGTATGTTTCCCTTTTGTGGCTGACTCCTTTTGCTTGGCCTATTGTCTTCCAGATTTGCCCATGTAGTTGCATGTATGAGTAGCTTATTCCTTTCTATTGCTGAGTAGTATCCCACTGAGTGACTATACCAGTTTGTTTATTCATTCTCTTGTTTATGGACACCTGGGCCATTCCCCAAACCCTCCCCCACTTTCAGCTATTTTGAATAGAGATGCTCCGAATACTGATGTGCTAGTCTCTCTGTGGACATAGGCTTTCCCTGCTTTGCTTTACAACTTAGAATGGGTCAAAGGGTAGATTTATGCTGAGTTTTATAAGAAACTGCCAGACTGCTTTCCAAAGTGGTTGCATACTTTACATTCCCACCAGCAGTGTGTGACAGTTCCCATTTGGATGCTAAACGGCTAAGCAATATGCTTTGCCACCCTCCCAAGGAGGAGGCCAATAAACATTTGCAGTTGAATGAGTTCCTAAAGGTCAGAAAGAATGGATTTGGCAGCAGCAGAGATGACACCTGCTGGGTCCCGGTGGGGGTGGGGAGAATCTGTTTTCAACTCTTCAACCTTGCCTCCCAAAATCTTGGCTTGCACCGACAATGACCGCAAAGGCGCAAAGTGGGCAGCACACCTGCTGTGGACACCCGGCACTCCGGTAAGCCTTTCGTGTATATATAAAGATAGAAATGTTCTATGACCCTTCAACCTTGTAATTAGGAGCTATATTTATCCCATTTTATAGGTCAGGAAATAGAGGCTCGGAGGAGTGAGTGATTCACTCTCTGGCGCTCATGAAGGCAAAGCCAAGATTTGATCCTGCTTTAGAATGACTTCAAAGTCTGAGCAATTTCTACTGCATCTTAACATCTTCTGCTGCAGAAGGGGACAGATTTGGAGGACCTGGGGGCAGCTTAGGGAGGGAGTTGAATAGTCCGGGTCCCAAAGAGCCCTGATTCCTGGGAAGTATGTAACAAAGAGGCATCTTTCGACCAGAGTGATGGCCCCAAAGCAGCTTTGTAAACTTGCTGCTAAAGACTCCCTCCTTAAATGGAACTTAGAGCAACTGTAGTTGGAGAAAAACAAAACGTTGTGCAATTAGTAATTCATTCTGCAGTGGATCACTGTGGCTCTGATACAAAGAAGTGGCCTCGTGGCACAGCCCGCATAGACCGGAGGGGGAGCTCATAAGAGAGAAAGCCAGCATGGGGTGTAAAGAAGAGGACAGTCATGTCTTTAAAGGCAAAAATTGGAAACTGAAGATCTGTTCACAGGGGCTGGTTATAAATAAAATGAAGGTGACCCCTTTTCCTCAGATGCCGCTGAGATCCTGGATCCTTCCGAGAAAGCTAAGACTGGGTTAGAGTGAGGCCCTCACTTCATCTGGGGACTAGGGTCCTGCGAGGCAGTGCCTGCTCAGCACTTGCCCACCTGCTCCCCCGGCCACAGGAGAGCCTCTGTCTCAGAGCTCGCCTGCATCTACTTGGCCCTCAGCCCCCACGGAGGATAAGATCAATGTCCTCCTTCAGGCAGCAGGTGTGAATGTTGAACCTTTCTGGCAGGGCTTGTTTGCCAGGGCCTCCACATTGGGAGCCTCATCTTGCAGCTCTGCAAGATGGGGCTCGGGGACCTGCCCCAGTAGCAGGTGCTGCCCCACAGAAGGCCCGGCGCTCCTTCCCCCACTGCGGCGCCAGCCCAGGAGGAGAAAATGGAAGCAAAGAAAGAAGAATCAGGAGTCTGATGGTGACTCATGCTTTGGTCTTTTTGACTAAGCCTCTTCTGTAACTTGTTCAATAAAAAGCTGAACTCTTAAGAATAAAATAAAATAATAAAATAAAATGAAGTTGCATCTATGCCATGGAGGTCTATGTAGCCATGAAAAAGAATGAGACCTAGCTCTGTAAGCTCATATGATACACTATCCAGGATATATTTTAAACGAACAAACAGGCACAAGTTCAAGTACTGCATGTAGAGTATGAGCTGATTGGTGTTCAGAAGACTTCTTTTATGCTTATATAGTATTTTTCTGGATGAATACACCGAACATTATTAACAGTGGTTACCTCTGGAGGGTAAAAATGAAAGGTGAGGGGAAAATTTTTTTTTCTTTTTTAAACTCTTCTGAACCCCACATTTTTTTTTAACACTTGCAACATGTAGATACAACTACAAAAGAAGGGTTGCCTGCAGATAACTTCTGTGGCAGAGTCCCAGATGCTGTGCCAGCTTTCCCTCTAGTGGGACAAAGATGTGGGACCCCACCAGCTGCTTTCAAGCTCTGCTTCCTTTGGGTTTTCTCTGTCACATTCATTTCAGGATTGCCTACTTGCAGGGCCAAGGCACTGCACCATTGCTGGGGCACTAGCCACATTCCAGGCTACACGATTGCCAGGCTGGAATTGTGTACCGCAGCAGCCCTGGCTGCTTGGCTTACCACCCACAAAGCTCACTTGTGCTGAAGCTGCATAGGTGCTGGTCTTCTAGGACATTCAAAATGGCCTTTGGTGTGGAAAGCCCGGTAGAGAAGCTCCCTCTCTGCCGAGCAATTGGCCTCTGCCCCACCTTTGGTGCATGGGAGACTTGTTTAACAACAGACTTCTCTCATGCCATCCTTTGCCCTTCCAGAGGGATATGCCTAAAAGTCAGAGCTAATCGCCTCACTGCAGCTAAAAACTTTGTCTACAGGAATGCATACTGTTTATTCAAGCACTTTAAAAAATGCTCATTCCTGGGCATCTTCTGAGATCCCCTTTGGTTCAGGGAGTGGGAACCAGAATCTGCATTTCTATGAGTGCTGCAAGCTGATTCTGATATGAGTGTTCCTGAGACCACATATAAGAAAATGTTGAGTCACAGGAAATGTCAGAACTTTTCTGAATGGCATTCAGCCCCGTATGATTTCTACGCCACTTTTCTCCCCACTGGTCCCCATCCACCCTACCTACTCCAGTTGCTTGGAATCTCACTGATCTCTTCAGCTCCTCTCCTATGCCTGGAGCCACCTGCATCTGCAGATGTCCCCTTGGGCTACGAGGATCTTAAGCTAGAAGCAGCACCTGCTATGCCTCTGCATTCCCCAGGGCTTGCCTCCACCAAGGTGCGCAGAAGTAAGGGATGAAAACCTGCAAGGAGCAAGGTTCACAAGAAGGCTGTGGTGCATGTGGTGGGGGGCTGGCTCCTGGGGCTCCGGTCCACCAGTGAGCTGCCCCATGCCGCAGCCCCCTCGGGCCCTCCACAGCCCTGAGGGGCACCCTGCAGGATTGGAAGGAGTTGGGCTGGCAAGCTTCAGCTTCAATATGACCCTAGAGGCTCAAGAATAGAGAAGAGGGAAACTGAGGCAAAGAGCCAAAGGCAAGTCAGGACTGGCAATTCGATTTCCAGGGGCACAAAAGGAGACAGGTCCTGCCAGACTGCCGGCTTCTCTCCAGGCCCGAGTGCTGTGCAGGGACCCCTGTTGTGGCCTCAGAGCTGCTCCGAGGGCCCGGGCACAGGCTTTCCTTGGAGGCCCCTGCCGACCCTGGAGCCCCAGCCTGTCATCTCACTGCCCCCTCTCTCCTGGTTTCCCCCTCCTCCTGCATCCCGGCCTTTGGGCCTTTGCCGGAGTTCAGGCTGTCCCCGCCCCAGAGCTCAGGCACCAGGGTTTGTAAAGAAACATCTCTAAGCTGCAGCTGACAACACGCCCCGGAAAGACGACAGACCTCCCACTTGCAGAGTTTTTACCAAACCTTTAAAGGTTGCAGTCTTCCACCCTGCAATCATCCCACAAAAGCTGTCAGGAGCATCACTGAAAATGAAAACCTGTAATGAGCAAAGTTCACAAGAAGGCTGCCAATCCGCGGTGGGTGCGGTGGGGGGCTGGCTGCTGGGGCCCTGGTTCCACAACCAGAGAGCTGCCCCACGCCACGCCCCGTGCCCCCTGTGGCCCCCGAGGGGCACACTGCAGGACTGGAAAGACCTTGGGTGCTGGTGGGAGAGACTTTTGCTTCAAATTTCAGCTCTGCGGTGAGGGACTCTTCCAAATCATGTTAACCTTCTGAGTCCAGTTTCCTCGTGTGCAAACTAGAGACATGACTAGCCCTGCACACTTGTTGTGAGGGTTGTACATGGTGTGAAAGGCGAAGAGCCCACTCACTACAGGGCCTGTTGCATAGGAGACACTTGGTAGATGATGGATCCCTTCTCACCTTTGCCTGACGTCCAACTGTCCATCCATCTTCTCTTCAGTTAGGAAACGGCTTCTATAGCAGTGGGATTGGGAATATATACTCCACAGCCCGAACAGCTACCTGGGTTCAAATCCCAGGTCTGCTGTGTTGTCTTTAGCAAGTTGTTTCTCCTCTCTGTGCCTCTGTTTCTTCATCTGTAGAATGATAATAACAGTGGCTAATGCTTAGGTGTTATTGTGAGGCTTAAATGGGATATGACATAAAAAGAGCTTGAGAAAGAGCCTGGCACATAGTAAACTCTCAATAAATGTCAGCTATTACTGTCCTTATCCAGTCAACATGTAGTGA
Source organism: Canis lupus dingo (assembly GCF_003254725.2). NCBI lineage: Eukaryota > Metazoa > Chordata > Mammalia > Carnivora > Canidae > Canis > Canis lupus. The sequence continues at coordinate 38,101,349 of NC_064246.1, forward strand.
GTGCTTATAGCAAGCCTACCAGAGATTGCCAAGGAGCCTACAATTAAGCTGGAAAACTCGTGCACAGGCCCCCAGATAGTCTCATCTGAAAGGACTGTTTTCCGGTGATTTTTGGTAGCCTATTCCAGCAAAACATGAATGCATTCTAATGTTAATAACCTGACCCAGCGTTAGTGGAATGTAGTCTACTTGAGTGGGAAAAGCAAAGTTTTGCAGTAAAATAGACCCCGATTCACATCCCAAGCTGTGTGACATTGGACGAGTGGCTCTACCTCTCTGAACCTTGGTTTCCTTATCTGTAAATGGGAATATTGATACCTATCCCTCAGGGCTTGTTGAGGATGCTATAGAAGAATGGATGACCCAATACACATTAGTATCCTTTCTCTTGTTCACCAAGCTTTTTAAGAATTATTAAAAAGCAGATTGCCTAACTAGAGAGGGCTGGCTAGTTCAGGTGGGATGCTGTTTCAGAAAGTTTGAGAAAAGCTCTTCCTGAGTCATGGCTGTGGAAACTTCTTGGTACAGCTCCCTAGCTTTCCTCTGTCCTCTGTCCTTAAACTGCTGTATTGCCTTCTCAGTTCTGACTCACCAGCAGTTTCTATGGCTTTCTCTTTCTCTACAGGAGTGGGTGGTTGTTTAGTCTCTAATTTCAGTATCTTATTATCCTGGGGCACAGTCATTCAGTCACACAGTGTCAGGCCCAAATCCATATAGACGTTTCCCACCCTCACAAGCCGGACCCTTATCAATGATTCACAGACCCCCAAGCAACCACATGGCATCTGGGGCTAGAAGGGGCAGAGTGCAAGAGGAGGATGATGAGGATCCTAGTCATGGTACTGTGTGCCAGAAACTGCATGCCCATAGCCCCGATTAATTCTTATAATGGGCCACCAGTGTAGGCAATATCTTCCCTATTTGATAAGTATGGGACCCGAGACCCAGAAAGATGACACCATGTATCCACAACAGGGATCTGAATCCAGGTCTTTTAAGAAAAATCATATTTTTAAGCACTGGACAAAATAGCCTCTCACTATGCTGACCTGGCTCTGAAGCCACAGTTCTGCTGGTAGGTGTAATCAGCACATCATTGCTAGAACTGCGTCATTGCCAGCCTGTCGTTCTGCAGGTCAGGTTGAGACACAGCCAATGTGTGCACGCACGTGTGCATGTGCACACACACTCAAGCTGCCATTTGCAGTGGTAAGATTTCCAATCCCAGGACACCTGCTGCACTGTAGCCTGGTATCCAACTGTTTCTCACTTGGAGCAACCACATGGCAGGAAGCTGCAGAGACATGAAAAGGAAAAGAAGGCAGAAAGAAACAATTATAAAGGCAAAAACCCAAGCAGAGCATCTGGGACCCTCTGCTTGGGAGTCAGATGAGAGGCCTCCTGTCCCCTGGTCATCTGAACCCACACAAGGGGAACACCTGAGACTCTGATCGCTGAAGATAGAAGGCAGGACAGAGGGAAGGTGACCAGGGAAGTGAGGGTGACAGTGGGGGAGTGATTGTCCCTTGAGGTCCTGATGACAGACACGGTTTCCTAAGCTCTCAGGTGGGTGCCGAGTTGAGGTCTGTCTCGCTGCAAAACCAACCCTCTTCACACACAAACTCCTAGTTGCCTCTCAAGAAAATACAGAGCTCTGGGCATTTGGGAATAGGTGTGTTAATCACCATTTTATGGAAGCAAGAGGCTTAGTAAAATTAAATAATTAGACCAAAGACCCAAGTCTGACAAATCCGAGAGCCACGTTCCAGTGAGGTTGCAGTTTCAATGTCCGTGCCCCTTCCCTCAGCCCATGCCTGCCCTCTGTGGAGAAGCATCACAAAGGCCTGTCTGCCAGCTAGGTGCGGTGCGGGGACACCTTCTCCCTCCAGGCAAAGAAACACTCAGCAATGGGCGTGAAATGTCTCCAACGTTTTCTACTGAGGGTGACCAGTTTGGCAAGCAAGACAAAAAAAGAACTGACCTGCCAAAACAGAGTCTAATTTTTTTTCTCTGATATCTCAATTATTTCAAGAAAGGCATGGAATTCGGAAAGGTTCGCTGTGGATAGATTTGTTTTCTTAGACCAAGTCCTTCTCATTTATCAGGCTTGGCTATGTCTCTCAAAGCTGGGATGAGAAGAGAGAAAGTGGGACTTTCAGTTCTGTGTCTGCCCCTCCTCCCCTGCCGTGTCCCCTGTGCTCTGAGATGGTCACACAAGAGGAAAACACGCTGCATGGCCTGGCCTCAACCCACATTCAATTTTGTGTACTCAGTAAAGCTGTTTGTTCAAAGTCCTTGGAAAGACAAAAGTCCAATTCTCGACCAGAGTTGTGGTGGAGAGAGGTAGGATACTAATAAGTCCTTTTACTCTGTTCTTCAATGGAGAAAAGGGTAATGAGATCACCTAAATAATCAAAGTAACTTCCTGGGCTTCAGATCCCTTGCTGGGTGTCCCCAGTGCTTTTTACTTTTAAATGCCTCATGCAAAGCTTGCAAATATATATATATTTTTTATAGTTGTCTTGTCTGCTTAGGACCTGAAGATTGGTTTTCCTTGCCAAAAGCCAGAAAAGGCATAGGTTTGCTTTAAATCTGAGGAACTGTGGAGGCCGAGAAAAATTAAGGCCATTCCACCTCAAGTTTAGCATTAGCACAAGTACAGCCATCTCAGGCCCCTGGGAATAAGAGCTGAACTTTACAGGAAAAACTGCAGAATGTCCTAGGCCGGAATCCCATATTAGAAAGACAATAAAGCTTAGAATGTCCTTGGCAGAGAATCCCATACCAGATCTTAAGAAACTCCCCCACCCTTTCCCCCATATTGGAATGGAAAAAAATTCCTTCACCCCTTCTGAAGATCCCCTAGACCAGCCCATAAAAAACCCAGCTGTGTCAGGTATACTTGGACCCAAGCTGGAGCTTGTAAATAAACCCTCGTGTGTTTGCATCGGTGTCGGCTCCTTGGTGGTTTCTCAGATTCGCAATCTTGGGCACAACAGAATGAGCTTTCTTCTCCTATGTCATCCAAGTGGGATTTCCCTCCACCTTCCCCAGAGTTGCTATGAGGCGGGTGTGCATAAAGTCCCCCCTCCCTTGTCTCCTTGGAACATGTTCAGGGAAGTCTACCAACCTCATCACTGGGTTATGGAATTGGCTCTGTGTGTGGGCAGTGCTGAGTCTTCCTTCCCTGTACTGTAGGGGTCAGAGCAGATGCCAGCCCTGGGGGCACATGGCTACACAGTGCTCTCTGGAGGAAATGTTTCCCGGATTTGTTGCTGTTGCAGTCTGAGGATTTGGAATTGCAGAGCTCCAAATTTTGAGGGACCTTAGAGATAATAAGCTGGCTCACATACTCCATTTTACAGGTAAGAAGACTGAGGCCAACAGGGTGAAGTGGCCTTCACTTGGCCACCCAGTTAGTTAGCAACAAAGCCAAGATTCAGACCTTGACCTTTTCCTGACTATTTGCTTCCTTTTGTATAGCTCGGAGCTAACCCACAGGTCAATATAGTCAAAGTAGTCTTCTAGAACCCAACATTGAAACAAAAAGGAAGGAGGGGAGGAAGGCAGGAAGGAAGGAAGAAAAAAGGGGAGAAGGAAGGAAGGAAAGAAGGGAATGAAGGGGGAGGGAGGGATTGAGGAGGGAGGAGAGAAAATGTTTCCATGTGCCCCACTGGCCTCCTCCCCAGAGGGCTCCCCTTCCCACTAGAACAGACCTCTTTGCCACCTGGCCCTGCTACATTCACCTTGGTTCTGGCCACATCCCCCTCTCACTTTCCTTCCCCCAGCTGAATACAGTCTCCTCCAATGCAGTGCAGTTTCCAGCCTCCACACCTTTGCAGGTGCTGCTTCCTCTCCCTGGAAATCCCTTCCCTAGTTCACAGGTCAGCTAGCTCCTCTGGGAAGCCTATCTGAGCCCCTGCCCCCCAGCTTTGAGCAAGGCCAACCCTTCCCTCCCTCAGAGCTGCTTCTGCTCATGCGCACTCACTCCTTCGAGTAGCCTTAGCCTGGAGGCTGTTTGTGTCCCCGACGGTCCTCCACCAGGCTGGCAGCTCTTCCAGACCGAGAAGCAGGTTTCCACCCCTCTGGTCCCCGTGCCTGCTTGGCACAGGGCTGGCCGCAGGGCAGGGCGGGAGCTAAAAGACGATGGCTGGATAGGCGAATGGTCATCTAATGAGTGCATGCCACCCAAATAACAGGCCCATGCTCTGATGACAAAATAGTGACAATTTAGATCAAATTAGTGGCACAAAGAATAAAAGCTGGTATATGAACTCCAGATTTATATATCTCTTTCCCATCTGATTGTATTTGTTAAATTTACAAAGTGAATATTGTGTACCAGCCCAGTGCAAAGGAACTCCTTCCTGAGAGGCAAATCTACCAGGCTTGAGCAAATAAAACAACATCCCCCCCTCCTCCACGATGAATAATCATCTATTTACATACTAACTGCCCATTTTCTAAGGAGGCATCAGATTACTCATCTACTTAATTAAAATATCTTTAGTTCTAGCTGGAGCCCAGCTAGGTGGTAATTATTGCTGGCATTCCCTAGCACCTCCAACATTGAAGAATGTTGCAGAAATCCTTAGGGAATAACACTCATAGTATTTTCAAAAAGCAGTATTGCAAAATATCAAGCTGAACTTGTTAGTTGACTGGTGCTTGGGTCTGAAAGGGAAGTTCTCAACCTCAGGCTGAGCCTGTGACTCTACAGGCCTGGAAAAAAATCATAACGAGAACAGTGAAGGTTTCTTGAGAGCTTCCTGCTTGACTGCTCTTCTTATCCCTTGTACGTAGTTGAGGGAACTGAGGAAGACAGGCGAGTAGTTTGCTCATGGTCTCAGCCAGGCAGTGGGACTCTAGAGGCTGAGATCTTGCCATACTTCCTTCCCAAAAAAGGAACTAACACTTATGGAATGCCTACCATATGGTACTTTATGGAACACCTGCCAGTTATTTTCCTTGCATCATATAGCTGTCTCATCACAATCCTATATTGTAGTGCTTAAGAAAATGGTCTGATTTGTTTTGAAATAAGGTATAAACACAAAATAAAGTCTCTCAGGAAAAGACCTTTTGACCCATCTTCCTTCCTATGTAGGTTGCTGGTGTGAGGACATGATGCCTGGTGTAGCAGCAGCCATCCTGTGACCATAAGGCAGCAAGTCAATAGACTAAAGATGATGAACTAGAAAGAACAAAATGTGTCACAGTCACTAAGTCCTTGTACCAAACTTAGAGCTATCCACGTTCAAACTTTTCGTTAGGTTGAGATAATTGACTTCAATTTTTTTTATGATTAGTCAGTAATTCTTTTAGCTCCCGATAAAAGTATTCTTGTTGGATGTGAGAGCTTTGAAAGGACATGACAAAGTTAGTGCTCAGTATTGTATCTGAATTTTACAGATGAGGAAATGTGACTCAGAGAGTGGTCAATGTTACATAGTCAGCAAGATTTGAACTCAAGCATGCCTGCTACACTTTACTACGCTCCCTCACTTGGTCAACCTAGGGTTGACCTCTTGGAGCTTCTTTATGGTGACTCCTAACCCAAAGTCCAATCTCTTAGTGTGATTCTGTGTCAATGTGTCAGATCATATTCCCATGTTGAATGGGTACAGGGGTGTATTGATTATAGAAGGAGGGAACTCATCAGGGAATTATCAGCTCAGGGCTCATACTGGGAGCATCATCTACCCAGGGTGCTGTTGGGGGAATCCTCTAGCACCTACCAGAGCAGTTGAGGGGAGAAAGATACCAGCAGTCTTATCTTACTAGTAATGTCACATGGAGAAGTAACAATGCCTCCTAAAATGGTGTGCCCCAAATCCCAGACTTTCTTCTTTGTGTCTGGCCCATGGGACTTGCTGACACTCCCATGAGGCTGTCACTCTTCTTCTTGCCCACCCCACCACCATACTCTCCTTCCAGGTGGCCCAACCTCTTCCTGAACATGAGAGCAGCCAGTGTCTGTCCACTCTGTCCAAGAGACATCTTGCCCCCAGCTTCTCTCCTGACCTCTCGGCCCCACTCCAGCTTGCCTCTGCCCCCCCCGGACACTTGCACTGATGGCCTTACACCTGCCTCTGAGCCCCAGGACTGGATTTTCCTTCTAGCCCACACTCTCACCCTCCTCTTTAATTTAACTCAATCCTAGATCATATGGTTTGGGGTCCACTCTGTAATCTCACCAGTTCAAACTCTTGTGTCCCTGGGGTCGGGTGCTTACAGCTGGCTGGAGTCCCAGCTCCTCTGAATGGACATGTCTCCCACTGTCTGGGGCTCCTGGACCCTCCCTCCCTAGCACCCGGGCAACTGCAGTTACGCTAGGGAGCTTTTCTCTCTCTTGTGACTCGCTAGTTCTTTCCCAAGAAACAAACCAGAGGATTTCTCTTTAGAAGGTTAACCCTTTGGTGGCCTTTGTATTCCTGTCTCAGAAGAGGAAACATCAATCTTGTGATATGAAGCTGGGTTGGAAATAAAGCTTTCTTGGTGCCTCAGAATATTTCCCACCTGTCGTTGAAGTGCTCTACACCATCCCGTGTGAGTGCAGACCGAGGGGCTTGTCACTCTCTGGCATACAGGGAGTGAGGGTGGGCTGGGTCTCACGCTGTCACTGTCATGCAGTCCATTGGATACGCAGGACGCCTTTACCCAGCAGTTCTGAGTGAAGCTTTCCAGAAGGCGTCAGATCATCCTGGTGGCATCTCGGACTACTAGAGCCGGGTGGTGCACAAGTTAAACTTAACTGCTTCCCACAGACTCTCTGGATTTCCCACATAGAGAAATCCCTACAGAAAGAACTTTAGTTTTACCGCCCCTGATGTGAAGCCACAAATAAATAACTCACACACACACACACACACACACACACACACACCCCTCTGGGAAGAGCAAGGCTTGGGGAAAGCCCTGCTACTTGGAGAAAATGCATTCTACTTACTTTTTTTATCTCTAAACTTCCTCAGGGTTTCAACTATTGAAGAGCAGAATCTTTTACTGGCATCAAAGGCAAAATAAAATCTTTGGCCGTATGTAGCAACCACAGAACACCAGCAGCAACAAGAAACTAATCTTGTACAAGCAGGAGGGAAACAGAGCACAAAGTCTAAGCTTGGTCTCCGAGGAGGCCATATTCTAACACCTTCCATCCTGGGGAAAATTTTAAAAGACCAAACAACTTTCCTTCAACTAAATAAGTTTCCATGCATCTGTTTTCAAAATTGGCAGTCGTGGTAGATTTAATAACCCCACAAAGGGTCTCAAAGGTCTGTCTCCCCCAACCACCTACTTTTGTTCAGATGAGCCAGGGTCAGAGAGGTTATGTGACTTGTCTAAGGACACTCAGCTTAGAGATAGCAGAGCCTTGGGGCACCTGGGTCAGCAGTTGAGCATCTGCCTTCAGCTCAGGGTGTGACCTCAGGGTCCTGGAATGGAGTCCCAAATTGGGATCCCCACAGGGAGCCTGCTTTGCCCTCTGCCTGTGTCTCTGCCTCTCTAGCTCTCTCTCTCTTGCTCTCTGTGTCTCTCATGAGTAAATAAATTAAAAAAACAAAAGAAAGAAATAGCAAAGCCTGGAGCTGTCTGTCTGATGCCAAGGCCCATGCTTTTAACCGCCAAGCTTCACCGCTCACCCACCCCTCCTTGCGGTAAGGAGAGTGAAAGCAAAGCAGGCCAACGCTTTGTGGAAACCCTTCCTCCATTAAGACGTTCGATGTGAACATCCTAGATACCCATCCGTCCTCAAGGTCCTTGGGGTTCGGTGGAGGTGATAGGTAGATTCGGGAACCTAGGTGACTCACCACACTGCAGTAGAATCAGAAGGGGGTCCCTGTGGTGTCCCACTGGTGCAGGCTGCTTAGGGGGAAACATATGAGGTGCCTCCTATGTACAGGAGACTCTCCTGGGCCTGCACGGACACTGGTTCTTTGATGCTCATGTTTGCTCAAAGAAGTGGGTATAATTATCTTCATTTATGAAAGCCTGGGTGGCTCAGTGTTTGAGCATCTGCCTTTGCCTCAGTCGTGATCCTGGGGTCCTGGGATCGAATCCCTCATCGACCCCCCCCCCCCCAGGGAGCCTGCTTCTCCCTCTGCCTGTGTCTTTGCCTCTCTCTCTGGGTCTCTCATGAATAAATAAATAAAATCTTTAAAAAAAGAAAGAAAGAGAAAGAAACCAAGGCTCAGAGAGGTTGAAGACTTGCCTGGCACACAGAGGAAAAAGAAAAGAGAGGATTCGGAGGGTAGGGCTCCATCCAGACCCACACTACTTCCAGATTCTCCACAAGAAAGCCTCGAGTCTTTCCCGACCTGTGGTTAGAGCAGATGGGGAATCTGGTTATTTTATTTTGTTATTATTTTTTAACTTTAGCTCTTGATATCTGTTATAGACTTGGTGGACAGAAGCTCAGAGAGCTGTTCCACCAGCCTGTGCTTTTGTTTGAAAGGCTATAGGCCCCCCCCCCGCCCCCCCGGCTTCCCCAGGGCCGTCTAAGCTTAGCAGCAACCGGCTCTGGGACACTTTGGGCAATAGGTGACAAGTGTCCTGGGCACACCACGGCTGCCCCTCCCACCTCAGCTTTGGACCCGAGGGCCCCCACAGCTCTCTGCCTCTGAGCTGATTCTTTCTGTAACGAATACCCCTCAATCATATATATTTAACATTTTTTATGCTAATAAAAGTGTTCAATCTCTTTTGTGCTCTTCTTGGTGACTGACATTGTTTCAAAGCAGATTTAGAAATAGTTTTGGTCCTGACATTTATGCAGCAAGTGGGTGTTGTTTATTGCTGAGCAATTAGAACATAGATTAACATAATATCACTCCTCAACTTCAAAATCTGGGAGAGCACTCCTCGAGCAGCTTCCCCAGAGCTCACCCTGCCCGCTTCCTTTTGTCTTTCTGCTTTTTTCCTCCTCCACACCCATCCACCCACCTGCCTTGAAATGTGCTATTTCAAATTTATAGTTCAAGAAAGTTTGTGTAATCTAAGTCATAAAATGAGATGTCTTTTTCTTCCACAGCAGGAGCAGCCCACGGTACCTGTATTGTTAATCAAAAAGGCAATTTCTCAAATTTTTTGTCCTTGAGAACTTTTTTTAAAACCTCCCTGCCCACAATTAACTCTTGGAAGAGTTGAGGTCAGGAAGTAGGAATGGGCTGGTTACACTCCTTTTCTTGAGTGGTTTCCCACAATCTTTGATTCACTGTCTTCTTCTGCTGAGGGCACTTATGTTCTACACATTACATTTGCCTTTCATGAGAGGAGAGTCCCCCATGGGCTGGTCTCTGCAAATAGGAGCTAGATGGGAGAAGGAGATCTGTGCCAACTCCATTTGCACCGCAGTTCAGAGATGCTACTAGAAGTTGCAACGGGCACCTGCCACAAGTCTCTCCCCTCTAAGGTTTGGGTCCCATGGTGCAAAGTGCTTGAGTGAGGACAGCCTTCCAGGTAGCAGATCAGGTCTCATGGTGCTACCGAGGACTTCCTCTGCCTGCTCCTAAGTCCTGATGCTTATAAATCCAGAACCCCTCCCCACCACCACCAGAACCACCCTGTGCTAAGCCATGGCTGTCTTTTGGCTGGATCATTGCAACAGCTTCTTCCATGATCTCCTGAAGTCTGCCCTTGTCCCCTTCAATAAGGCAGTGCAACTACCTTTCTTAAAAATGTCAGGACAATCATTTCTGGGCTGGAGGTGCCTAAGCCCATCCCCTGTTTCAGTAATTCATTAGGACTCACAAGACTCTGAGCACTGTTGTTGTGAAGGCTGTGATTTCTTACAGCAGCAGGATATGAGTCACAATCAAAAGGAAAAAGCACGTGGGGCAAAGGCCAAGGGAAACCAGGCACAGTCTTCAAAAATGGAGAGGCAGAGGACATCCTGAATCCCCCAGCAGCAGGCTGTGACAATGTGTGTGAAGCTCTGCTACCAAGGAACATCTGTTAGAGACTCAGCAGCCGAGGTTTTTACCAGGGCTACTCATGTAAGCCCTCCCTGCATGGCACGAACCCAGACTCCAGCCTCCTGGAGGAAGGCAGGTGTTCAGCATAAGCTGCACTGTTTGTACAAACAGAATGGGCAGTGGGGGCCCCCTTCTCAGAGAAAGGTGGGACCCTTCCTTAAACCCCAATTCCCGGTGGGCATCTAAGGGCCAACTTTTAAGTGAGCCTTTCAAAGAGGCGGCAGACAGGCCTGCTGTGCTCACTCTTTTCTGCAGAGCTCCTCTGCTCAAAACCCTGCAGGGCACTTCATCACCCAAAAAATAAAAGCGAGATCCTTCACATCACAAAAAATCGCTGTGTGGTTGATTGAGTCCCCTGCTTCCTCTCTAATCTCACCTCCTGCTACTCTCCCCTGCCTCCCTTTGCCCAGGCCACACTGGCCTCCCTGAGGCTCTGCGAACACACTGTGCATGCTCACACCTGAGATTGGTGCCTTCCTCTTTTCTCTTCCCAGAAGGTGCCCATGCCCTCCCCCCATACCCCTCCCCACCCCACCCAGCTATCTCTTTGGCTTTCTCTCCGTCCTATGATTGCATGCTCAAACTTCTCTCCTTGGTAGCCCCTGCCAACTGCTATGGCATGTTCTCTGTCCCTTTCCTCCTTTGTTCCCTCCTTAGCTTCTGTCACACTGTATCATTCATTTCATTTATTGTCCAGATGCTCAGCAAGAACACAAGCATCAAGATAGTGGGGACCTGTGTCTGTTTTATTGATGGATGTAGCTCCTGGACCTAGCACAGAGCTTAATGAAGTAATGATAACCCAATGTTATCCCCCCTTATCTTGAGTAGAAGAAAGGGCAAGCCTGTAGCATCAGGCTTAGAATTAGAATTTTCATGCCACCACTTAGAACCTGTATCACCTTAAGTATGGTCCAGACCCCTCTAACCTTAGTTTTCTCATCTGTAAAGAAGGTATGAATAATATCTGGATTATTATACCTGTGAAGGTAGTTAATACACATGAGGTCTTTTAGAACACAGGGAGTACTCTGTATGTATTAGCTCGGACTATTACTATTTCCTTTTCTTTATTAAGCCTTCATTACCTTTAAAATGTTTTATTATGGAAGATTTCAAGCATAACAAAAGTAAAGAGAAGAATAGAATGAACTCCAATGTATCCACCACCCAGCTTTAACAGTGACCTATTTAGAGACAATTGTGTTTCATTTATTACTTCTCCCCTAAATTCCTGCAGCTCCTACAACCAGATTATTTTGAAGAAAATCCAAAATATCATATCATTTCATTCATAATTACTTCAGTATGTGTCTATAAGAGATGAAGACTATTCTGAAAATATATATAAGGTCAATAATATCAACCTAAAAAATTGACGCTGATCCCTTCACATTAACAAATATTCAGCCAGTGTTTAAATTTCTCTAGTTCCTCATCATCTCTTACCTGGGCTGTTGGGACGGCATCCAGAATGATATCTCTGCCTCCAAGGTCTTCATTCAGTGCACCCACCACACAGTTTCATAAAGCTCTTTGTAAATCACAGAGCCAAAGTCATCATGCCCCTACTCCAAATCCGTCAACGGCTCCCTATGGCCTGCAGGAGAGGGTCCGATACCCTGCAGGCTCTTTTATGACCTTCAGGCCCCTTTTTCTTTGAGTCACCTCTGTCTCTGCCTTCCTTTCAAACCCCAGCTCCATTACTCTGCTCCCAGATCACTCATGTTCCTCTGTGCCTTTGTTTCTGCTGTTCCCTCTGCCAGGAATGTCCTTTGCTGTCTTCTCTTCCGCTGTTCCCCCAGCTAGTCAGGGACCACATCCTTGGATCCACAGCCCCTATAAGTGGCTTTCCTTGTGCTATTCTCTCTCCTCTCTTTGATCCCATGTACCAAGTTCCTCAAAAACAGAGGCTTGTCTTAGGCTTCTGATCTCCCTGGAGCTTGGGCAGGCTGAAAGCAGGGTGGGTTCCAAAGAGCATTGAATGAATGGATGGATGGGGTAACAAATGGACACATGAGCAGGAAACTTAGGAACAAAGTTGTTTTATGGTTTGCAGCCTTGTCTCTCTGCATCCACATTGCTCATTTGTATTTTCATCTTTTTATCACACCATTTCCAGCTTGTACAGCTGGCTTATCTTTCTGCTCCATGGCAGGTCAAATGTTTTAATCCTGAACAATTCAGTTCAGGATCTCAGGGACCAATATCAAGCCCTCACTGACTTCTGCCTGCCCCCTGGCATGAGATGGCAGGTATGGCAGATAAGCCCTGGCACACGGTGATTAATTACCTGAGATGCTGCTTCTCTCTGAAATGACTCCGGAACAGAAGAGTGGCCTGAGGAATGCCTGGGCGCCATGAATCTCAGTGCTGCACCTTATCTGGCCTGGCCTGTGATGCAGCAAGGGAGACCGAGGAGGAGAGGCATGAAAAATGAGAATGCTTTCTCTACCTTTCATTTCTCTTGATTTGAAAAGAATTGGGAATTGTTTTATTGGGTCAAATGGAGCTCTGTGGCTTGGCGATGTTAAGGGTCTAGGCACTGTGTAGTCAGCATTATCCTGGGAGCTTTACAGGTGCAATGCCATCTGTTCCTCCTAAAGACCCTGACAGGAGTTATCACCCCATTTTACAGATGAAGCAACTGAGATTCTAAACGATCATGAAGACACAGAGAGAGAGAATGAAGAACTGGATCCAAACCCAGGTCTACCTAGAGCGCTTACCAGCAGAACAGGGCTTTCCATACTGTAAATTCAACTTATTTGAGAGGAATAAAATCAGTGCAGTGTGTTAGGGACTAAAATAATTAAAATAAAAAAATAGAACAGAGTAGAGAAGTCCCGAATAAATAAGAATGGGAAATAGACTATATCTTGGGCAGTAGGGATCAATGCCATTTCATGAAACTTCCCAGTAGTTGCTGTTCACTGTTTAATCAGTGACACAATTGTCTGCAAACCCAATGCATTTTCTACCTTTATCATTTACCAGTTTGACTCAATTCAATTCCATCCAATTGAATTCATATGAAATACCCTCAATTCCATCCCACTTAGATTAGCCAAACTTGAGTGTCTACTGTGGGTCAGCCCCTATTGATACAAAGAAACAAATGTGCTTTTGCGAACCTCAAGTTTGTTTTCTTTCGCTAAAATACAAACTTCTTTCCCTTGAGCTTTTAAAACATGACAGCGCGTATCATTATTCTGGAGTTTGCTTTTCTGGAACATCTCTGTGAGCTGGAATGCAGTATGAAGTTAGCACACTGAGTTTAGGGGAAACAGACAGGGATTCAAGTTCAGGGGCAATGCCAGTGCCTGGCCCACAAGAAGCATCCAGACCATCACAGCCACATCATCATGTTGCTCATATTGTCTAAAGTTTCCTGATGGGATTCTCGAAGTTTCCAGCCTTGGAAGAAGAGTCATTTGTGATCATAGCAGGGAGTTCAGGTAGAACAACAGTGCACAGGTAGAGGCACTTTGGTGCACACATATCTGGATGGTTGCATTTTGAACAGTCACTGGATGTCCTCTGCCCTTAAAGGCTGGTTAGGGCCCCTGGAAGGGGAAGTGTAAAGGACTTTAAGACTAAGAATTAAGCTCTGGTGTATTCGATTGTCTGTTGGAAGTACAACTATGAAAGAGTGGTAACCAGGAAACCCTTAAACTCAGAGTAGCATACTACAGACAAGGTGTTAACTGTGATAAGCCGGGCAGGATCAGAGCACCGAGGATCCACAGACCACCACTCCTTGTTCATGTGAAGGGAAACCACACTGTACTGGGAGTAGGACAGAGTGGGTCAGAGCCTAGACACCGTGGCCAGATTGCCTCACCTCTAATCTTAGTTCCTCTCCTTGATAGCTGTGAGATACTGGCAAGGTACTTGACCTCTTTGGGCTTTCGTTTTTTTCACCTGCGCCCCCCCCCCCCCCAAAAAAGGTTAATATCTAGTACCTGCTGTTATGTTGTGATGGGATTTGAATGAATTATTATCTGGCAGCCTCTTCAAACACTACCTGGCATGCAATTTGCACTTGTTAAAAAGAAACTGTTACTACTACTACTACTACTACTACTACTATTAGTTTATTAACCAGAACTCTTTCAGAGGCAACCAATACAAATGGGCTTAAGGAAAAAAATGGAATTCATTGCCTCACATAACAGAAAGCTCTAGGATGTAATGCTTGGCATGATGCCCAAATGATGGCACTAGAATTTCCCCCCATATTTCAATTCTGCTGTGCTCTGTGGTGGGGTTCTTTCCACATAGGCTCTTCCATGTGGTGAAAAGGGGGAGGTCTACAGGATTCCACACTAACCAGCTAAAACCCTGGTAGAAAGAGAAAACCTTTTTGCCTAGGCCAACAGAAGTCCCAGGGAAGATGCTGATTGGCCCAGCTCAGGTTCTGTTGCCACCCCCAAACCAATGACTATGTCCAGAGAGTGAAGTCAGTGCTGTCTGAACCACATAGACTGGGAGTAGAAGGGGTGACTGCTCACAGGGAAAACAATGTGGTGACCAGAAGGAAGGGAGGCTGGATATAGGGTAGACAGAACAATAGACATCCCACTGCAGACTCTCCAGGGCTGCCCTGGATTGTGCAAACATCCTCCATTACAGCCTGGAATTGCTCCTAATTTCCAATGCTATTTCCACCTTCTATCTCTTTGTTCATGCCCTTCTATCTGGAACAGTTACCTGCCCCAGGTAAATGTATATATTTGCCCCAAAGCCACACATCCTTCACGGCCCATTACAAAAACTCTGTCCCACTGAAATCTTTCTTTTTTTATTTGCCTACTGTGAAACTCTTAACACATATCCATTGTCCCAGAAGAAATGTGCCTACTAAATTCTCCACACGACCCTAGGATGTAGGAACAATTATTATTCTTCATTTTACAGATAAGTAAACTGAGGCACAGAGAGACTTTTCCAGGGACACATAGCTAAGAGAAGGAATTGAGTCTTGAATTCAGGACCCAACTAGACTCTTGACTACTAATGTCTGTTGACCCAGAAGTCCTCTGATTTCTCTGTTTTTCCTCTTGGAAGCAAGGGGGACTTGAAGACTTTTCTTGTACAAATGCTTATAAAATTTCACTTTTGTGTCATTGTTTGAACCCACAGACTCAAGGCTCCAGTGGAGTTGACATGTAGAGGTTAACTGCTCCTGTATACCTCCCTGGTGAGCTCAGAACTCACACCATGGAATAAAGAAAGGGCCTTGCCCTGGAGTATGTCTTCCTTAGTAGCTAAAGCTGAACCAGATGATGCATTTAAAAATTCATTCCTCTCTCAGGCCACAGAAATTCATGATGAGGGGATTAAGCTAACTTGGTGATTGCTGATCATATTACATGGCATGATGGAGAGGCGATCTGAGTGGTAGTGGTCACTCCAATGGCTCAGGATAAATAGGTCACTTTGCCTCCCAAGAGACCTGCAAAGTCACATGACAAAGGTCATGAATCCACAATCTGGGACAGGGAAGAGTGGGAGAGTTGGGCACAATCACCCAATCTTATCACACCAAGGAAATGTAGACTAGTGACTTTGCCTCCTTGAACTCAGTTTCCTCATCTTAAAAATGGGGCTGTTGATACCATGCAGAGCTGATATAGAGACTAAATGAGGTAATGAAGGTGAGAGTGTCATGCAAACTATAAAGAATAACAGAAGTGCTTGTTGCTATTCTTTGTAATAGATGCTAGGAGTGAGGTTTCTCTCATCCCCAGCATAATCTCTTCTATGTAGTGTACACACCATAAAGGAATGGATGATTGACTATTTACCAAAGTCTTAACAACAATACTTTGGCCATCCACTGTTTTACTTCCCTGTCACCCGTTCCTCCATCTCCTGGTGGTAATACCTTGACGCTCCTTTCAGAAACTAGAAAATATCCTTCCTCACTATTACTTAAGTGGTCAATTCAGGGAGTTTACCTACAACTGTAGCTTCAAGAATGGCTTTACAACCAGACCTGGTCTATGAGAGCCCTGCATGCTGTTGTAATTGGATCTAGGATGAGCACACATTGCAGGCCTGGCCAACAGAGCCAATAGCATTGACTGGGGACTGTTGTTAGAACTACTTAGAAAGAAACCTCTTTTGTTTACTTAATATTTCAAGTTGGTAGGTGAACTTGGAGATCCCAAGGGTTGTCATGCTGCCCTATGGGGATAGACTAAAGCCAACACACACGCAAAAAAAAGCCAAACAAAGCAGGGGACACAGGCAGATTTTTGAGGACATTGATGGAGTATCTGGGACCAGTCATCCCCTGAAATACCCTATTTCTGGCCTTTCCATTACATGAGTCAATACATTCCTTTTTTTGTTTGTTTGTTTGTTTGTTTGTTTAAGGCACTTTGAGTTGGGTATTTGTCAAAACTTTCTTTTGAGGCTGACTAATACGGAAATAGGTTTGCCCCAGAACAAATACAAAATATACCTGAAGGCCTCCCACTGGCCTCTTGGGTTGGCCCAAACAGACCTAAGAGAGCTTTTGTACTTTGTACTGATGCTGAGATGTTGCTGTCTGGATTCATCCTTTTTGCCTAAAAAGGAGACATCTCCCTGCATTTGTCCTTGGCATCATGGTCTGACATTAGAAGGGAAGATAAGAAGTGAAAGTAAGGGATGTTTAGGGCCCCACACACTGGCTCATCTCCAGACAGCTGGCTCTCCAGTGGACAGCCCCAGGGACCTGGCAGTAACTTCCCTTCCCGCTGTGCTGACCCCACCTGCTTCTGCTGATTGCAGCTCTCCTTCTCTCTCCAGCTTTGGCAAATGCTTCCACCCCTTGACTCAGGGAAACTTTTACCCAGGCTGCTATTTTCCCTAAAATCTTCCATTGCTCTGGTTTCATAGTCATTGTTCCTGTCTAAGCTTTTTAATATGATTATATGGGGCCACTCAGAGATACTACAGGTTCTGGACATAGAGCTTGGGCTGAGTCCTGGCCCAACACTTTTTTATTACCTATATGATGCTGAGTGAGTCACTTAAACAATTTGAGTCTCAAGTATCCTTTCTGTAAAGCTGATGTGATAACATCTTTCTCCTGGGAGATTTTAAAGAGATGATGTATAAACATGCTTTATAGAGCATTTAGTAGACACTCAATAAAAAATAAGTATCACTGTGATCATTTCTCTTGACCTTCATTTGCATTTTATGCAATGTCTTGTATTTGATATGTGTTTCACTCAAAGACTGCAAGTACACAAGAGTAGGCATGTTTGTGATGATTCCTTGAATTCCCTATTGTTTTACCAAGATCTCAAGGCATAGTGGCTCCTTAATAACATGACTTAAAGGAAAATAGATGAAGAAAAGGATGTGTTGGTGTGCAGATGGCCCGAAGGGAAAAAAATGGAGGAATAAGATAATATGCCATTTACACAGCCATCTCTGATGGAGAATTTTTTTCTGGGCCAAACATTTGGGACAAAGGTGCAGTGTTTGAGGAGCTCAATCAAGTGGAGAAGACAAAGAAGATAGAAAGAAAATAAAAATATAGCATTTCTGCTTTGGTTGCAGATAGAAATCTACTCCAGCCATCTTGAACAAAAAGGAGATGAATAGGATGGATGTTGGTATTTCATGAAGCAGCAAGGCTTTGGGAGGAAGGAAGGGGATGGCTGATGGTCTCTCTGTCTGGAGTGCTGCCTTTAGCACAACACATTACCAAACACCCCCAGCCTCCCTCTCACTTCCTAGAAAAAAATGTTCCCACTTCCAGGAAAGGGATTGGCCCAAATTAGGTCATGTGTTTACTTCTCAATCACCTTTTCACATCAAATGGGGCCCCCTGGTGTGGGTACGAACATTAGGGTTTGGGGGAAGGGGAAGGGCACATCATGAGCCAGGCAGATCCCAGAGAAGCAGTTTCTACAGTGTTATGCCTAAGTGGAAGTTTGCACAGAACATCCTTGATCAGACCTGGAAAAAGTGAAGGACAGCCTTCAAGAAGAGGTGACCATTGAGTATGGTGGCCTTGAAAAAAGGTAGACAGTTCATGAGATAATTCAGATCAATAAACTAGACCCTGAAGAAAGAGGAGCATTATGGGGTTCAGGGCTTGATGCTCACAGAAGAGCCTGTTTGACCAGCCAAGACTTCCCTCAAGGAACTAGTGAACCACAGTTGGAAAACCTCCCAAACAAATTGTGCCTCTGGGGCATCTGAGGGGCTTGGGAAGGCTGGGCTAGGATGTCCAGGGCTCTTTCTACCTGAGCTAGAGCCCTTCCATAATATCAAGGAGTGGTAGGAGGGGTAGGGGAAAACCAGACAGAGTAAAAAGTGCAGGTTCCAAGCTAGCTCAACCACTTACCAGCTGCATAATTATAAGGGATTCTCTACCCTGAGACTGACTTACTTCATCTGCAAAGTGGAGGAAATATTATTTCTCATGCTGGGTGTGACTTAAGGGAGAAGATGTGTTTGGAACCATCTAGCAAGAGTTGGCAGACCCAGAAGACCCACCCATGTCCATGGGTTTCCTTTCTCGTTGTTGCTTTCAGTAATTATTTTGATGGATGAATTTTGGAAAGAGTCCATAATAGCAAAATTCCAGGAACTCGGTGACCCTGTGTATTTCGGTGACCCATCCCTAATCTTGGGAACTGGCTGGGAGGGAGTCTTCCATATAAGCGCTGAGCAGAGCTTGTTGTATTTATGGTTCTTGCTCCTCAGAATTGCAGGGTTTTTTGCATGCCTGGGCTCGAGGACCTCTTATTCCTGGTTTTGCCCACTTCTTCTGGCTGTTTTTTCCCCCCGATGCTTAATCTCTGGAATTCCAGCAGAGAAACCACTGCAAAGCATGATCCCAGTCTTGAGAGGAAAACCCCTGCTCCAATGCTATAATTCTCGTGTTTTTACCTGACTCATGGAACAGCAAGTGCATTCCCCAAACACCTCATTACACACGGAGTCCAGCACGAACTGACAGCTGATATTTTATTTGCTCCCTGGTTGCAGGATGGGCCAGTGGGTAGGAGAGGAATCTATTTTAGGAAGGAACCTGGAGAATGGCAAGCATATGGGCTTTAGAAGCACAGACCAAGCTCCTAATGCTGGCTGGCTCTGTTTCCCCTGAACCTACCTTGGGGTCTGGAGCAGGCTCCTTGACCTTTCCAACTCGGTTTTCATATGTTGTGTGTGAAATGGTGATCACATCATTGCGTTATGGTAAAGCTCAGGTGAGGTACTTAGGAAAGTGCTTTTGTGCAACAGCATTTGACTTGGGGAAGGAGCTCAAGAAGTGTCAGTTTCATTTATTCTCACTTACCATCTTTTAGGTTAGAGTATCCTGCATCCTGGGTCCTTCAGTGGCCAGTGCTCTGTATAGCCAGGCTCTTTCCATACCTCCCTAAGAGTCATTGGCTTCTTTTAATGGTAATGAATATAAAGAAAGGGAACTGGGGATTAGAAACAGAGAAGTATGTGTACTTGTAGGCTTATGTTTTGCATGTATTTTCCAAATTCTCTCAAAATGCTTATCCTACCCAGCAAATCAGTTTTCCCATGCCACTAGATACATGGATAAGCTCTCTGTACTCCAGAGTCTAGAGAAAAGTCTCCCTGGGGCTGAGGAGGGTCAAGAGCCTGAAACCTCAGGGTAGCTGGGGTAAGCAGAGGGGAAGGGCCCCACCAGGGAGAAAGCCACTTGGCAGGAGGCATCCTTCAGTTCACCATATCTCTGGGCAGCAAGCTGGTCCTGGGAAGGATCTCTGAGATACACAAATAGATAGAGAAATGGTTTATGAAGTGATGGGAGAGAAAGGAGAGGCCCGTGGGATGTGAAGTGCCCGTGCAGCCCACCTGCATCATTTATCCGCCAGCAGGGTCACAGGCCTATTCAAGTGAAGTAAGAGCCCACCCACACTGGACCACTTATTAAAAACAAGATGCTGTTTTTTCGGTGAGAACAGATTGGAGGAGGAGGAAGAGAGGCATTTGAAAGTGCAGCAAATTTGAATGACCCAGACCTCATTTTACTACTATGGAATGTGATTATTTTTAAAAAAGAGAAAAGTTGAGATGTTCTGGGAAGATTGGAGACAGAAGAGGAGGAGTAGGTACCGAGGTGGTGTCAGCAGCTCAGCCCATGCTTAAGAGTTCCAATTTCAGAATCAGTTGGTCCGCGAGTAAGGTAGCCTGAAGCCTCCTCTCCTTCACCATCTGTGTGTGACCTTGAGCAGATTGCTTACTTTACCAGACTTCAATTTGGGGGAACTCATTGTATAAAATGCATCGAAAATACTTAGAATAGTGCCTCTCTCTATGTATCTACTCTTCATACCAGATGTTTCATTGTTGTTGTCTGCTCTGGATCTTTTCATCTTGTAATAGCAGCCCAGTTTTCTTTTGGAAATGGCCTCCTCTTCAACTGTCATTTCTGTGTGGTTCAGGTGGAACTATCTATCTTTCTGCTCCAGGATGGATCTTGTGACCCAGTCCTGACCCAATCAAGAATTCTAGATCACTGGCCAGAGTGGTCAGAGTCAGGTTGGAGAACTGTGTGGGGATGCAGAAGATAGCGGAACCTAGAAGACAGGGCTGGTAGGGGGCCAGTGTGCGATGATCAGTGGCCTTCTGTCCAGGAACACAGACAGATGGAGGAGACCTTCTCCCCCAGAAGGATCCAGGAGAATGAATACCTTGACCTTTGCCCTCCTCCTTCCTTTTGGTTTCCTGCCAGAGCTCATCAATGGCCAAATCCAAGCAGAAGCTAAAGGCAAAGAAGCAGTGATGGCAGTTCTCTTAGCTCACCCTCCCAGGGCTGAGAACAGAATATAGAAGCAGGGGAGAGGATCTAGAGAGGCAAGTGGAAGACAAATGACACGATTCATAATTAAAACAGTGCTATTGGCACCCAGATAGACAAAACAAATGTGAACAGACTAAAAAGTCCAGAAATATGAACAAGTATATGTGGAAATTTGGTATAGGGAAGCGTGACATCTCAGATTCCAGAGGAAAAAATGGTCTTGTAAACGGTGGCGCTAGGATAACTGGATAGACCCTTGGGATGATAAAAATTGTGTTCACACCCCATCCTATTCATCAGGTTAAACTCCAGATGCATTAGAAATCTAAATGTGAAAAACAAAACCATATAAATATTAAAAGGAAACACAGGCAAATTCCTTTAACCTTGGGAGTGGCAAGAGCCTTTTTCCTCTGACTCACCATTCAGAAGTGTTAAATGATTGATAAATTTAACTACTGATTTTTTAAAAAGTTTTGCATGACCAAAAACATTCACACAAATGAAAAGCTGAGAGAAAATATTAGTGACTTATATCATTAAAGGGCTAATCTCATTAATAGATTTGTTTTTATTTTTATTTTATTTTATTTATTTATCCATGAGAGACACACACAGAGAGAGGCAGAGACACAGGCAGATGGAGAAGAAGGCTCCCTGCAGGGAGCTTGATGCAGGACTGGATCCCAGGACTTCAGGATCACAACTTGAGCCAAAGGCAGACATTCAACCATGAGCTACCCAGGTGCCCCTCATTAATACCTTTAAAAAGTTCTTCAAAACTGAGATAAAATGGGTGAGAGACATAGTTCCTAGCAAAGGAAAGGCAAAGATCTTCAAACATAGGAAAAGATGCTCAGTCTCACTCGGAATAAAGGAAATGCAAATTTAAACTCCACTGAAATGCCATCTCCCATTTCTCAGACTGGCTGAAATCCAAGTGCATTGTTTGCAAAGAAACCATCACTCTCACATGCTGCTGGTAGAAGTGCAAAATGTCCAACGCCTACGAAGGGGAATTTTACAACATTTAATGCTATTGCATATGTATTTACCCTTTGACCTAGTAATCTTACTTGTAGGAATTCCCCTGAAGATAGATTTCCATAAATAGGAAAACATTTCCTGCTTTATTTATTTCAAATGTATTATTTCCAAGAGCAAGAAGACTGGAAACAACTCAAATGGGCATCATTCAGAGAATGGTTGAATAAACTAGGGTATGTTCACACAGTAGACTATTCTGTGGTCTGAAAAATCAATGAGAACTATCTCTATGTACAGTTTTGGAGTGATTTTCTGCAGATTTTATTAGGTAAAAAACCAAATTGTTAGACACTGTGTTGGGTTTGCTACCTTTTGTGTAACCAAAGGGGAAGTA
Source organism: Canis lupus dingo (assembly GCF_003254725.2). NCBI lineage: Eukaryota > Metazoa > Chordata > Mammalia > Carnivora > Canidae > Canis > Canis lupus. The sequence goes on from NC_064246.1 coordinate 38,123,496, forward strand.
TATACTGTATTTATAAAAAAGCAACAGAGAAGGATAAACTGGAGACTAATACAAATAGTGTTTATCTGTACAGGTTAGGGGGATAGAGCCGAGGGACAGATATTTCTTGGAGTGCCTTTTTTTATATGGTTTTAAGTATTAACTATGCTAATGTTTATATATTCAAAAATTCAGCAAAAAACGTTAAAAGACAAGCAAACATTGAAGGTAAATTGAAAGAAGCAACCCTGATAATATGTTTAATTTGCCACATTACCATGCTGAGAAAAGATTTCAAGTGACTTTTGATCATGGTACTCAGATTGTCCTTAAGAACAAGAAGAGCTGCAAAGAAATACTTAACTTCATTCACCAATTTCATTGCCCAGAATCATATAATAATTGTAACATTGTAATCACTTAGTGCTTATTATAGGATAAAGCAAGTTTATAATATGTATGTATATGTTATTGGGAACTAGGGTTTTTGGTTTGAGATAAGAGGAACTAAAAATGTGCATTAAGGTGTTCCAAATAAGCCTTGTGTTATTAAATTTGGATTTTGAATATCAATATAGACTCGTGATTTTATTAAACAAATATATATTCCTGTTCTTTGCATTGAAAAGTCCTAGAAGAAATGATATTCTAATAGCTATGAGCTCACTTGGCACCCCCACCTTTTAGTTTCCGAGTACCATTCTTCCCCAAAATGAACTGAGCTTCTTGGAGAAATGGGTGATACTAAGTCTGGGGCAAAGGACAAAATAAGTATTATTGTGTGAGAGAAAGCAAGAATTTTGAAGGCATGTCAAAGGGCAAAGCTAGTTCAGAGGAGCTCCTGCTGGTCAAATGTGGGACATTTTGAGCATCAAACAGGAAAATAACTTTGACTGCAAAATACAAAATGAGTGAGAATTCACAGGTCCATAAGTGATTCTAGACAAATAAAAAAGCAATATCGATGGATGGGTGGGTGGATGGATGGATAGCTAGATAAAGAAACTCTTTAGCCTGAGAATTGGTAACTGGAGGAAATAATTATTTAGTTTGCCTTTTAAGAATAAACTATAGCTCATCTAGTTGATAAAGGGAAGCTTTTCTCTACTGAATGATGCCAGCTAATAACTGCAGAACAAATGATAGAATTAGAGAATCCCAACTTCACAGCCCTTAGTGAGATAATTTAATTCAAGAGTGGTGCTCTCAGTATAGGTAACAGAGGTAGCTCTTTGGGGAGTGGGTTTCAAGTATATGGGACAGTGCTGCTGGAGGGAGTTTGTATTTTTTGCCCATCTGTCTTCTTCAGAATCTTCATCACAAACATATAATGCTTTTACAATGAAAAAAAAAATAGATTAAAAAGCTACTGCAACTTCTATTTTGTAACTTCTTACTCTTCCTTCAGGACTGCACTCAACTGTTCCCACCTTTAGGCAAACTTCCCAGGCCACCCACACCAAAGAAGAGAGTCTCTTCATCTTTAACTGACCTTTATGATTGTACTTACCACATTTTCAACATATAATTGATTATCTGTTTACCCACCTCCTACCGAACCATTAGGGTTTTTTTCTCTTTCTTTCTTTCTTTCTTTCTTTCTTTCTTTCTTTCTTTCTTTCTTTCTTTCTTTCTTTCTTTCCTTTCTTTCTTTCTTTCTTTCTTTCTTTCTTTCTTTCTTTCTTTCTTTCTTTTTCTTTCTTTCTTTCTTTCTTTCTTTCTTTCTTTCTTTCTTCTTTCTTTCTTTCTTTCTTTCTTTCTTTCTTTCTTTCTTTCTTTCTTTTCTTTTTTTTTTACTTATTTGTAGCCTTGGCTTCTGTTACCTGCTGGGTACATGGTAGAGCTCAATAAACGCTCACTGAATGTTTAACTAATGAACTTGGGGAAGGACTTTGGGAGGTAGTCATCACAACCAGTTCATACCTGATACCTTCTGTCCTCTGCATCAAAATCCTCTGAGGAAAGAGATTTAATCTGATACAAGTCAACAACTAATTACTGAGTAAATTATGTAATTTCCCTGGGCCTTCAGTTTTTTCATCAACAAAGGCACGTGGGTGTGGAGAGGAAGAACCCAAGCTGTTGAGGATAATTGAAAAAAATCATGTGCTTAGTAAGTACTTGTTGGATGAACAAATGAATGGACAAATCATAGAATTTATAAATAAATGAATAAATGGGTGAATGAAAGAACACAGTGATGGAAGGAGAGAGAAAAGAACTGAGGAGGATGAATGGATGGTGGCTGGCAGGATGGTGGCTGGCTGGTTGGATAAACAGTTGGGTCTGACCTAATTTATTATTAAGGTTAGGTAAACCACGGATAGACCACCAGCCACAAAGAGACAATTTTCAGTTCCAGTCATGAGTTTGTTTCCCCCTCCCCCATTTCTTCTGCTTTTGTGAATAAAAAAGAATGGCTTTGATGGGATAACCAGATTGCAGACCCCAGGAATGAGATTCCTTCTTAAGTCTGGGCCTGAGTCCAGTTGCAAACAGAGTGATCACCTCTTTCAGCCTGGACCCACCCAGAGAAGATAAAGTCTTTGAGCCCTCAGAGCTGATGGGCAGCTACCATTTTATTAGTTGAAGAGGATGTTGAAACTCCAGTCCCAAGTGATGTAGCTCTGTGGGAAGACAGATGCTTTTAGGGCAGGCTTGGATGCTCACCAGTGAAATCTACAAAAAGAAAAAACGAAAACTTGTCAGTCCCCATAAATGATGTTACTGTTGCCTCAGAGTAAAGTAAAGGAGATGGAGAAGCAGATCAAACACCCTCCACAAACTATGAACAGAGCTTCGTTGGAGACAAGGGTGTTGAATTCAAGTCCTAACCCTGCCTAGTTAGCTAAGGACACTTTGACTCCCTCAACCCCGTTTTGAGCCTCAGTTTCCAAATCTGGAGAATAAGAGGGTGATGGTAACCATGTTTATTTCCAGCACCAACAGTTGCAGGATCATGAGCTCAGAGATTGTGCTGCCCGAGGCTGACTTGCTTTGAGTTTCTTCTTGTGTCTGAGTTCCCCATCTTTCGTGATGATCAGAATTATGCCTGCTTTGCCGGCTTTGCATGGTTGCTGTGAGGGTCAAAGGAGGTCATGGATATAAAAGTGCTTTAAAATGCCATAGCGTATGCTGAGAATGTGAATGTTTGATAAAAAACTCCAAGACAGCCCCTGCAGTTTTGAAGTAGAGAGATCAGAGAGGAGGCATCAGAGAAGGAAGTCCAGCCAGAGAAAGTCCTTTATTCACTGCAACAGATTCCCCTCTGCGCTCTCTTCCTCTCAGGACAGGGTGGTCTAAGGCCTAATTCCTCCAGGTGCAGCTGTCTTGGTAAGGAGCAGGGGAGCCTCAGGTCAGCTTCTGAGCACACCCGGGCCCCTGGATCTCTGGGAATTTGGGGGAAAGGGTGGATTAATTCTCTTGTTTACACCAACCCCTAGCTCCTGCTCTCACTGAGACCAGTGTGGGGATGACCTTCCCATCCTGTTCAGATCGCCCCCATTCCACAGCCAGTCAACCCCAAAAGGAAAACCTAGCCTGTTTTCATAAATCGCACCAAAGAAAACTCACATGTGGGCATTGGCTTGCAGAGAAGCCTTCAGACTACGGGGCATACACACCAGGGCATACACGAACAAGTTAAAATTACACCCCTATCCCTGATTCTAATAGATCACCCTTAGTTATTTCTACAGTTCTGGCTCCCGCTTCTGGTAATGGTGATTCAAGCTTCTTGCTCCTCCTGTTCCCTCCTCCTCCTCCTCTTCTTCTTCTTCTTTCTTCTTTCTTCTCCTTCTTCTTCTCCTTTCTTCTTCTTCTTCTTCTTCTTCTTCTTCTTCTTCTTCTTCTTCTTCTTCTTCTTCTTCTTTTCTTCTTCTTCCTTTTAAGATTTTATCTATTTATTTGAGAGAGAGAGCAGGGGGAGGGACAGAGGAAGGAGGAGAGAGAGAAGCAGCCCGACGCAGGTCCCAGGATCCCAGAATCATGATCTGAGCAGAAGGTAGATGCTTAAGCGACTAAGCCAGCCCCCATCCCCTCCTTCTTGCCACGTTTCCAGCCTCATTTCCGTTCACTTCTCATACTGGATTCTCTAATCACCTCTTTGTACCTTGGTACTGCTCCCACATGTCTTTCCATGATGGTTTCCTCCCTGAGAGAAGCTGTGCTCCTCCACAGAAATTCTGAGTGTTTGTCTGATTGTCTCATGCAGGTCATGGCAGGACAGATGTGAGCTGCCTGACCAGGGAAGATCTCCTGGAATTAATGGTTAAGGTTGCAAAGAGCTATACTCTCTGGTAACAGTCCTAGGCTATTCTGATGGTGGTGGGGAGTAGAATAGACAGTGCCAAGCTACACTCAGAGCAGTTGTTTCCTCTTTCTTCCAGAGTCTTGCTCAGAATGTCCATTCTGGAAGCAACAATAAAATACCTCTGTTTTGTCCTAGTATGAAGAAGTTATAAATCTCCTAATATTCGTTAAGGGTTAGTCAAACTCCGTTTATTTTAAGAAGGAGAACCAGAGAGGGGCACCTGGTGGCTCAGTGGTTGAGCACCTGCCCTTGGCTCAGGTAGTGATCCCAGAATCTTGGAGTGGAGCCCTGCATCAGGCTCCCCACGGGGAGCCTGCTTCTCCCTCTACCTATGTCTCTGCCTTTCTCTGTGTGTCTCTCATGAATAAATAACTTTAAAAAGAATTTAAAAAGGAAAACCAGAGAAACATTGAGAGGAGAAACTGCTTCCCCACAGCATTTATTAACAACAAAATTCAGCCCCTGCAGAGATAGATGTTTTACAATCTCTTCAGAAACTCACTGGGTTCCAACTCTGTTTAAAATTGAGTAACCATCAAGGTAGGTAAATTGATTTTTTTTTTTTTTTTTTTTTTTTTTTTTTTTTTTACTTTTCTACGTTTTTGTTTCAGTCCTTGTTTTCTGTCTGGAGGGCCACCTGCCTGGCGTATCCATGTAACCCACAGCCACTAGTACAGGCTTGGGAGTGTGTCTGACAGCCTGCTCACTTACTCTATGCACAGAACCAATTTTCATTTCAGACTCAAGACTTCCAAAGGCCCTTTACACCTGACCTCTGACTCTTTGACCTTTGAGTGGTTTCCTATACTAGCAGCTTAATGCATGTATTGTTCCAGGTTACTTTTAAAAAATCATCTTGATTGCTTAACTCTTTTTGTATTTTAATCTGTGTTCTTTCTTAACCTGTTCAAGTGTGACATATTCATTTTGAATTTGTTCAAATTACACATTCAATTAGCAAAGCACCATATTAAATTGACGACATCTCCCTGGATGCAGAGCACTCTTGGATTCTGTATCTTAGCAATTAATTGATGCCTAATCCATTGATAGTTTTCGAAATGAATAAACTTCCAAACACTTGTCCTGATCATTTTGAATCCATGAAAAAAATCTTGATCTCTTTTGCTCTGTCACAGTTTTGAAATTTTTACAGATTGGTATTACCGAGATTTGAAATGATGATCAGGTGATCTCTGGAACATATTTGTTGACATTGGGTTTCCACGAATATTTTACATTTATGTAAGATTCTAGACGTCTGGTGAGTTTCTAGTTGGATTTCTTGGAGACAGGTGTGCAAAGATGCACAACTACATCTATTCTCAGGTCACTTGCCATGTGTACCATGTACAGGGGTTTTCTGAGGCTTAGTCTTTTCTCTGTATGCTGTGGGCAGGCGGTTACCATTTGTCAAGTATTGTTTGTATGCAGGGTTGCCTCATGCCTTTCCTCCTTTAAACCCAATCCCATGAGGCAAGAACCCCGAGTCTTCCCATTTTGCTAGATCTCCCCATAGCACAAGACACGGTGTCAAACAAACACATCCCAGGCTTCTTCCATCTGCTGTGCCTCACACCTATCCATGGGCACATGGGAGAAGAGAGCAGTGTGGTATAGAGTTTATGCCAGTGTCTGAGTATATATCGTGGCTCTGCCACTTACTGGGGAGTCTTGGGGCAAGGCAGTTCACCTTTCTATGCCTTAGTTTCCCCATCTGGAAGACAGGGATATAATAGTACATTTGGTCTTCATTACTCCTGAACTCCACATTTGTGGATTCCACTACTGGATACAATTATTTGTGACCCCTAAATGCATACTTGTGGCATTTCATGATCACTCATGGATATTTGTGGAGTGGGGAAAATGTGAGTTGTCTGAAATGCATATTCCCAGCTGTGGTCAAATAAGATGACACTCTATTCCTTGTTTCAGTTCTAAGCAAGTGTCTTTTTTTTTTTTGCGGTACATTCATGGTTTCTCATTTTGGGGCTGTTTGTTGGTGATCTTGAGGTGTTGAAGCTCTGCTGGTGTTCCTGAGCAGGAGAAGGCTGTAATGTACATTATGAAGAAAATATGAGTGTTAGCTAAGCTTCATTCAGACAGGAGTTACAGTGCTGTTGGCCACGAGTTTAATGTTGATGAATCAACAGTAGATTAAACAAAATTTCCTTAAACAGAAATATATAAAGCAAGGCTATGTATTGGTTGGTTGATGAAAATGTGACCAGCTGCTTATAGGATCCTAACTTTGTTTCCTTTGGGAACAGCGGTTCAGAATTCATAAATTCAGTGTTTATGGAGAATTTATGGAACAAGACTATCATGAATAATGAGAATCAACCGCACTGGCCTTGCAAGATGATAAGATTTAAATAAATAAATGCATATCAGGCTTAGACCTATGGCTGGCACACAGTAGCACCAAGAAATGTTAGCTTCTGTTATAGTTCCCTAGAAAGCCCATCTTTACCTTCACTTGGCCCTTTCTTCCTCTCTTTACTACCTTGCTGAATTTCTGAGACCAAGGAGAAGTGGGATCTTCTGTGTGCCTATCCCACCTTGTACAAAAATTGACTGTAGCAATTTCTGCCTGGAGCCATCTCTGCCTCGTGGCCTCATTTGACAGGTCACCATGTGGGTGAATGGGATACTACTTCTAAAGCTTTATTTATTTATTTATTTATTTATTTATTTATTTTTTAATTTACGACACAGAAAGAGAATGAGTGAGAGGCAGAGACACAGGCAGAGGGAGAAGCAGGCTCCATGCAGGAGCCTGATGTGGGACTCGATCCAGGGTCTCCAGGATCACGCCCTGGACTGCAGGCAGCGCTTAACCGCTGTGCCACCGGGGCTGCCCTACTTCTAAAACTCTTAACAGAGTGTCTGTACTATATAAGGGATCAGACTGGCTCACTCTCATTTCTCTACTTTGGAAAACAATCTTGTCATCTGGAAGGCTCTCTTTGCCATTTTGCAGGAATGCTTACAAATCCTTGCTTGGCCCAAGTCAGGGGTGACAGCTCAGGCATGGAAGTTGTGAAACACAGGGACAACACAGCTTGTGGGACAGAAGCCAAGAATTTCAAGGAAGAAGCAAGACCCTGAGCAGGAAGGACCTTGGCCCTGACCTAGCCTTCTCTTTGGTGTCTCTTGAACTCCTTCCAGTAGCGTGAACTTCTGCCATCCTCCAGAGCACTGTGGCTCCAGAGTGATCTCAAGCCCACATCCTGAAAACTGAGACCCTCAGGGACCACTCAGAATGAAGCTTGGCTGTCTGACAATTCCCACCCCCCTCTGGCTCTGACCACCACCCATTTTACAGACAAGGAAACTGAGGCAAACATGTTGAATAATTTACTCAAAATCACATCGCAAGGAAGAAACAGTCAGAAGTCAAACTTGGGTGCTTTTAAACTCCTTCAGAATGTTTATTTGACTTTTAAACTTCAAGCTGTCTTTTTAAACTTCAAGCTCTACTTTAGAGGTTGCCTACTCCATTCCCTTAACTTCTTTATATTTTCATGTTGGGTAGCCCATTCATCCATCTGTGGGGCTGGTGCTGCTGATACAAAATGAGCAGGACACTGTTCTGGCTGTCCAGGATCCCTAAGGTTAAAGAGGGAGCCAGATAAATCAACAAACAGTATACCACTGCTCAACTAAAGTCTGAGTAGTGTCAGGAGGGACCCAGCATAGGGAGCTGTTGGTCCTAGAAGTTGGCAGGGGATGTTTGAGAAGGATGGGGAGAGGTATTGGGAAAACATCATAGAAAATAACACTTTTGAGTTGGGCCTCTGAATTCCTTGGCTTGGCACTCAACCCTCTTCACAGCTTTGACCCAGTTTGCCTTTCCAGCCTCCCATCTTGCCTCTTTGTCCACCCCAAAGCTTTACTGTCATGTTATCAGACCACTCATGATACTTCCCGACAGTTGGTCAATGGACAACTGCAGCAGGAGGCAAAACTTTCACAATCATATGTGGCACAAAGAAAAAGAGGGTCTGGACAGCCCCGGTGGCCCAGGGGTTTAGCACCACCTTCAGCCCGGGGTGTGATCCTGGAGACCAAGGATCGAGTCCCACATCAGGCTGTCTGCCTGGAGCCTGCTTCTCCCTCTGCCTGTGTCTCTGCCTCTCTCTCTCTCTGTCTGTCATGAATAAATAAATAAATAAATCTTTAAAAAAAAAAAAAGAAAGAAAAGAGGGTCTGTGCATGACTCTTCCATAAGCCTCTATTTGTTCAATGGGACTAACATGCCTTTCTCTTTTTACTGCGTTCTTCCTAATTTGTTGATGTAAAAATACTTTCTTTTTTAGAAATTAAGCAAGAATAGAACAGATAGTAGGTTTTTTTCCTGTTAATTTTTCACTTGGCACCCTCGAGGCCCTCTCCCCCAACATAGTGGTTGCCAGCATTTACCATTTTCTCAAGACAGTGGTCTGTGAAATTGCAAAGCCCAAGACTGGTGGTTTTTTGTTTTGTTTTGTTTTTTTTCTCTAGCACACAGAACTATTAGCCCAGTTTTATCCTTAGGATCCACTGGATGTGATCCTTTCTTATACTGACCTCACCAGGATCTGCTTTGGGGTCTCAGCCTTTCCCCAGCCTGCTCTTTTCCTATGTGTGGCATATACTGTTGGTCTGCCTACCTCAAATCCACTGCTTGCCCCCTTTCTTTTGCAAAGCTTGTTGCTTACCCCATGATCCAGCTGTCAGATGCTTGGTTCCTCCAGACTGCCTGTTGAGTCAGGCCAATAAGCATTTGACCTAATTCATACACATGGCCTAACCTCTGACGGTTAGCAGGAAAAAAGAGACCTGATCACCTCTTTAAAAATATACTTTTTATGGGGGTGCCTGGGTGGCTGAGTCAGTTAAGCAGCTGACTCTTGATATTAGCTCAGCTCATGACCTCGGGGTCCTGGGATCTCATGACCTCGGGGTCCTGGGATAGAGCCCTGCATCAGGCTCTGCGCTCAGTAGGGAGTCTGCTTAAGGATTCTCCTTCTGCCCCTCCTCCTATTCATGCACATGTGCATGTTCTCTCTCTCTCTCAAATAGATAAATCTTCTTTAGAAATATACTTTTTATGAAATATTTGGAACATTAATAGAAGTCTAGACTAATATAATGAACACTTATGCCCATGGGACTCAAGTTTGGCCAGCTGAACATAGCTCCATTCCTTTCAAATCTCTTAATCCTTTGTTTCAAAGCAAACATCACAGCACTGAAGTCCCTAAGTGCCTCTTCTGGTCTCATTTATTTTCCTTCCCAGAGAAAACTTTCAAACTGAAATGAGCATGTTTTTATACTCTTACTCCATTGGTAGGAACCCAGAAATTATACAGTCTTAAATAAATGGTAGCAAACTCTAGGAGTCATTGCAAACTTCCTTTACTGTGATTCAAGATTGTATTTTCTGATATTTATCCATATACCTTGACACCCTTCATATAAACCTGCATGACGTGTGGTATGGTTATGTATTCTCTCCTGCTGATGGCCTTCTACACTGTTTCCAACTTGGGGATATTACCAACAGGACTGTGGTGAACTCTTGAAATATCTCCTAGTGCAAGTTGGACTCCCTTTTAATAGTTTCTCTGATTATGATGCCTGAGCCACAAGGAAATGAGGAGCAGTGAGGAAAAAATAAGGCCAGCACCCCACCCCCCTCAAAAGGCAAAGCTGAATCTTGGCTGGGAAGGAAATGACAGTTGTTGCTGGAGGAGCACAGAGATGGTCTCTCTCTTTCTCTCTCTTTTTTAAAGATTTTATTTATTCATTCATGAGAGACACACAGAAAGAGATGGAGACATAGGCAGAGGGAGAAGTAGACTCCCTGCTGAGCAAGGAGCCTGATGTGGGACTCGATCCCAGGACCCAGGATCACTACCTGAGCTGAAGGCAGATGCTCAACCACTGAGCCACCCAGGCATCCTCAGAGAGGTCTCTTGTTCAGAAATCAATTTCTGATTCATTTCCTTTAGACACTTTGCCCCAGGGCCTATACACCTGGGCATAGCTGCTCAGCCCCGGGGCTAGAGGCAGGTATGATCTTCCCAGGATATTGCTACCCTTGGAGATTTGCAAAGACTCTTTTCCATGGATGCTGGTAATTTGCACAAAGTCCTCTGTAAGTTTCAGAAGTCAGTTTAGAAGCCAAATAATTGAGGCAGTTTAATTTTAGCTCTTCAGTTCTCCTTATAAAAGTGAACTGTTTATGAGAAATCTAAAAATTTTCCTTTCCCCAGAAGAATTATCTTTCAAGCCTGAAATGATCTCATGCGGCGGCATACTCATGGGACAATACACGTGAGGTCGATCAAAGGGCTTGTCCCAAGTTTGCTGTCCCTAAAATTAGTCCTGTAACTTCAGGGTGAGGTCCAAGCTGACTCCTTTCCATTTGCTCTGCTTCTGTCCCAGTGACTGGGATTCAGGACCCATGTCAGAGGAGCCATGCATTCGTGATCCTGCTTTGCTGTGGGCAGCCACCAGGGGCCAAAGAGCCACAGGTTTGCAGGAATGGGTGGAGAAGGCTTCTTGGTGCCCTCCTATACTTCTTATAAGGCTTAAAAAGTTCCACTGGGGCTGTACCTACAGAAGGAATTTTATAAGTCATTCTTTCAGGTCTCTGCAGGGAGCAGGGCAGGAATCCTGAGAAAACTGCATGGAAATTAAAGCCACTGTTTGCTAAACTGCAACATGAACCATGTTCATTGTTTCAAAGCTTAAGAAGGACTCTGGAGGCTGACTGTAAAAAGTTGGAGCTCTTTAGCTTGACATGCTTTTTTTTTTTAAGATTTTATTTATTTATTTGACAGAGAGAGAGCACAAGAGCAAGCACAGCAGGGGGAACTGCAGAGAGAGAGGGAGAAGCATACTCCCCACTGAGCAGGGCACCAGACGCGGGGCTCGATTCTAGGACCCCGAGATCATGACCTGAGCCAAAGGCAGACGCCCAGCTGACTGAGCCACCCAGGTGTCCCTAGCTTGACACTCAAAGCCCTCTTTGAGCTAGTCCTGCTGACTTTCCGGGAGCATGTCTTATTACTTATTTCTTCCTTACACTGTCTAGTTTCTTGTCACATGGAATCACGTACTTTCGCTCACTGCATACACCCCTTGACACTCTTGTGTCTTCACACTGCATTTCCCCTTGCCCAGAATGGCCTTCCTTCTCTCCTCTATCCTCGAATTCCTATTCATCTTTCAAGATCCAGGTGAAATGCCCCATCTTTTGGCAACCTTCATCCCCGTACTTAGTCCCCCCACCCATCTGTGGTCACCCATCTGTGGATTATAATCTTTCATATGTTTATGTATCTGCCTCTCTAACTAGACCGCAATTTCTATGATGGTAGGATCCACATTTTACTCATCTTGCAGGACAATATACAGCCTCATAGTTTTGAAGTTCTCCAGAACTCCAACAGCCTCTGGCTCATGCCCCAGTTCCAGCACACATTAGCTGTGTGATTCTCTACAATTACTTAACTGGCTTTAAGTTCAGATTTAGCATCCATAAAATGAAGACATGTCAACCTCATAGAGAGATCGTAGGGACGCAAGAAAGGCATTTAAGAAAGGGTCTGACACATAGCAAATGCTTGATCAATGTCAGCTACATTAATGGGTTGTCATTTACTTTTAGTATCCAGCACGGTTCCAAGTACATAGTAGGTGGTCAGTCAACATTAGTTACATAAACATTCGCCACCTGATATGGTCAGAATTCTGATGAGTACCTGAAATATTCAAGTATTTTGGATACTTTGACTCATGCTCCAGCACTGAGTTAACTAATTCATAGTCATATGTGCCCTGAGTTTTCCTTACCAGTCAGAAACCATAAGATCTGTGGACCACCCATGGACTTCAGCATGAACCCTTGGCAGGTGTCCTACTGGAACTTCGAAAGTCATGATTTTGGGGGTTCTGAAATTCCGAGCTTCGTTTTTCTTCATCTGACTTTAGATTTGTGTGACTTTTTCACTAGATCCTGGGGAATTTTAAATACAAATTATCACATCACTGAAACATCCTGATATGACAGCTGCTGCTTTGTGCGGCAATATTTCAGAGTTTTCAGGGGAAAAAATGATGAATGCACTTGGAGATATTGGCAATGTACTTGGGGAGCATTACCAAGAAGGTGCTCTTTGAGAATCTGAATATACTTAAAATGATAATAATAGTAATAATAACTCTTAGAATGTGACCTATGTCATTGGAATGTGGTCCTTCCCATGTATCAGAGGTTAAGATGCACATATGAGGAATTTTCTGTTGATGACACACTGACGATACAGCTTCAGGATATCTTTTCTGAGCAGTAGCTATTCATTTGGGAGTTAAGCCCTTATTTACTTGGGTAACATAGAATGCCTACAATTCAGATGATTGCCAACAAATCTAACTTCCATATGTGTTGCTGGCAAGAGGATGGATTAGCATACCCAACGGGGAAAGCCATCTGTAATGCAGGTAGCTCATAACACACTACTCCCAATTCCTTTCTCCCATCTCTTATGACGCTGCTGTCACTCATTCCACTTACCCATATGCTATGATCACCCAATACACTTTACTGTTATTATTTTCAAGATATCTTTCAGATCAATCAAGAATAGGGGAATACAGTAGACTCCCCCTTATTCACAGATTCATTTTCCATAATTTTAGTTAACCGCAGTTGGCTGCAGTTGGAAAGCAGATGAATGGATGATCCTCCTTCTGACTTATCATCAGAAGGTCAATAGTAGCCTAACACTACGTCATAATGCCCACATCATCCACCTCACTTCATTGCATCACGTGGGCATTTTATCATCTCACATTATCACAAGAAGTAGGATGAGTACAGTACAATTGCCTATTTTGAGAAAGAGAGAAAAACTATATTCACATAATTTTGATCACAGGATCTCGTTATAATTGTTCTACTTTTTATTAGTTATTATTGTTAACCTCTTAGTATACCTAATGTCTAGTAGAAACTTTATCATAGGTCTGTATGCTTAGGAAAAAAATATAGTGTATGTATGGTTTGATACCATCCACTGGGGTGTCTGGGAACATCTCTCTCTCTTTTTTTAAGGTTTTTATTTATTTATTCATGAGAGACACACAGAGAGAGGCAGAGACATAAGCAGAGGGAGAAGCAGGCTCCATGCAGGGAGCCCAATGTGGGACTCAATCCCAGGACTCTGGGATCACACCCTGAGCTGTGGCTCGACTGTTGAGCCACCCAGGCATCCCAGGGAACATATCTCTTACTGATAAGGGGGAACTATGATTTTATTTTATTATTTATAAAAGATTGCATTCTTTTATTTGCTGTGTTTCTTTCTTTTCTAATTCTCTTCCTTTCATTGTCTCATCCTGAATTTCTGGCCTGCATTATTTCCCTTCTCCCTGAACTACTCCTACTAAGGTTTCTTGCAGGGTAAGATTGCTATGGCTGGTTTCCCACTATTTTTGTTTGTCTGAGAAAGTTTTCATTTCTTATTTACTCCAAAGATAATTTCACTGGATATGGATTTTGAGGTTAGAGGTTTTTCTCTTTGAATGTTTTAAACATTTCACTACATTCTTTTTGCTAGCAGTTTCTGACGAGATGCCTGCTTTTTTTTTTTTAAGATTTTATTTATTCATTCATGAGAGAGACAGAGACAGAGAGAAATGGGGGGGTGGGGAGAGGCAGAGACACAGGCAGAGGGAGTAGCAGGCTCCATGCAGGTAGCCCGATGTGGGACTGGAACCTGATATGGGACTCGATCCGGAGTCTCCAGGATTACACCCTGGGCTGAAGGCGGTGCTAAACCACTGAACCACCCAGTATGCCCAAGATGCCTGCTTTAATTCTGACCTCGGCTGCTTGGTGTTCTGAGCTTCCTGAATCTTTGGTTTGCTCTCTGTCATCAATCTGAAAAATTCTTAGTCATTACCACTTCTACTTTTCTCATCTTTCTTACTGTATTTTCACATGGTCAAGAGAACTCTGGTACCTTCATCCTTATAAGGGTACCAATCCCAAGCAATAGATTAAATGTTTATGTTCCCCTGCAAATGTATATGTTGAAACCTAGTCCCCAATGTCGATAGTATTTGGAGGTAGAGGGCTGTGGGAGATAATTAGGTCATAACGGTGGAGCCCCTACTAATGAGAATAGTGTTTTTGTTTTTATTTTTTTAAAGATTTTATTTATTTATTAATTTATTCATTCATTCATTCATTCATTCACTCATTCATTCATGAGAGACACAGAGAGAGAGAGAGGCAGAGACACAGGCAGAGGGAGAAGCAGGCTCCATGCAGGGAGCCTGATGTGGGACTTGATTCCAGGTCCCCAGGATCATGCTCTGGGCCGAAGGCAGCACTAAACCGCTGAGCCACCCAGGCTGCCCTAGTGCTTTTATTTAAAAAGGCCCTGACAGGGGTGCCTGGGTGGCTCAGCTAGTTAAGTATCTGACTCTTGATTTTGGCTTAGGTCATGATCTAGAGTCATGGGATGGAGCCCTGCTTCTGGCTCCGTGCTCAGAAGGGAGTCTGCTTGAGATTCTCTCTCTTTCTCTGCTCACAATCTCTCTAAAATAAGCAAATAAATCTTTTTTTTTTTTTTTTAAAGACCCAGACAAATTCCTCTCGTATCCTGCCGAGGTAGGTTATAGAGAGAAGATCGCTATCTGTGAATTGAGAAGTAGGCTCTCACCAGACGTTGAATCTGCCAGCACTTTGAGCTTGACTTCCCAGGTCTGGAACTGTAAGAAATAATTTCTGTTGTTTTTAAGTCACCCAGTCTATGGTATTCTGTTATAACAGCCCAAGCAGACTGACGCACCCATCATGGAGGCTCAACCCCCATGACTTCATACAAACACAACTACCTCCCAAAGGCTCCACCTCCAAATACTATCACATTGGAGATTAGGGCTCCAATATATGAAATTTTGGGAGATGTGTTCAATCCAAAGCACCCACAGTCTGTGCACCCATCCCACAAGAGGTGTCTCCCTTCCCTGAACTCACCATACTTTTTGCACATCCAAATCTTTTCCTTCCATGTAGAATTCCCTTCCCCACTTCTCACCCTTCCAAATCCAGCTTAAATACCACTTGGATGGTGCAGCTTCCCTGAGCTTCTGGGAAGCACTGGTCACCCCCTGCTCTGGGCTCCTGAAACTCCTGTAAGCACATGTATCTCAGCACATAACTGGATTCTTTTTCACTCCCCATCCCCCCACCATCAGGACCACTCAAGCCCTTGGGAACAGGGGCTGACCCAATCCACTTTGTCTCCACAGGGATTGCCAGACAGATAAAAGTTGAATACTGACCCCAAGGACCTCTTCATCATTTGTCCTGGCTCTTTCATCTGTTACTTGCTGCTCTGAGGCAGTAATATGGAACTAAAAATTAATCCTCTCTCCTTTCCTATTATAAAGTCATCCTAATCATTGTTTTTTTTTTTTCCCTCTGAGATTCAGGGTGAAAGCCTACCCTCTGCAAAGCTCCATCCTTCCTGAGCTTCTGTATTCCTGCCTTGACATATATTATTCAACTGTCTCTGAAAACGTGTTCCTATGCTTGTTTTGGCTCCCATCAACCAGACAACTGCATTTATGCTGAGGAACTAAATTTAGTTTCCTCTGTAGAAGTTTAAGTGCCATTTAGAGCAACTATACAACTAATTTGAGGTGGCAGTTTCAGCCTCATGTAGAATTTGCCATCACAGCAATGTGGAAGATGAATGTGTCAGCTGATTGCTCTCTTGCTCCCCATTCAAGCCGCCACCATTGCTAGTAGGTTTGGTCCTTGTCTTCTGCGAAAGAAGCCAGTGTCATTTTCTCTATAGGGTTTGATGCCCAAGAAAGACTGAGTTGTA
Organism: Canis lupus dingo; assembly: GCF_003254725.2. Classification (NCBI taxonomy): domain Eukaryota; kingdom Metazoa; phylum Chordata; class Mammalia; order Carnivora; family Canidae; genus Canis; species Canis lupus. The sequence goes on from NC_064246.1 coordinate 38,139,687, forward strand.
GGTAGAAGTCTCAGTTCAAAAACCCAGGTGAGTAAGAAATAGAGCTTTATTCTCCATAATGCAGTCTAATTTCTGACTCTAAGCTTCCGATCTGACTGACTGGAAGAAAACTTCACTTTGACCTTTTTGTGGGTACCAGCATGAGTGTAGGGTTGGGCCAAAGTTCTGGGATCTTATGAAGGGTCAAGGAGTAGTAGTCTATATGGGTTGCTATCAGGTGATCCCTAGTTTCTGTCCTCAGGGCCTGTTAGGTCTGGTGACTTCTGCCCCCTTTTGTTTCATGCTTACACTGGGGATGTTTTGCAAGACCCTCCATTGCTTCTTCTGCCATTTTTTCACGGTCTTGCTGCCTCCCTGCAGTTATGGTTCAAGTGGTATTCAGCCTATTGGCCATGACGCTCAGATTTCTCTCCTTCCCTCAAACCCAGGGGCATCTCTTTCTACTCTGAGATGAGGGATGCCTTAATGTCACCCCTTCTTTGATCAAGAAGATCTGTTTAGGCCCCAACTCCCCTTCCTTTTAGGTCTTCTAGAAAACTCTCCTAGATTTTTAAGGACCGGCCTTTTTTAAAAAAAAAAAAAAAAGATTTTATTTATTTATTCATGAGAGATGCAGATAGAGAAGCAGAGACACAGGCAGAGGGCGAAGTAGGCTCCCTGTGGGGAGCCCGATGCGGGACTCAGTCCCAGGACTCCAGAATCACACCCTGAGCCAAAGGCAGTCGCTCAACTGCTGAGCCACCAAGGTGTTCATAAGGACCTACCTTTTGAACACAATAGCCAAGAAGTCTGCCTTCTGTCCAGAAGCATACCACCCCCGAGGCAGTGAGTCAGCATATAGCTGGCTACTTGCCTGAATAAGGCAAAGAAAAGGGGAAAACGTAGGAAGAAAATAATGTAGACTTGTATTTCAAAATATTACCCAGGTCAGGTGGTACAGGGTCTTCGCAGGCACAGAGACATTTTCTCATCTCAACCTCCATAATATACTAGATCGAAACTCTCCTGAGAGTGGATGTGCTTTCTTTTCTGCTTATATGTTCAGGGATGATGCGAATAATTTTGGTTAGTGTTCATCAATTGTGACACTAAATTCCCTGTGTAAATTCCTTCTTCTGTTGTTTATGTAATGTCTTATCAACCTGGAGTAGAGATGTGGGAGAGGGATTGCCGAGTTCAAGGCTGTACATTTACTCTTACAACAACCTTGCTAGTTTTCTTTTCAGGAGTTTTCTCCAATGGTTACTTTGATCACTTGTGCATGAGACACCCACCTCTCCCAGTCTCTCTGGAGAGAGAATCGGGTTCACGTCCACATTGCGATCTAAAAAAATGTTTAGATTTAAAGAAAGTTGTTGATTTCAAACAAAAAGAGAGAAGTGTAACGATGTTAAATGGATTTTTAAAGAATCTTGATTTGGAATTTCAGCTAAACCTCAGGGCTTAGAGAAATGTCTGGAAACACCCTGCTTTCTGAAGAGAGGCTCTGGGCAACGTCCCACACTGACCAGAACTCATCTTCTCAGCGACTAGAAATACAAAGGCTAGAAAGTCAAAGGAGGGTGTCAGGTTTAATCCACTCGGTAGCGAAATGGAATAGAGAGGCCAGGCAAAAGCTGGTCGAAACAGGCCTTTAATGGGACGCGCTCCACAGGGGAGGGAGACGGGGGGGGGGGGGGGGGGGGGGGGGGGGGTAGGGGGGGGCAGTCGCCAGCCAACCGCAGGGGGGTCATGAAGAGTTTTCAGCGGGAAGCTGGGGGCTGGGGGCAGGGCAGCATTCCAGTTAAGGCAAGGGTTACAGGTCTTTGTGTGCTAAATTAGGTAGGGAGGCAAGGCGGCCTTATTGGGAGGTTGCTGGCCTGGGGTCGGCCGTCTTGAGGTCCCCAGTCCCGCCAGCCCAACAGAGAGGATTCTTTGAATGTAAGTGAGGAGAGCAATAAGGTGAACCGGGGTGGGGAGGATCTTTTCCAGAAGGGAGCCTAGCACCTCACTTCCAGCTAGATTTTTGCTCAACTGCAGAATATCCCAGGACCAGATGCTTGCATAAGAGATAGCTCTCGTGGGACACCTGGGTGGCTCAGTGGTTGAGTGTCTGCCTTTGGCTCAGGGCGGGATCCCGGGGTCCTGGGATGGAGTCCCACACCAGGCTCCTGCAGGGAGTCTGCTTCTCCTTCTGCCTATGTCTGCCTCTCTCTGTGTGTGTATCTCATGAATAAATAAATAAAAACTTTAAAAAAAAAGTGCTCTAGTGAAACTGACCTGTATACCCTGAAACTGGCAGCCCTAGACCCCTCACTTGAGCGAGCCTCAAGTCAGGAGGCTGCAGGATTTTCCTCTCAGGGAGGAAGCTGGGAGAGGACTAGAAGAGCAGTAAGTACAAGTCCACTATCTGGTGGAGCAAAGGGTTGTGAGTTCCGATGGGCAAGGAGGAAACCAGATAGCCAGCTGAGTGCCATCTTGAAAAGATTCTTGCTAATAGAGCTGAATGCCAGTGGAGTGGTCCCTGTTCTGCATGCAAATCTTCTAGGGCAGAAGATTGTAGATACCTTGAAAGAGCCTAGGAATCACTGTGTATGTGTGTGTGTGTGTGTGTGTGTGTGTGTTTGAGAGAGAGAAAGAGAGAGAGAGAGAAGGAATAAAGCCATAGCAGAGGGCATTGGCCACCATAAGAGCTCCAGAGAGCACCAGTTAACCATACAGAATTTCATCCCATTCCTACTGTCCTTTTCCCCCCCTGCAGGGTCCCTAAAACACCAGTCCTGGGAGAGGGGGTTCTGGAGCAGGCCTGAGAGGTAGAGAGAGTGGCTGTGGATGAAAGGTTAAAGCTTGGGTGTAGTGTGTGGAGTGCTAGAATGCCTGAAAATTAGACCAATACCCAAATGACTAGGGGAAAAAAACAAAATAGTTAAGAGGGCTGCCTGAGGATTGGGTGGGAGGAAAAAGAAAAGATATTTTCTCATTATGCTTTTCCAAATTGAGACCATTTCCACATCCAGTCATGGTAGACAATGGGGGAGAGGTGCAGCTAGAGATATGGCTGCATAGAACGAATACCCCCTCTGCTTAGGGGTGCCATGACCTTCATCCAAAGATGGAGCATATGGCCCCAGGGCACAGGGCCACTGGGAACAGCAGAATCATTATGACGTAATAAAAAATATCTATATTTGGTCTCTGCCATCAGTTCCTGACAAGGAACTCTTCAAACCCCTCTAATTTCCTGAGTAATGGGAGTGGTGGGATCACCTTACACAGAGATCCAAAATTCCTTGGGATTTCCTGAGTGACAAGAGCATATTTTGTTTTAATACGGTGACTCTTGGTGGGCTCCTGGAAAGTTTCGGGATGGAATCTGATCACCAGAAGGATCAAGCCACAATTAGAAATTTGGAACTTCAGCCGCTCACCCCTACCCTCTCAAGAGATTGAGTTAATAATCAATTATACTTATGTGATGAAGCCTCCACAAAATTCCCTAAACTCTGGTGTTCTGAGAGCTCCCCATGACAGGAGGTTGGAACAATGCAACTGCATGGGAACCTAAGCTCCTGTGCTTGGGACCCTTCTCGACCTTGCCCTATCTACCTCTTCGTCTGGCAGTTCATCAGAATCCATTATAATAATGCCCTTTCTAATAAATTGGTAAGTATTTAAGTAAATATTTCCCTGAGTTTTATGAGCCCTTCCAGCAAATTCTTGATCGTATGGAGAATGGGTGTGGGAACCCTCAACTTTGTAGCCAAATCAGATGGAAGTATGCGTACCCCAAGGACCCATTACTTCTGATTGGCATCTGATATAAGATGTGGGAGTAGAGCCCTGTGAAGTCTGATCCAGTTCCAGGTAGCTGGTGTCAGAACTGAATTAAATTCTAGGACGTCCAGTTGGTTTGTGGGGAATTGGAAAATTGATTGGTGCAGGAAAGAACTCCCATATTTGGTGTCAGAAGCACTGTGAGTGGAGACAGTTTTTCCTTTAGTTATCTTTCCTTATTAATGTGTTTCCAGTCAACTCCTACCAGCCAAATCCAGTCCTCAGGTCTATCAGGATAACTTTGACATTTCGGCACCATCTTCCCTTCTCAATTTCCACTGCCACCAGCTAGTCCTGGTTTCACCATTTCTCCCTCAGACTGTTACAATAGACTTTTCACTGGCTTCCCTGATTCAGCCTCTCCTTCTCCCTGATAAACACCATGTTATACCAGACACTGTACTTTCCTTTTTATTTCATCCTAGCTATTCTTCTAGATAGGTCTAAACTTCTTGGTCTGGCATTCAAGACCCTGCACAAGTCATTTCCAACCTGCCTTTCAGCCCTCACCTACCACTTTTTCCCACCACAAATTATATATGGGGCTACCCTTTATATCTTAGCCAAATAGGATATTGTACTTTGGATATCCTACTTTGCATATCCTACTTGGAATGACAATCCCACCCACCTCTATAGGCCAAACTTCTCTTCATACTTCAATGTCCACTCTTTAAGAGCCCTGCCTCATCTGAAGCCTTTATGGATTCTCCCCAGGCCATTTTCTGCATTTGCATAACATCATGTATAAGGCTCTTTTCTGTGTAAAACACGTTTTGCAACAATATATATAATGTGTTTCTGACATCTCCACCGAGTGGGAGCTCCTTGAAGGCAGAGAAGAGTCTGGTTCATCTCTGTTTCTTTAGCATTCAGGGTAGGTTCACATTTGAATGAAAGAATTAGTGAATGAAGTGGAGTCTGAAAAAACAGTGAATACATCATCAGCATCTATTATTTCAGCTTTGCCAACATTATTTCCCCAGCTAATTTCTGGACAATGATGTTATAGTATTGGAGCAGCAGCCTTATTTCTAAATCAGATGTGGAAGATTCTGTGGTATCCCAGAAAGCTAAGACCAGGCACTTGACTTTATTTTAATTCAGAAAGTGACTTGCTTGCCTGCATCTTCAGAGGACAGAGATTGTAGGGCATCACCCCAAATGTGCTAGTTTCTTTGAAGGCTTTGTGGGATTTTCATATGTCAGCAACAAATTCCTTGAATGTTTTTCTGGCTTTTCATAAATGAAAAGACTAGCTCAAATTTGCCGGTTGGATACCAGCTGGACTAGGGTCCCAGGGAGAGCTGCCAATACAGCATCCCCAAACCTGACCCAAGAAGAGAGGGCTGCCACCGAATGTAGCACAATTTCAGTTGAACTGGGAAGATCTGCATTATTTCATCGACTAATCGAAAAAGAAGTGGGTTGTGGAGGTCTTTATATTCCGTGTGAATTACTTCCACTTCCAAAACTCTAGACAGGTTATAATCCCTGGTTTAACACTGAAATTATTTGTCTTTTCAGTAAAATAAAGACATTATATAATTTTAGAAAGTTATCTCTCAGAGAATTTGGCCATGAGAGGTCTATACCTGACTCTCTAGATGCATCTCTAGATTCCAGGCCTATGAAGAGCTTGGGGTTGCCTCTGGGAATCCGTGAGGAAGATGCCCCAGGACACGGTGCTCTTCCTTCTGCATCAGAGAACTGTTCGAATCCTTATCTCATGGGCTGTGCAATGTGGGGCAAGTCACTGAACCTCTTTGAATCTTTTCCCTCATCTATAATCCAGGGATGATAATAGCCACCTGGCAGAGTTGCTCACAGGTATTAAAAGGCAGCGTAAGTAAAGTGCCACATGCGGTGCTCTTTACATAGCTAGAATATTATCTGCGACTTATGGCCTGCTTAGTATGTGCCAGGCCCCATGCTAGGCATTTTACATGCATTAAGAGGAATCAGAACCACCTGAGAATAGCTGGGTATACATACACATAGGTGAGAGACACTCCCCATCTAGCGATCTGTCTGCAGGAAATAACAAAGTGTGTGCACAAGATTTTCATTTAAAAAAAGAAAAGAAGGGGCACCTGGGTAGCTCTGTGGTTGAGCATCTGCCTTCGGCTCAGGGCATGATCCTGGGGTCCTGGGATCAAGTCCTGCGCATCAGGTTCCCCGTGGGAAACCTGCTTCTCCCTCTGCCTATGTCTCTGTGTGTCTCTTATGAATAAATAAATAAAATAAATAAATAAATAAATAAATAAATAAATAAAATCTTAAAAAAAAGAAAGAAAAAAGAGATCAGTACAACACTATTGATGTTAGTGAAAGAGATCAGTAATAACCAATGTCCCATAAGAGAATGATTAAACGGACTATTGGATAGACATGAAAACAATGCTACAGAATTAAGGATATGGAGATAAATGCACAGGAATGGGAAAGCTAAAAAATCAGTTTAAAATTTTTACGAACAAATGACTTTTTGTTGCTATGCACGGACATGCACAGGTGTGTGAATATGTGTTCAGAGAAGATGAATGGAATGCCACACGTGAAGCACTACTGGTGCCTATGTCAGGATTTTGGTAAAACTGGTCATTCCTATCCCTGTCTTTGTACCTATCTGCAGTCCTGGCTTCTTTGCAGAGACCATCTGCTGTTGGGCAATAAAAACAGAACAACACACGAGTTATTTGTAATGTAAAAATTACAGTAGTGGGCACACTCACATCTTTCTGACAGTTTTATCCTCTGTGAGGTAAAAATATTTTGCAGGCAAGGCCCTCCTGTGATTTGATATTTATTAGGTAGGCTGAAAATAGCACACTGGGGAGGCCAGGTAGCCGCTCTTAAGCTTGTTTTAGGAACGAGCGTCCAGGGAGATGCAGGGAGTCCGGATTTTGCCCATGTTCACCCAGTGGGAGGTCAGACCTGAGGCTATTTCGCTGCCAGCCTGTCCGCCCAACACAGTGAGGAAATTTACTGAGAAGACAAGACATGGTTTTCAGGTTAATCAGCTCTCTGAGCCATTGGACACAAGAGATCTGTGTTTCAATTCATGCCTGCCTTCCCCACCTATTGGAAGAGCTGGTCATCACACTGTGCCATTTCATTTATGCATGGCCTCGAGGAAGTGAGGAGAGGTGTATAAAGCATATTCTGGAGAGGTTAAAATATTTCCAGAGAAATTGAGTACCTGGTTCAGAGAGGGAGGGGCATTTTTTCTCTCTCCCGGAAATACTACTTCTTTTTTTTTTTTAAAGAAAATATATATCTTTTATATTTTTAAAATTATTAAGCATATCACATACTTCTATGAGTGGAATTCTAGTATATGTATTCTCTGACTTGCTTAGTGCTTCATTGATGTTGATGCAAATAGCTATGATGCATTCATTTTCAATAGTCATGTACTAGTTCAGTGTACATATACACCATAATTTACTTATCTATTCCATATTTGTAGGACCTTTTTTAAATACAGGTTTTATGTAGGTTTTCACTTACACGAGATGCTGTTTTCAGCTGTTCATATGTAAGACTTTATTGAGAATATGTACCTAGGAATGAAATAACGTTTTTAAGGTATATGATTCTTCAGAATAACTGGGAAACCCTAAATCATTTTCTGTCTCTTTTTAAAAAGATTTTATCTATTTATTCATGAGAGACACAGAGAGAGAGGCAGAGACATAGGCAGAGGGAGAAGCAGGCTCCCTGTGGGGAGCTCGATATGGAGCTCAATCCCAGGACCCGGGGTCACACTCTGAGCTGAAGGCAGACGCTCAACCACTGAGCCACCCAGGTACCCCCACGAAATCATTTTCATTTATTAATTTACACTGTCATCAGCCTTTTATGATTGTTCCTACTTCTCTTTGGTCTTCTTGTAATCTTTGGTATTTCAGAATTTTTTCTTTTTTAAGTTTTTGCCAATATAGAGGGGGTGCTTGTAATCTGCACTTTCTTTATTACTGCTGGTCAAGCAGCTTTTCACCTGTTTAGGATTCATTTGTGTTTACTGCTCTGGGGAATACTTTTCAAATCCTTTGCCTATCTTTTCTGTCAGGTTGTTTGTCATTTTCTTACTGGTTCACAACAAGTAGTTCTTCATTTTGTTGAAGATGATGATGATCTCTGTATCTATCTTTAGGCCACTATAAACTCTCTGACTGTAGCCTAGAGATTTTACTGGTGATGCTGGTAGTGATGCCCATCGTAGGGACTATGGCAAGATTGTGGCACACATCATGGTGGCCAAATGAATCTGTTCAGATTTGTTTAGCTACATCTTAGCTCTGTGACCATAAATCCACAATTTGATTCCCATTATTTCAGATAGCTTCCCTATATTTTGTATATAATAATGATACTCAACTCATGAGGATGCTATAAAGAATAATGTATTGTAAAGGACCTGAGAAAGAGCAATTATTTAATATATAGTAAATAACAATAATAATAGTAACTACAACAACCACACCAGGGTGACCGTCCCCCTGCAATAGTGAGTAGAGCAGATAGTCCTGAGCAGAGCCACTCTGGCAGTGGCTAAAGATGCTGAGGTTAGCTCCACTCTGTATCTTTTCAGACCAGTCTCTTCCTAGTCCCACTGGTGAGACTAAAGCAGTTTAATGTACTGCTTTATGGGATGTACGTTCTTCTGGATTAGGTGAAATGGTCTGAATGGGAATATTGGCTCAGGAGGACATGAGCTATGTAATGTTTACTGCTGTCTCCCCAGGAACTAGAACAGATCTGGAAACCAAGGAAGTGCTCATCAAATGTTTCTCGAATGCATGGATGGTAGGACAATTTAAGTTAGCAGTGCCTAAATTTTCTATCACCAAAAAAATCCCATGGAGGACTTCCTCTGTGGAAATGCTCTGTTTTAGAACAACATCCAGCTTAAGTAAGAAAGAATAAAAGGAAAGAACTTACTTCCCAATTTTAAAATAATGTTGAATCTGTCACTGGATATTCTGACAGGTAGAGGTAGCCAGTGGGCAAATGTCAGCCTCTAGCCATGCCCTGATGTCCTCACGGGCAAGTGCATCCTGACTTCAGAGACTGCACTATTTCCATTAGGTTTCTTATAAACATAAAAATTGCCTGAGGATCCTCTTTACATTCCCCAAACTCAGTGTGTTTTAGATAATGAAATCTTACAAACTTTCACTCACCAAATATTTTTACTATTATTAATGATTCTCAGTTTAGAACTGATAAAGAATATTTTTATGTCACCTGTAGGCAAGACTTAGGTCCCTTTCAGTTCCACCAGTCACATGTGCAACATTCCATAGACTACCAGGTAGGTAGGAAATCAGAAAAGGTCAGGAAAACACTGGTACTTTCACAAGATAGGAAGGAAGGATGGGTCCGTTTAGGGCTTGGGGCAGCCAAACACTAGGGGAAGGCCAGTCCATTCAGGGGACAGGGGTAGGGTTCAGAGAATAACAATGAGCCTATCCATTCAGAGGACAGGGGAATCAAACATGCTAAGATATGATCGGTCCATTCAGAGGCTGGGAGCTTGTGATATTGTGATTTAGAGTAAATATATATTTGGTCTTCATCCTTCTTTCTGCACAGAGCTCCTAACACTCTTGGAATCTCCTAATTGTTGAGAGCTACAAAGGTGTCTTTTGTTGTGTTATTGAAGCATCTTTTGGACCAAAGCTAAGCTTGGGGGCTGGTTGCCCGGAGAACCAACATTGCTGTTAGTGGGTTGGGGAACCTTCAGTTCCTTTCCCCTGACCTCCTGGGAAGGGAGAGAGGCTGAAAGTTGAATCAGTTGACAATAGCCATGATTTAGTCAATCGTGTTGGAGGGGAATAGAATTTGCCACCCCAAAATATGTCTTTTTGGCATTGAATTATTTTAGACTGGTTATTTTTTAAGAAATAGCAGGCTTGTGAAGAGCTCTGGAAACTGAGTAGAAGCTGTGCTTTTATAAAAGACATTTATTTACATTTGTAAGGAAAATTTCCATTTGTAAGGGTGTCTCCTTCTCTGTACCTGGAGGAGAAGGGTGACTCTAAATCTCTAGAAACTCTTATTAGTGAAGAAGGCCAGGATTTAAATCTGCGTAACAACCTTACCCTTGTTTACCGTGCTTTTTCCGGTAACCTCCCATAACTGGCTTCCCTCCCCCACCCCACAACACTTTCTTTTCCCTTTTTTCTAGAGATATTATTGAAGGTGATGGCTTGGACCATTTCAGGGAATGATTCAGTTTTCCTGGGTCTCTCCCAGGCATGTGGGAGGTTTATGTGTTATTAAACTTTCATTTGTTTTCTTGTTAATCTGTCTTTTATTATGGTGGGTGTCTCAGCCAAAAATCTAAAAGGGTAGAGGGAAAATTATTTTTCCTCCTCCACAATGCCTATGTAGTGAAGCCTCTGTAAAAACTAGAAGGATGGAGTTCGGGGAGCTTCTGGGTTGGTGAACACATGGAGATACCAGGAGGGTGGCACACTTGAGGAGGGCATAGAAACTCCACACCCCTTCCTCATGACTTGTCCTATACATCTCTTCCATCTGGCTGTTCCTTTTATATAGAATAAATCTTTTCTAATAAATCTGTAATCTACTAAATGAAGTGTCCTTCTGAGTTTTGCAAACCACTTTAGCAAATCAAACCCAAAGAGGGTGCTGTAGGTACCTCCCATCTATAGCCGGTTAAGTCAGAAGTACAGGTGACAACTTGGACTTGACCACTGAGTCTGAAATGTGTGTGAGGTAGGGTGGGGAAGGGCAGTCTTGTGGGACTGAGCCCTTCACCCGTGGGATCTAATGCTCTCTCCAGTTAGATAGTGTCAGAATTGGGTTGAATCGCCAAGTACCCAGCTGGTGTTGGAAAACTGTTGGATGGTGGGAAAAAACCCACACACTGGGTTTGGGTACCAGAATATTTAGGACTCAACTACTTTAAAGGCTGCACAGTTTCCAGGAATTCCCCTAAGAGATAAATGCATACTTATTACTCTCTTAGCTAAGTGTATCTTTCAAGAAATAATTTCACTTTTTGACAGTGGAAAGTTGTCACTTAATAGTGGTCTATTGCCTTAACAGAAGTTTGTGGAACATTAAAAATATGATAACAAGGAAATAGTGACTACTTGAAAAAATGTAAATGATAAATATAAAATTAAAATATCAGAGTGCAAATACCAAAATTAAGGCACCTGGCTCTCCATTCCCAGTGACTAGCTTGGCTCTGATCTCTGCCCGGCCACGGCTGAGGGATCCAAGGACTGAGAACCATGTTGAGCTATCCAATTAGATTTGATCATGCTGGATCTGGACTGCTGGAATGAGGTCTTTGGAGATGGAAAAGCGAATGTAGCTACATCTGGTCTAGGCCTCTATGTAAAGTTCTCTGATTCTGGTGAGGGCTTGTGAGGATCTTTGGAGGAGCCTCATGTCCAGTCCTTCCTCAAGCCTGGTGGACCAGCTCTTCCTTTGCAACCAGAGACCTTCCTGATTCCCAGGGACACAGAATGGGCCATTTACTGAGTGCCCATCGTGTGCTGGCAATTCACCTTCTTTTTTTTTTTTATAATAAATTTATTTTTTATTGGTGTTCAATTTGCCAACTTACAGAATAACCCCAGTGCTCATCCCGTCAAGTGCCCCCCTCAGTTCCTGTCACCCATTCACCCCCACTCCTCGCCCTCCTCCCCTCCCCACCCCCAGTTCGTTTCCCAGAGTTAGGAGTCTTTATGTTCTGTCTCCTTTTCTGATATTTCCCACACATTTCTTCTCCCTTCCTTTCTATTCCCTTTCACTATTATTTATATTCCCCAAATGAATGAGACCATATAATGTTTGTCCTTCTCCGATTGACTTACTTCACTCAGCATAATACCCTCCAGTTCCATCCACATTGAAGCAAATGGCGGGTATTTGTCATTTCTAATGGCTGAGGAATATTCTATTGTATACATAAACCACATCTTCTTTATCCATTCATCCTTTGATGGACACCGAGGCTCCTTCCACAGTTTGGCTATTGCGGACATTGCTGCTAGAAACATCGGGGTGCAGGTGTCCCGGCGTTTCATTGCATCTGAATCTTTGGGGTAAATCCCCAACAGTGCAATTGCTGGGTCGTAAGGCAGATCTATTTTTAACTCTTTGAGGAACCTCCACACAGTTTTCCAGAGTGGCTGCACCAGTTCACATTCCCACAAACAGGGCAAGAGGCTTCCCCTTTCTCCACATCCTCTCCAACATTTGTGGTTACCTGCCTTGTTAATGTTCCCCATTCTCACTGGTGTGAGGTGGTATCTCATTGTGGTTTTGATGTGTATTTCCCTGATGGCAAGTGATGCAGAGCATTTTCTCATGTGCGTGTTGGCCATGTCTATGTCTTCCTCTGTGAGATTTCTCTTCATGTCTTTTGCCCATTTCATGAGTGGATTGTTTGTTTCTTTGGTGTTGAGTTTACTAAGTTCTTTATAGATCTTGGAAACTAGCCCTTTATCTGATACGTCATTTGCAAATATCCTCTCCCATTCTGTAGGTTGTCTTTTAGTTTTGTTGACTGTATCCTTTGCTGTGCAGAAGCTTCTTATCTTGATGAAGTCCCAATAGTTCATTTTTGCTTTTGTTTCTTTTGCCTTCATGGATGTATCTTGCAAGAAGTTACTGTGGCCAAGTTCAAAAAGGGTGTTGCCTGTATTCTTCTCTAGGATTTTGATGGAATCTTGTCTCACATTTAGATCTTTCATCCATTTTGAGTTTATCTTTGTGTATGGTGAAAGAGTGGTCTAGTTTCATTCTTCTGCATGTGGATGTCCAATTTTCCCAGCACCATTTATTGAAGAGACTGTCTTTCTTCCAGTGGATAATCTTTCCTCCTTTGTCGAATATTAGTTGACCATAAAGTTGAGGGTCCACTTGTGGATTCTCTATTCTGTTCCATTGATCTATGTGTCTGTTTTTGTGCCAGTACCACACTGTCTTGATGACCACAGCTTTGTAGTACAACCTGAAATCTGGCATTGTGATGCCCCCAGATATGGTTTTCTTTTTTAAAATTCTCCTGGCTATTCGGGGTCTTTTCTGATTCCACACAAATCTTTAAATGATTTGTTCTAACTCTCTGAAGAAAGTCCATGGTATTTTGATAGGGATTGCATTAAACGTGTAAACTGCCCTGGGTAACATTGACATTTTCACAATATTAATTCTGCCAATCCATGAGCATGGAATATTTTTCCATCTCTTTGTGTCTTCCTCAATTTCTTCCAGAAGTGTTCTATAGTTTTTAGGGTATAGATCCTTTACCTCTTTGGTTAGGTTTATTCCTAGGTATCTTAATGCTTTTGGGTGCAATTGTAAATGGGATTGACTCCTTAATTTCTCTTTCTTTAGTCTCATTGTTAGTGTATAGAAATGCCACTGATTTCTGGGCATTGATTTTGTATCCTGCCACACTGCCAAATTGCTGTATGAGTTCTAGCAATCTTGGGGTGGAGGCTTTTGGGTTTTCTATGTAGAGTATCATGTCATCAATGAAGAGGGAGAGTTTGACTTCTTTGCCAATTTGAATGCCTTTAATGTCTTTCTGTTGTCTGATTGCTGAGGCTAGGACTTCCAGTACTATGTTGAATAGCAGTGGTGAGAGTGGACATCCCTGTCTTGTTCCTGATCTTAGGGGAAAGGCTCCCAGTGCTTCCCCATTGAGAATGATATTTGCTGTGGGCTTTTCGTAGATGGCTTTTAAGATGTTGAGGAATGTTCCCTCTATCCCTACGCTCTGAAGAGTTTTGATCAGGAATGGATGCGGTATTTTGTCAAATGCTTTCTCTGCATCTAATGAGAGGATCATATGGTTCTTGGTTTTTCTCTTGCTGATATGATGAATCACATTGATTGTTTTATGAGTGTTGAACCAGCCTTGTGTCCCGGGGATAAATCCTACTTGGTCATGGTGAATAATTTTCTTAATGTACTGTTGGATCCTATTGGCTAGTATCTTGTTGAGAATTTTTGCATCCATGTTCATCAGGGATATCGGTCTGTAATTCTCCTTTTTGGTGGGGTCTTTGTCTGGTTTTGGAATTAAGGTGATGCTAGCCTCAAAGAACGAATTTGGAAGTACTGCATCTCTTTCTATCTTTCCAAACAGCTTTAGGAGAATAGGTATGGTTTCTTCTTTAAACGTTTGATAGAATTCCCCTGGGAAGCCATTCACCTTCTTTATTCAATCAATCCTGACCAAGACCAGTGGGATGAGAGTTTTTATTCTCCCATCCAACAGATGAGAAAATGGAAGCTCACAGATGAGACAAAGCTACTCTAAAGTCCCTCCGCTGGCAAGTGAAGGGATTGAAACTCCAGTTTCTAATTCTGTGCTTTTCCTACTCACACTTAGACCAGATACAAAATTGGAGGATTACAATGACGCAAACAAGGAGAGAAACACATGCAGATGGGAGGGAAAAAGCCAGAAAGAAATAGACCAAAATGTTAGCTGTTCTCATGCTGGGTGCTGGCACTGGAAACCTTTTCCTTTTATTCTGAGTTTTCTTAATTTCATGAAATGTACACAGTCAGTTCCAAGGACTATCTGGGGACTGGGAGGGTGGGTCCCCTGGTGTCCATGTGGGTACCTGTGCCTTTTCAGTTGTACTTGCAGACTTTTCCCTGCTCATTTTCCATGGATCACCTTGCTCCAGAGGCAAAGAGGCTTCTCCCTTCAAAAGGCACTGTGATTTAATCACAAATAATAGCTGCTCAGAAAGATCGGCATTTGTCACCCTCATAGTCGCTGTCGCTCAAATCAAACAGCTCAGTGAGTCACTAAGCGAGTCGGCATAATAGAAATTCTGTCTGTTGAAAAACCCACCTCTCTCCCACGTGCCTCCCAAGTTAGTTCTGCCTGTGTTGATTGATCATGATGGAAATACTTCTCTCCCCCTATTATTATGCTATCGAGTGTGTTGATAAAGACTTGGGAGCTCAATTCTTATCCTGGTTAGAATGAAGGAACTCATATTTATCAAGCACCTGCTCAATGCCCCAAGTTAAGTGCGTTCAATGCTGTATTTCATTCATAACCAGGATGGGAGAGAGGCGTGGGCACTGCCATCCTCCAGGTAGGGAGACTGAGGTTGACAGAGAGGTTCAAGTGTGTGTGACCCAGTGGCTGCACTCTCAGCCCTGACATCGGCTAGACAAGGTCTTTACCCCGCGCTCTGCACCTGTGACTCAAGCAGATGGCTCAGCTTCCTGCAGCCCCAGCTTCCTCGTCTGTGAAGCAGGGAAGCACAGCAACTTATGTATTTCTTTAATGTCATTAGCACAGAGACACTTAAAGTGCTCTTTTCATAGGGCTGGGGCACTTCCTAATAGATTTATTTCTAGAGATTTGAGGTATCCTTTGGGGATTGTGAATTAGATCCTTCCCCTCACCCCCAATTGTGCTTCTAATTGGCTATCGATTGTCATTTATTTATGTTAACTCTCTGCACATGGGAACATAAGCTCTAGGAGGGGAGACATTTTATTATGTTCACCACTGTGCCCTAAATTCTTGGAAAAGTGCCTGGCATACAGTAGGCACTCACTAAATATTTGGTAAGCTGGTGGATCTGGCAAACTTACTGAATTCTCTTTTTGATTCTTACAGGTTTTTAAGTCGATTCTCTTGAATTTTTAATAGCAAATTGTCTGCAACTTGTGACGTTTTCCTTTCCAATATTAATACTTTTTATGTAAAACAGTATTGGTCTGGGCAGACATCTCTGTTGTATTAAGTAGGAATGTTTCTAATGTTTCAACATTAAGTATGATGTTTTGGGGGTTTCCGGTAGGTGCCTTTGAGCAGATTGTGGAAGTGTCAATCTATTCTAACTTTCCCCCAGGTTTGTTTTTTAATTTAATTTAATTTTTTAAAATCAGGAATGAGTTGGATTTCATCATCCATGTTCCTGGCATCTATTAAGCTGATCCTCTGTTTTTTTTCCCCTTTTAATTTGTTGATGCCATCTCATTAGCTATTAAATGTGACAAGTATATAGACTAGAGTAGATACATGGGGATGTGCAGATGGAATAATGTTTTCTTAAAATGCACATGAAATCACAGGCACATGGCTGGCAGCCGTAGAAACACATTACTGTTTCTCTAGGAGAGAGGATCAGCTTATCCATCTGCCTGCGTCTATTGCCATACCTTCCCTGGGCCTCTCTCTGAGTGGGAGAGGTTGCTAATCTGCTTAGTTGTATTGCAAGACGTTTCCTGGGTCGTGTTTACTAGGGGCCAGAGTTTGAGGGTACATGAAGGATCCCTCCGGGCACTTCTGCCTCTCTATGGCCCTGGGCTGTGCTCCATGGGGCAGGGGCCATGAGCCCAGTTGACCGTTCCTTGGTTGACTGGTATCTCCCTCTTGCATTTGTCTCTTCCAGGAGACTGAAGAGTCCTGGAGCTAGAGCTGGTTCCCAGCACAGAAGTCACCTTCCATTCTCTGCAGCTTCTTTTATGTGGCTTCAGGGCATGGTGAGAGCCAAGGTTAGAAGGTTAGAAGTCTCCTTGCTACCCAGCTTTCCCAGAGAGCCCTTCCCAGCCAGCGGGAAGCCCGTACCCTGTGATCCATTTGACTTCTGTCCTTTGTGCCTGTTTCCCTTGGGAACTGTGAGGGAAAAGCAACTGAGAGGTGGGATGAGGGCACCCCTGGGCTCCTCATGATGATACCAGGGATCCAAAGAAATTTTGAAGTGGAGGACTATAGTGACTAAAATAGTATTCTCCAAAATGAAAGGTTTAAGTCTTCAACAACCTCCAACCCGTACCTGTGAATATGACCTTGTTTGTTAATAGGATCTAATAAATGTAATTAGTTGAGGATCTTGAGATGAAATCATCATAGATGACGGGTCCTAAATCCAGTAACTGGTGTCACTATAGGAAGAGGAGATGGGAAGAAGGTCATGTGATGAGGGAGGCAGAGGCTGGAGTGATGCAACTACAAGCCCAGGAATACCACGGATTGCTGGCAGTCCCCAGAGGCTGGGAGAGGCAAGAAATAATTCTGTCCGAGAGCCTTCAGGGGCCTCTTGGCCCTGTTGACATCTGGATCTCAGATTTCTAGCACCCAGAAGTGGAAGCCAAAACATTTCTGTTGTTCAAGCTACCCAGTTTGTGGTATTTTGTTATAACAGCCCTAGGAAATGAATGCAGGTATATTAGGTTGAATATTTAGTTTATAGCACATTTCTTGCTACCGTGACATAAATAGCCACACTGAACAACTTAAACGCAAAACAACAACAGACAGAAAAAATACAAGGTTGTTATTTAATAGTAGGGAATTTTTAGAAACTGTTTGAATGCCTAGCTATTGGAATCTGGTTACATAAGTCATGACACATCAACTTATTGAAATATATTCTACCACTATTACAAAGGATAATTAGTTAAAACTGACATTATGAAAAAGAAAATATTTATTATAATGGTAAAGGGCTAATAAATAAGTTTCTATTTGAGATATGTATAATCAGGTTCGTATATATACAGACATTGGGGGAAAAAACAGAGAAATCAAAATGATTCATGGGATAGTATAGTAGAATCATATGTGATTTTAAAATTTGTTCTAAGATTGTTATAAAATATTTTCATAATAATTTTAATTTAAATTCCATGAGTCTTTTCTAAGGAGTATGAAATAATTATAGAACAATTGTGTAACAAAACAAAATCTGTCCAGAAACCTGCTAAGAGTTGTGTATGTCACTAATTTACAAATGATCAGAGAAAAAAAGATTTTATGAGGCAAAATTTGACTCAAAGATCGGTATTCCCCAGGCTGGTTTTATTTAAAAAGCACACACAAAAAATGTACTCTACCGTTCCTTTCTACGTGGAGCTAGTGTGCAGCACTCCACCATCCTCTGGTATACACATACTCAGGCTTGAAAATGCTTCTTTTCTTGGTCTACCTCTGCTTGGGAAATTTCCATCATCACAGAGCCGTTCTGTTGGTTGAAGGCATTACATCCCCCATGTTGGTGAAATCAGGTAAGTACTAGATTTATGTATTTATTCTCATATTCTCTTACTGAGTGCTCAACAAAGCACTTCTGAGCAGGGAATGAGTAAGAAAAGGTCCTTACCTCCTGAGTCTTAGAGAGGGGGTATAGGGTTACAAATTGTCTCATAAGGAAGCAGAGACCAAGCTCCAAAGTGATGTTGGAGGGGGGTTTATCTGGACCACAGAAGGGTGGCTGACTGAGCTCTTTCTAATGGGGAAGGTGCATAGAAGATAGTCGGGGAAGAAGGAAAGAACCCACTTAACAATTTTACCCCAAAGCTCTGAAATCCAAAGTTAGTCTGTAAACACATACTTTAATATACTTTCAATGTCTAAAACTAAAAGATAATTGTTCTCTTAAAATAGTCTCAAACTTTCTCTTTCATATATACATACATACATATATAAATCATTTATACTCACTCCTCCACACCCTTCAACTATTTCAAATCAAAAAGGTTTTACTGTACTTTTAATTCCGTGATATCTCTAATGCATGTTCTAAAAGGATATAAAATTGGGGATCTATTTTCTTTTTCTGACTTCTGTTAAAATTTTATTTAAAAATTCTAGTTAATTTTGAATTGGTCTCCTTCAAACCTCTATTGAGCACCTATGATGTGCAAAGACTGAATCTTGGACATATGTGAAAAGGTGAGTGGAGGGAGCAGTGGATATGACGTAGACACTGATCTTGGTAAATTCAGAATAGAATAAAATAAGAAGGCAGATATGAGGCCTTGGGTGGGGTTGAGAATGACATCATGAGTCTATGGAGAAGGCCATGGTTCCTGGGATTAATCCTACCTAATAGAAGGTGTCAGGAAGGCCACTTTACCTGATGGAAAAGGCAGAGAAAGGCGCCCCAGACAGAGGGAGCAGCATGAACAATGACATGATTGTTTTTGTGTCTGGTTGGAACCAACAGGGGCAGGCACAGTTTTCCTCATCTCTGAATCCCAGCACAATCCTTGTGTTGAAGCTGTCACAGGGCAGGAGTTCACCAGGACAGAAACCATGTTTTGTTCATCTGGGTACCCCCAGGCCTTGTCAGTTTGACATCAGATTGCCACTCCATTGCTCTGCCACAGTCAGTACAGAGTCAGGGCCTCAGAATCCATTGTCAACAGAACCAAAAAGGTAATGAAAATGAGTGAAGCCAGATTAGTGTAAGACATTAAAGAATGGCAGGGACTGGGGCCAACCAAAGAATAGCACCATATTGGAATGTGGGCTCTGTGTTGCTGGGTCTTCCAACTTTTTAAGAGAAGTTAAAAACAAACAAACAAACAAACAAACAACAACAAAACAAAAACAAAAACAAAACAAAACAAAAAAAACAAAAAAAACAAGCCAAAACCCTCTAGATTTGTTTGTGACATTTTCAGATTTTTGAAATGTCCACAGACCAAACAGAATATGTGCAAGGACCAGATTCAACTCACGGCCCACCCAGTGTACAACCCAGGAGCAGAGAGTATAGCTGGAATTAGAGAGAGACAAGACTCACTGGTAACCTGGGGCTACATTTGAAAGGGCCTGGAATGTTTCCCTAGGGAGTTTTGTTTCAATGGGAGGTTGAGAGCCTCTCAGCATTTTTTAACAGGTAAATGACAGATGCAGATCTGTTAGTGCAGTGGAAGAAATGGACGAAGAAAGGGGTGACACCAGACGATGAGAGGCCTGGAGGCCGCTGAAGTATCCAAGCTGCTCTCAAGGGATGGGGTGCTCGCATGAGTAGGAGAGATATGGAGGTAGAATGGAGAGGATTCTTGAGCAACAGAAGGAAGGAGGCAGCGGTAAGGTTGACCTTGGCCTTGTAGCCAGGCTAACAGGGTGAATGGGAGAGGCACTTACAGGAAGATAGTATGATCAGCCCCATAGCTGCCTTCTGCCACCATGTCTCCAACATTCCCTTTTCCCTCCTGCACACGTTCCACACGATCCGTCCAGTAGAAGGGCTGCCTGCCTCCTCCTAGCCTCTCTTTCCTTCACTTCCTCTAGAGAGTTGCTATTTTTAATGCCTCCTCCTCCACCACTCCCAAAGCTCTTCCCTTTTCTTTCCCTCTCCTCCATTCATGGCTCCCTTTCTTTTACCATGTTGTCACTTCAACCAGCTTCTCTCCTCCGGGTGCCCCTCCTACAGGCAGCCCACTCACCTACACTTCTTCCCCAAATGAGGCTTTTAAAGCTAATTACTTAGGTTATTATTATTATTATTATTATTATTATTTTTTTTTTTTTTTATCCAGCACAGAAGCCATGCACTTAAAGAAGCGAGACCAGGTGACTTTGGCCTATTTTTAGTGGCTGTAATTTGTAGGCTATGGCTTCTATTGTCATAGCAGTACCCAGAGATTGGAGCTGAACTCCAGAGCCCCAATGCCTGAAGATTTGTAAACATCTGCACTTAGTTTTAATTAATTAACTAACTTGGGGTTAGCCAAGTGCTGAAGTCCTATCTCCAGTGCTGTGTTAGAAACCCTGGTAAGGATAAGAACTAGTTAGGAACAGGAATGCAGACAGGAAGGGGGGAGAAAGGGAGAGCGAAAGACACTCTGTGAGTTAATCCGCACACAGCTCGTTGTGAGCCCTGGGGCCCCAAAACCATGCTGCTGTGTCCTCTCAGCTCACCCTGTCCCCCATCCTCTGCTCTCCAGGTCAACACCTGGGGCCCCAGTGTCCCCCTGCTCTTAGGAGTCAGGGAATGAAAGAAGGGAGAAAGTGATTTCTTGATCCTCTTGTAGATTCTCGCCTCAAACCAAGATCCTGGCCAGATCTAAGAGACCCAGTCCCTGAAACCGGAGGCCTTGTAGGTAAATGGAGGTTTTCACCACTCCATACGGTGAGCTGGAGGCCCATCCACATCACGGAACACTCAGCAGTAACAACAAAATCTTGATACATGGAAAAGCATGGAAGACTCCCATGCCTTCTGTTACGTCACAACAGCCAAACTCAACAGACGCCACACGGTGTGATTCCCTAGAGGACACTCTGGGCAATGCAAACTTGTAGGGGGAAAAAATCAAGCCAATGGCTGAATGAGGAGAGGGGCACAAGGGAAATTTCTGGGATGATGCAAATAGGCGTGGCTATGGCGGTGGCTATAGGTTCCCTGGAAGGAATAGAAGCTCCTTCAGATCAGGGAGTCTGCATTAGATTCATCCCCTGGGCTAATTGTGTTTCTTTTCCTCTCTTTCTCCTTGACTCAGGGTTGCCATAGCCAAGGTGAGAACCAGGGGTGGGCAGGGCTGGGTGTCAGAAGGAAGGTCACTGTGAAGCCAAGGAAGCTTTAGCAGGGACTTGTTAAGGGCAGAGTGGGTGACAGGAGCTCTCTGCCTGGGTGCAGGTGACAAAACACTGCACTGTAGGCAGAGACTTTATTTTTTTAATATTTTTTAAATAGTTTATTTATTTATTCATGAGAGACACAAAGAGAGAGGCAGAGACACAGGCAGAAGGAGAAGCAGGCTCCCTGTGGGGAGCCCAGTGTGGGACTCAATCCCAGGACACTGGGATCACACCCTGAGCTGAAGGCAGATGCTCAACCACTGAGTCACCCAGGTGTCCTGCAGGCACTTTAAAAGCAATAAAACTGCCTCTGGTCTGGGCTTTGCTGATCCTGAGGTGGATGGAAACACTCAGAGAAGAAGGAGAACAGGAGAGAGTGTGATAGACAAGTTACTTCTCGTCAGCCTAAAGAACACATTCCCATCCTCAGAGTGACGGTTTGTAGGCCCTGGCATAGGCCACTGGGACCTGTTTGTCGGAACCAGGAGGAGCCGTGGGCACAGAAGGCTGGCTTATACACCTTCCCAAGTGTGTGCGCACACTCAACACAAACGGAGCCACCTGAGTGGGATTTGCAGTGACTTCTTCCTTCGTTCTAAGTAAATGTGAGCTCTCATACCTCATTTTGTATTTGTATTTGTAACTGTATTTTCACAGAAACTCCCACACCCCCTGGAAGAAGGCACTGGTCCTGCTCCTGCTGTGTGCGTTCCACCTATACATTTGTTACCTTTAGTTTTTTTGTTTTGATCTTGGGACTTTGCCAGAGCTTTCTTTGGACAAAAACAGCTCTTCGTTGTTCAATTAATCTCATAATAATTGACATTGATTGTCGTTACTGTCCTTGACAGCGTGCCGGGCACATGTACTACTGTCCTGGGTTGTATTCAAGGACAAGCCTCCTGGGACGGAGGCTTGGTGACGCAGGGGGAGGGCTTGTCATCCCATTTTACAGCAGGAACGACTGAGGCCTGGAGCAGCTACGTCAGTTTCCTCTGGTCTCCCTGACAGGGAGTGGTCCGGGTAAGAGCCAAATTCATAGTGTAGCTGCGGGTTCTGCTCCTTCCGTGCCAGGGGACAGAAGACAGTGGCATACCTCCAACGCCCTGGCCTGGCCTTTCACACACATTCTCTCGCGGAATCCGAGCTGAGGGAGGTGGGCGTTTGTCCTTTCTCACCAAGGAGGCCCAGCGAGGTGAGGTGCCCACCCCAGGCCCGCGGCAGAGGAGCGGAAGTGGCATTCGGACAGTGGGTGCTGCAAACCGCGCCCATTTCTGCCGCGGGGACCCGTCACCTCCAGGTGGCACCGTGAGCTCCGAGGGCCGTCCCCACCCTGGGCGGTGCCCTGCCATCGTGCCCTCGGCCTGCTCCCAAGCGCCCAGAGCCCAGGCCCCTGCAGACTTCCCCCGCGGCCCATCTGCCAGTCGCAAGACGCCACAACGAATCTGTCAGCAATCCTAGGACACCTGCCTTTTTCACTTCTGGCCTTCAGAGAAATGGTGACTCCTTGCTGTCTCACTGTAGGACTGGGTTTTTGTTTTTAAAATTTATTCCCCCTAAAGGCGAAAAAACAAAAGCCTTTCCCGTTTGGGTCGTCACCACCACCCCCCGCCCCCCCGACCCAAAGAGGTTGGTGATAAGAGGGGCTGTTTTAGGGGTGCTCC
Organism: Canis lupus dingo; assembly: GCF_003254725.2. Lineage (NCBI taxonomy): Eukaryota > Metazoa > Chordata > Mammalia > Carnivora > Canidae > Canis > Canis lupus. The sequence continues at coordinate 38,162,514 of NC_064246.1, forward strand.
TTTCTCAGTTTGGACAGACTCCTCAGAGTTGGATTTCAGAATTCAGAGGTAGGAAAGCAAACATTGCCTCATTAAAACTTGGGGGCCTGTTTGATTCATTAATCATCCTGCCCTAATACTCCCTGATAAGTCTGTTCATCGTTATTAATCACCAGGCTTGTGGGAGGGAGCTGCCGGCTGCCACTGCATTTCTCTTAACCCCTTGTCTACCCACGCCCAGAGCCTGTGATAGAACTAGCACGTGGGCCGGGGTGGCAGCGGGTGACGGTTGGTTGGCGAGATGGTGCGGCCTGCTTGGTCCCGTGGGCCTCAGATCCGAGAGGTTCTGTCTTGGAAAGGTCGTGGGCCTTCTTGCCTTCCTGACAATGTGACAGTGACCAATCACTGCACAGCTCCCAGGTGTCAGGTGGCCTGTCTTATTTCACAGAGCTCTCCACTTTACAGATGAGGAAGGTGATGCTCAAAAGTAGCTTGCCCCAAGCCTTCTGTGCAGTGAGGGCTGAGTGAGGCCTGGAGTCATGGGCGTTGTACCTAACAGCTCGGAGCAGCAGAGGAAGCCCCTGGTCCCTCTGGGCCCCTCTTTCTGTCCGTCAATAGGCTGCTGGGTGGCCTGGGCAGACTGCGGGGTTTAGAGTCAGATAAACCTGAATGAAAATCCCAGCTCTGCCAGAAGCCTTTCTGGTGACGTCCAAGCCTCACTTTGATTATTTATAGAAAGGGGATAATGTTTGTCATATGGCTATGAGGATTAAATCAGAAGCCAGAGGAAGTGCCTTGCACAGTACAAGTGGCAAATAAATGCCCCACAAAGGGCAATTTTCTTCAAACACCTCTAGAGGCCCCCTGGGGTAGGATGGGCACTTTCCTTTCAAGGGAAAGGATCTGATGAATTTCTTCAGACTAAGTGGCTGAACTCTAATGCCCAGTAGCTCCCCTCAACTCCCTTCCTGGAGCAAAGTTCCTGTAGAATGTTCATGTACACATCTGGCCCCAGTGCCTTTGCACAGACTGTGCACTCTATCTTGAATGCTCAATCCCCACCTCCAGTCCACCATTGCCTGGAAGGCTCGAATTCATTCTCTACACCCAATTCAACTCTCTCCTCTGCCAGGAAGTCCTTTCTAATCTCACTAATCAGAATTAGTTATTTTCTCAGACTCCGGGAAAAAGGAAGCTGATAGATACAAAGCCTGCCAACAAGTGGGCCAGCACACCTCTCGCTCTCTCAGAGACTTCTCTAATTAATTGCCCTGCAAGAACGTGTCTAAATTATCCTGGATCAATGGGAACTAATGAGATGTCACAGAGTGGGGCTTCAAAAAGGAGGCATTTGAAAGTTTCTTTTTCCCCCCAAGATCAAACTTTCCCCAGACTTTGAAAACACTCAACTCTTTCATTTTATTTTTTTAAAAGATTTTATTTATTAATTGATGAGAGACACAGGGAGAGAGAGAGGCAGAGACACAGGCAGAGGGAGAAGCAGGCTCCATGCAGGGAGCCCGACGCGGGACTCGATCGGGGGTCTCCAGGATCACGCCCTGGACTGAAGGCGGCGCTAAACCACTGAGCCGCCCGGGCTGCCCAACTCTTTCATTTTAATTACTTTGTAAGATTTAGAGTTTGTAGCACAAATCGGCTCTGCGATTTGATTTTGAAAATATCCAGAGTCCTAAAGTTTTAAAAAAAAAAAACAACTTCCATTTATTAATGAATTTGCTTACCAATTCATTTGTTTATTTGACAGACAACATTCACCCTGTGTCGGCACTATAAATGTGCATATGGCTTCTGTCCCTGGAGCTGGGCCAGTGGCTGTACAGAGCCCCACTAACTGATAACTTGACGTGTGCTTTGAAGGGAGGCCTCAGGAGGGAGTAATCTGCCTTGTTTGTCTGATGTTTTCTCATGATCAGAGTCGTGATCTCATGATGTTACGGTGGTCGGTCGGGAGGACTGCCACAGAAGTGACACTAAATCTTTTTAAGTCACTTGGAATGGATCCCTCTCTGGGTGATTATACCACCTATTGGACACACTGTTTAGGCTCATTTGTTTCATTTGACTCTGGGTTTTAAGAATTTATTTTAAATTTAATTTTGTCCCTTTCATTATATAAAACATGTGCATGTTTCCTAAGCCTACAAAAAAAGATACAGGCAAAGAAATATAGTTTCTGTCTCTGTTCCTCTACCTGGTGCACTTTCTTCCCCTACAGGGAAACATTTTAAAATTATGGTTCACCTTTCAATTATTTTTCTGATTATAAACATGCACGTAGATTATATATATATACACACACACACATACATATACCTATGTATGCATATGTATGTATGTAAACATATGTATGTGTGTGTATATATACATACTGCCTTATTTTTATTTGCATTTATTGTATATCTTTTTTCCTTACCTTTCTCTCTGTGTGTGTGTGTGTGTGTGTGTGTGTGTGTGTGTGTTTGCATCCTTCATTTCTTACGTGACTGGTGGCAAATTACACTCACTTTGTCTACCTTACACTCTTCACTAACAGTGCATCCTGGAGGGCCTCCCCAGGCAAGAATACAGGGCTTGATCATTGCTTTTCATAGCTGCACTGGGCCTGTTGGCGGCTGTGTCTGGGTTTCTCCAGGAGCCCCCAGCTGATGGGCATTTGACGTATTTCCTGTTCGTGCTCTCTTTTTATAGCCCCTTGCCTAATTTTTATTTGCATTTGTGTTTATCTTTTTTCTTTAACTTTTAAACTTATTTATTTTGTTTATATTTATCTCTTATAAACAGCATAGTAGTGGATTTGACTTCATTAACAAATCTGTAGAGAATCTTTTTCTTTTAATAGGTGAGTTGAGCCCACTTTTATTTATTGATGTGACTGGTTTCTTTGTTTCTAGTTTTGTCATATTATTTTGTAATTTATAAAGTCAAATATGTGTGTGTGTTATTTATATATATTTCCTTTTGGTCTGTTTTATTTGTCTTCCTAGCATTCTCTTTCTCTTTCAAGTATACATCTGGGTATTTAGGAAACTGTATTTTTGAATTTTTGTTATAATAGTTACCTTTATATATTTATGTAATTCTGTAGTTCCCTCTTTCTTTCTCTTTCCTTTCTTCCTTTTGTTCTTTCCTTTTCTCCCTCCTCTCCAATCTCTTTCTTCTTGTCACTAATACAGGATCCCTACTGTGAACAGAATTGAAATTTTCTAGTAACCTCCTTTTCCCCTCTGCTCTCTCCGCGACATATTCTCAGTTAATATTTATAAGGCAATAAGTGGGCTTACTCTGCAATTCTTGTATCTTCCCCCATTCTCCCTCCATTTCTTCATACTTCTATTAATTTTTTAAAGATTTATTTATTTTATTTTAGAGAGAGAGTGTGTGTGTGTATGTGCATGAGTGGGGGGAAGGGCGGAAGGAGCAAACTTTTTCTTTTCTTTAAGCAAACTCCCCGCTGAGCTCAGAGCCCAATGTGGGGCTCAATCCCAGGACCCTGAGATCATGACCTGAGCCAAAATCAAGAGTCAGACACTTAGCTGATGGAGCCACCCATGCACTGCATCCCCATTAATTTAATCTTAGTCCTATGGACCATGTAGAGAGCTATAGGACTAAGTTTTACCACTAGCAAAAAATATATGTTTATATTCACAGTGGAACTGTTATTCATACTCGCATTAATCATGCCTCCGCATTTATTCAAAGGGTTGAAAATTGAGCCATGCCTTAATCATATCCTTGGCTGATGGAATGGACAGTAATTTCCAACATAGAGGCTTAGCAGGTTCATTGAGAGCCTCAGAATATTTTAATAGAGGGCAAAATACTGACAGAGTTAAAGCATATCTATGAGAACTTTCTCTTAAAAGTTCTTTTAAGTTTCTGAGTTTTTTGAAGGAAATATTATCTGATAATATGTATTTACTTATTAAAATGATCTATTCTCAGGTGCTTTGGATGCTGACAAATTTAAATTTAAAATGTGATTCATTTTACTTTATTTTTTCCTTTAGGAATATCAATAGTTTTCACTTACTGAGCACTTACTACATACTGGCATCTCTGTTAAGCACTTTATGTACATTATTTCACTAAAGCCAACAGCTCAAGCAGATAGGTAAAAAGTATTATCCTGGTTTAAAGGAGTGAGGGAAATGAGGCTTGGTGAGTTTAAGGAAGCTGGCGAAGGTTACACAGTGAGTAAGTGATACCACCGGGATTCAAACCTGGTCTAACTCAGAAGCTGGGCACCTGGCCAAGTTGCCTCGTTTAGAACCTTGAGCTGAGATGGAGATAAACATGAGCATTTGGTTCACTTAATTATGGCAAAGTCTTACCTAGAAAATCGCTTCTCTATATTAGGTCCCTGCTTATTAGGACACAAGTTTGCCACTTTCATTGTCTCTCCCTTCTGTTTTCTTCTGCCCTTGTAGTCTGGCATGCTTACCCCACCCTCCAGAGGGTCACCTAAACACAGCTGGCAGCATAGCCTAGAGGTTTGGATGAGTACTAATCTTGACTTGTAGTACCTGTGTGTCTTTGGGCCGACTATTTAATCTTGTGGAGCTTTAGTCTTTCTTTCTCTAAAATAACAACAACAACAACAATAATACATAACTTGTGTGGTTATCAAAAGATTAAATGGAATCATGTATATAAAAGGAAAGCCTGGCATGTAGCAAATGCTTAATGAATAAGACAAAGCATTAAGATATCTGAGTATCTATGTATGTATGTATGTATGTATGTATGTATGTATGTATCTATCTATCTATCTATCTATCTATCTATCCATCATCTATCATTATGCCAGATTTGCCAAGGAAAAATTACAGGAAGCAGAAGTAAACTTTATACCTCCCTTTGAACTGTCACTGTGTTCACTGGTTAAAGTTCAAGTTAAGTTTCAAAACATGGATTTATTTGCCATGATTTTCTAAGAAACAAATGCCCCATTTCAGCTCTTCACTATCATTTCTGGGATATTTTTACACTTTTGTCCCAAGTCAGATACTTGATGGCCATGGGAAGGGATGGAAGGAAGCAGAACAGCTAGCAGTGGGGCAAGATTCTGCATCTGCTCAGCATCCCTTCTGGGATGGCTGCAAACATATACTCGGGTTCTAGGCAAGGATGACATCCAGCTAACTAGCACGGTGTGATGCTAGTTGTTGTTCAGAGACAGTGTCCACTCTGACTGGATATTCTGGGTGTTAAATTCTGACATTCTCCCTGGTCCTGGGTGATCTCCACGGCCTGTAGCTCAAGGCCGCCACCCAAGCTAGGAAGATAAGTGCCCTAAGGTTTGGCAGAGAGGGGAGAGATCTAGAATACTCTTCAAGTTCTACTGTCTGGAAGGTGACTGAGATTGGGGTCTCCAAGGAGCATGTGGACTCCATGGGCTATTCTTTGGCAACTTATTCAAGCCCCAAGGTCACCTTTTGAGAGTAGAGCAATGACACTGAGAAATGTATTCCCTGGCCTGCCAGTGAACCTTCTCCCAGAGACCATCAGAGCTGAAAGGAAGCTCTGAGAGATTATTCCATCAGACCCTAAGGCACATGAGTCATCCCTGGAAAGCTTGCTAAAATGCAGGTCCCAGAGCCCCATGAGAGTGATTTAATGAGTGGAAGGTGGGGCTTTAGGATCACACATTCCTAACAAGTACCCCAGGAATTTCTCATACTGATGGTCTCTGGACCACTTTGAGAACTGTCTGGTGCAATTGTCTTACTTTGTAAATGAGGAAAATTGCTCAAGGCTGATAGTGAGCTTGTGATGGGAGTTGGATTCCCATTTGACAAGCTCCTTGAGTCTCAACCAGGGTTCTTACCAAGTGAGCACAGGACTCTGGAGAACAGAAAGTCTCAGGCTCTGTGGCTTGGGGTAATTGATAGATGCAAAGACTGAGACTGAGAGATAAGAACAGGCAAAGAAGGGGATCCCTAGGTGGCTCAGTAGTTTAGCACCTGCCTTCAGCCCAGGGCATGGAGTCCCGGGATCGAGTCCTGCATCGGGCTCCCTGCATGGAGCCTGCTTCTCCCTCTGCCTGTGTCTCTGCCTCTCTCTCTCTCTCTCTGTGTCTCTCAGGAATGAATAAATAAAAAATATATATATAAAAAAAAAACAGGCAAAGAAGCAAACAAGTATGTGCTTTGTTTTAGAAGTGCAAGCTGATACCCTAAGACCCAGCTATTGCACTACTGGGTATTTACCCCAAAGATACAGATGTAGTGAAATGACGGGACACCTGCACCCCAATATTTATAGCTGTAGTGTCCACAATAACCAAACTGTGGAAGAAACCAAGATGTCCTTCGACAGATGAATGGATAAAGAAGATGTGGTATATAGATACAATGGAATATTACTCAGCCATCAGAAAGAATGAATATCTACCATTTACATTGATGTGGATGGAAGTGGAGGGTATTATATGAAGTGAAATAAGTCAATTGGAGAAAGACAATTATCATATGGTTTCACTCATACAGGGAATATAAGAAATAGTGAAAGGGACCAAAAGGGAAGGGGAAGAAACTGCATGAGGTAAAATTAGAGAAGGAGACAAACTATGAGAGACTCCCAACTCTGGGAAATAGACAAAAGGTTGTAGAAGGGGAGGTGGGGGGGTTAGAGTAACTGGGGGACAGGCATTAAGGAGGGCATGTGATGAGATAAGCACCTGGGTGTTCTATGTTGGCAAATTCAATTTAAAGAAAATAAAAATAAATAAATAAATAAAATTGTAATAAGCTAGTCACATGTTAACACAAATACATATTTTAGTGAAAAAATATTTCTAAAACAGAACAAAACAAAAGAAGTGCCAGCTGAGACATAACTGGGAGCATGAAGAGGACCTGAATCTTCCTGGGGACTCATGCTTCTCTACTTTCTCTTCCCAATGGCCCCAAGAGATAGCAACTGTTATCCAGTTTTACAAAAAGAAAAATGATATCCACAGAGAGGAAGTGACTTGGCCAAGACCATAGTGAAAGTAGTAAGTGAAAGAGCCAGGAAAATGACAATGATAATGATGATAATGGTATAATGATGATGGTGGTGATGGTGGTGATGATGGAGATGGTGGTGATGTTGGTAATGATGGTGGTGGTGATGGGGTTGACAGCTATGATAAAGATGTTGATGATGATGGGTGACAATGATGTTAGCAAGTAAAGGTAATATCTGTCACTCCTGAGCTTGGCCTTTGGGTCAGCCTCTATGTTAAGAACATTACACCCATAATTTCACTTACTCCTCATCTAACTCTGAGGTGTAAATGTTAAGCACCAGGCCTTCCCTCTCCAAATCCAGGAGTTTTAATAATATTAAAACTACACTGTCCTCTTACCACAGTGAAGAAATCAGGGAGTCATTATTCTTTTTGCTCTTCTTTAAAACTTTGGGAAGAAGAAACTACTGGGAAGCTGCAGACTTGAAGTTCTGATGATCTTAAAGGCACCCAAGTGAATGGAGGAGCTGATACTGCTGGAATCGCTTGCCAGGACTATATAAATAGCATCTTGTACCTACACCGCACCTCATCTGCACACATCAAAAAGCACATTAGAAGAGCATTAAAATGTCAAGCAGGTTAAATCTGAAATGTGACCTACCTTATTATCTTGTGAGGGGGAAAAGCTGTCAAGAGCTCAAATCTTCCCCGCTGCTTTGGATGTGTCAGGGGGCTGCCGGGCCTCTTTGTGAGACTTGCCCAGGGCTGCTCCTAAGGAAGCTAGAGTACAGGGCATTGTTCACTTTTATAGAGCTCTGGCCTGAAAACTTGGGGGAATTATTATGGGGATCCTTCTCTGGGTGTCTTTTCTAGGAAAGTCCATGTTGTTTCCAGCATTTTGTCTTCCAGGGCTGCAGCTGCAGGGGGAACCCAGCCCTCCAGCTGTCCCTCCCACTGCTTCCTGAAAATAAGCCTTTAGGCTTATTTCTGATCAGAGTTACCCCACCAGTGCAACTTTGGGGAATTCTTCCTGGGGCTCATGAGTTGCTAGCTAGCGGCACTGACAAGTCCAAACATCCCCAGTGATCCATAGCTCACCCCCCTGCTGTCGGTGGCTGCCACCATCCCAAAACACTGAGGAGAGTGGATAGATTCAGCAGAGTCAAAAAGTCTGATGATCCAAGGTGGAGAGAACATCCTAGGATTACACAGCACCTGGGGCAGAAGTAGACCTCAGGTTCACAGTGTACTTTGTTGAGGGTCTGTCCCTGGCCACCACTCTGGGGATCAAGGAGAGAAGCAGGGGTGTCAGCCCATCGTGCTGTATTACCTCTGCATTGGACTGAGTTAGGATTATTTCTCACCCTTAGAGAACTCATGTTTCAGCAGGGGAGGCAGAGGAAGGAGGTCATCACAGAGCGATGTGTGACATGGGACGCCATAGGAAGTCATCCTGGGATGCACACAGCCCTGTAAGTCTATCTTGAAGAAACCCTGGCAGTAATGGCTTCAGAAGTGCTCTCTCCAGCTTTCTGTTTAGACTCTTTTTTGGAAGACTACATTGCCCGTGATTACTTGTGTCTCCTTCAAGAGAAGAAAATCCCATGCCCACTGGGAGGTTTTACTTTTATCCTCAGAGTCATTTCAGCAGCCTCCTCTTGACTGGGGAGTCAGCCACAGCCCTGGCTCACCCAAGGCGTCAAGGCAGATGCAAGATGCGCCTTGCATGACGGGAGCAGGAGAGGGTGGCAAGGCCAGGGCCTGAGTTGCACCAGCATGGAGTGGAACCCCAGCTCGGCCCTTACCAACTCTTGAGCAAGTCGTGTCTCCTCCAGGAGTCTCCTTTTTTCACTTGTAAAATGGAGACATAACGGCTACCTTTTAACACTTCAGGATTCAATGCAGCAATATGAACCGATTCTTTTTCTATATATATAGATTCTTTTTGTGTATTACTGGTATGTATTACTGATACAAAAAATGCTTATTATTGCTGGATGTTTATCACCCCACGATTTAGAAATGCTGCAGACTTTCTGCTTTCTCGAACAAGACATTTGGGGTCTTTTTTTTTTTTTTTTTTTTTTTTTTTTTTTTTTTTAATTTTTTTTATTTATTTATGATAGTCACAGAGAGAGAGAGAGAGGCAGAGGGAGAAGCAGGCTCCATGCACCGGGAGCCCGACGTGGGATTCGATCCCGGGTCTCCAGGATCGCGCCCTGGGCCAAAGGCAGGCGCCAAACCGCTGCGCCACCCAGGGATCCCGACATTTGGGGTCTTGAGAAGATTGAGAAGATTACATGTTTCGGTTGCATTTATAAATCTAAAGAAACTTTCATGGTTCACCCCGCATGGATGGCAGGTGCTTAAATTGCCAACTAATTAAGCATAATACAGAAATGGCCTTAGTTGGTTGTTTTAATTTGATAATTTATTAATTCACACAGGGATTATTTACTGGGCATCTGCTCTCTGCCAGGCACAATTCTTACTGTCGGGGACACAGTGGGAAATGAGACAACAATCCTGCGCCTCCCCAAGCTCAGCTTCCTGTGGCTCTTTCTTATTTTCCAGAGCAGAGTGGAAGGCAGGTTGGGGAAGCTAGGCAAGCCGGGAGACCAGGTAAAGGGCTGTTTTGCAGAACATGTGTAGTTCAGGTGAGGGATGGTGTAGGAGTTAGGACAATAGGAATGGAGGGGTGGGATGGGGTGGTGGGGTCAAAGGGGTCAGCAAGGAGAATAGGGAGCTCTAACCAGTGACCTTGAGATTTTATCAGGTGGGGTGGGATAGGGTGGGGAGCCTCCCACTGACTGTAGTTATGCTGAACACTAGAATGTCTGAGGCTTTTGGAGAGATTGGCTGTGCAATGAATGACAGCCCCCAGGAAAACTCTGAAGCTAAAATTCTATCTCATTCAAAACAAAAAAAAGAAAAGAAAAGAAAAGCTCCCCACTTGGTTCTTACACATGGCCACAGTGAAGGCTCACAATGAAGTTCAGCTTCCTGCTTAAATCCCACCACCACTGCCCCCCGCCCCCCCATCATCTCTATCCCTTCGGTTTGCCAGTTTGCCCTTTAGCAGCCAGAGACTCCTTTCTAAAGCATAGATATAGCTGTACTTACCTCTGTGTTTTGTTTTTAATCTTTTAAACTATCTTCAGGAAAACATCCAAGCCCCTTAATAAAGCTCACAAGGCTTGGTGCTTTCTGCCTCTGCCTGTCTCTGGCCCCCTGTCCCCCACCTGCCCTACACCCAGTCCCCCGGGGCATTCATCATACCTGCTGTTTACAAGGCCCTGCCCCACCAAGGCCCCCTGGAAAACCCTTACTCCCCTCTCAAGACCCAGTTCAAAGAGCTCTCCCTGCAAGATCTTCTCAGACTTTTGCAAATGGAGCAAAACATCCCCTGCTTTGCATTGCCCGGGGGGTTCGTGCATCCCTCAGGAGACAGCTTCCCTGATGTTCTGCTGTCACTGGGTTGCTGCAAATGGGTTTCAGGGTGCCCCGGTCCTCATGTGTGTGTGGGAGGGTGGGGGATGCTATCGGGACCAAGTCACCTCTGGCAGTGAGCAGACAAATAGCAGGGTCAAGGTGGGCCATGTTGGACAAAATGTAGGTGGGTAAGAGGGGGCACCACCAATCGCCCAGAGCGGCACAGTGTGGTCAGGAGTTTATGTTCCTACACTAGGCCTGGCCTTCCTGGATGGAGGCATGTTTCTTGTACCTCCAATTTGCAGAGCTTAGCATGGAGCCCTGGGCCTGGCACATATTTGTTAAGCCAATAGATGCCCCTGCTACCCTGAGATGTGCCCCTCAAAAAACATCTTCATTAACCTGCACCTTTTCCGCATCACACACGCCCCTTATCTCAAACAATGGCAGGGTCTGCTCAAGAATCAGAGGGCTCATCCCGTTGTTGGTGCTGGGGGCAACTGAAGGACAAGGCTCACAGTCCTTTCCCTCCAGGAAGGTCCCATCTCCCTGGAAGAAGTGAAGTGAATAGGTGTGCTCGGCACAGTCAGTGCTTCAGGAAGTCCTGTGTTCCTGTAACTGATAGCACCACGGTGTCACCGGGGTGGGAGAGCTGCTCTATCCCCTATGGGGCATGGGTTCCCAAACTGTTGTGTGGCTCCTTATGGTTTTATTTGACCTAATGGCACAGCTTTCCTTTTCCACCCCTGAAACGTGCCATCTCTCACACACATTCAGTTGAGTAAATTAGTGAATTAAAATGACATTGAAGATTGTCCAACTTCCTTTGAGATAAGTGCAGATGCCCTAGAGAGTCATAGAATCAAGGCATCAAGGCAGCAGACCCCTGCTACTGGTGACAATGGAGCAGGGCAAGCACTTGTCCAGCGTTCTTTCTGTCCCCATTTCCCATCCTCCAGAAGCAGCAGGACCCTGTGCTTGGGGCTTGGTGCCAGGCAGGCCTCAGTTCAAAATCCAGCTCTGCCTTCTCTTTGTTGTGAAACTGTGGGCAAACCTAGTTCCCTTCGGAGCCTCAGTCTCCTCATCAGTGCAATGGGAATGATGCTGAGTGACCTCTTTCTGCACAGGAGGATTAAAAAGCACAAGGAAGGCAGCAGCATGGCAGGAGGCACACAGCAAGAGCAAATGGGGAGCTGTTCATGATACGACTCTTACAAGGATCTCACACGTGTGGTTTATATATGACCTCTCTCACGTCATGGAGAAGGGGGTTAGAGTTTGGTCTACCTGGTGTTCAAGATTGGTCTACTAGGGCTGCCAGAGCAAAGTACTTACCACTGACTGGGAGCTTAAGCAACAAAAATTTCTCACAATTCTAGAGTCTGGAAGTCCAAGATCCAGGTGTCAGCAGGGTCCATTCCTTCTGAGGGATCCTTCTTTGGGTCATAGATAATGGTCATCTCCCTGTGTCTTCAGTCTTCCCTGTATGTCTGTGTTCTACTGTCCTCTTACAAGGACATGAGTCATGGGGCAGCCCGGGTGGCTCAGCAGTTTAGCGCCGCCTTCAGCCCAGGGCCTGATCCTGGAGATCCGGGATCGAGTCTCGCTTCGGGCTCCCTGCGTGGAGCCTGCATCTCCCTCTGCTGTGTCTCTGTCTCTGTCTCTGTCTCTCTCTGTGTGTCTCTCATGAATAAATAAACAAAATTAAAAAAAAAAAACAAGGACACGAGTCAGATTGGATTACAGCTCACCCTAAGGACCCCATTTTAACTTAGTGACCTCTTAAAGGGCTCTATCTTCAAATACAGTCCAGTTCTGAGGTACTGGGGCTGGGACTTCTTGGGAATTTGGAGGGAACACAATTTAGCTATAACATTACCTTGTTAACAAGGAGGCTAGAGTGTTCTATGGCATGCTGCAGTTCTCAGGCAGAAAGCGTGTGCTAGAGGAGCATCAGAACCAGAGCAGCGATCCTTGGGCAGTGTCAGGCGCCACTGTCTTTACTAGGGTCGCAGCCCGGCAGAGGATGGGTGGCCAGGCCCCTGCTGTCACACTTGGCCACCTTGTCATCATTTCCCATGGATATCTGAGTGGCTGCAAAATCTGCTAGATTCAAAGAAGTTGCCTTTCTGTCATGCCCTCAAAGAACTTGCCTAGCAGATGTCTGCTGCTGCAATGAATGATCAATCAGAGCCTATAATGGAAGAGGCCGGGCATCCTTGGCTCTGCCTATATGCAAAGGCGTTCAGTCCTCAGAGGGCTGAAAGGAGCCAAATCAGAGTTCACTTTGAGGATTCAAAAGCTGGAGATGAAACTATTTGGGGCTTTTTGTCTATTCCTTCCCCCCACCCCCCATGCCCAACACATGCCATTACTGCTATAGGCATAACTTACGGAGAGTAATTTTCTTTTCAATAGAATTCCTTTCCTTCAAGAATATAAAATACAAATTCCAATTTGCTTAACATTCTTAGAGAGCTTATTACATGCCAGGTATTGTGCTAGGGCTTTCATTCCTATTGTGTTAATTAATGCTCAACACAGCCTGGAGAGATAGATGCTACGATTCCAATTTTACAGCTGAAGGGAACAGAAAGGCTCCATGGAGAGAAGAAGCTTCTCGATGACCCTATTCTGCAGGTTGATGGAGTCAGACCTTGAACCTGGATTTGCAGAGCTCCAAGTCTCATGCATAGTACATTTGGCTTCACTCACTTTCTTAGCACCAGAATACCTGGGGACCAACCTGTGCCTTGAGATCAGCACATTGATTGCACAGACCAAGGGCAAAACCTTGCTTTCACTTGGGTTTTGCCCTTTGGTCCCATTCTTATGCATTAGCTCTGAGCACCTTCCCACATTTTCTTTCTTTCTTTGACCTCCTTATGTTCTGTCTGCATTCTAACAGCTTGACAGTGTGGGCTCAAATGCATCTGCTCCTCCATAGCTTTACTGTAGGGGATAGATTTCTTCCTCAAAAGTTTCCTATAACTTGAATATCAGCATTTCTAATTTGAGTTGGCCATTGGTCTTGTCATAAAACAAGATTTTATGTGATAGCAACAAACCAGAGAATGAAAACTACATTCCACGATGCAGAAAGCTTTATAAATCACCTTGGGTCAGGGAGGGAAGGAAGATTTCATAAAGCATGATTACTACTAGCAAAAATAAATTCGAAAACAAAACGGCACAGTTAGGTTTATTCCATGTAGTCATCATCTTGGCGGCTGCCACTCATGTGCCAGGCTCTGTTTTAGGACTTCCATGTGAATTAATTCATCTCCACCTCATTGCCTCTCCATAAGGGGGCACCTGCCATGTCACAGAGAAAACCAATGCCCATAATGGTGGAGTAATTACTTAAGTTCACACAGGTAGAAAGTGGCCAAGGCACACTTTGCACCCAAGTGCTCTGGCTCCAGAGCTTATGTTCTCAATCACACTACCTCGGCATAAAGCAGTGATGGCTGCCTCACCTTGCTGACAAGGTCTGGGGCCTGGTACTCCCTTAAAGGTGAGAATAGAGAAAGAAAAATGCCTAAAAATGGGGATCTTCCTCCAACCTCCTGACCATTTGTCCAAGCATGTGCCTTTCTGTAGGCGGTTATGAGGGAAATTCAAGAAGTCTGAGAAGAAGCTGGAAGGAAGGTAAGTGCAGTTGCCCCTCCCTTAAGGGTTTTACCGTGTAAGTCACATAAGAAGTAGTTATCTCATTGTTTTGTTTAAAAACAGAATGTCTAAAACACCAGGACAGAAGAATAAAAATTTTGACAGACTCAAAAGGCTGGTCAGCTTTCACTTTGGAAGATGGAGAAACTGGGGCTGCTTTGAATAGTTAGGAGAGAGCACCTGTGAGCAGCTGATTCCCATGCCAGACTGTTGTGATGATTGGTCCACAGCTTGGAATCACAACCATTTCAGTCATCCAACTAAGTTCACATCTTCCAGATCCAGCCACACCAGCAGGGCAGATTCTGTGGATCGATTCACTGAATCTCCTCTGGCATGCCTTCCTACATCAGGGAGGCAGGAAAGCCAGAAACTGTTTCCCAGACTCCCTGGCAGCTCAGGTTCTGTCTTTAATCTGGGTCCACCACGATGATTCTTTCATCCTAGACCAGGAAGGTGAGAAAAGTAAGCACCTAGTGGAAGTCAAACATCTCAGATCTTGTGACAATCTTGGTGCCAGTGGAGTTCGGACCTTCCTGGGGAGCAGTAGTAGAGATTCTTGGTCCAGTCTCATTATGCCTGAAGGGCATCAGAGAGTGCAATGGGATTTCCTTTAAAATTATCTCATGGTGTAACTGGTGCTATGGTCTGAACGTTTTTTGTTCCCCCAAAATTCATTGTGTTGACATTTGGTATTAGGTATGGTGGGGCCTTTGGGAGGTGATTAGGTCATGAGGGTGGAGCCCTCGTGGATAAGATTAGTGCTCTTATAAAAGAGGCCCCACAGAGTTCCCTACCCCTTCTGTCATGTGAGGATGCAAGAAGTCTGCAACCTGAGAAAGCTCTTAGATCGACTGGCACCCTGATCTCAGGCTTCTAGTTTCCAGAACTGTAAGAAATAAACTCCCATTGTTTACAAATGACTTAGTCTGCAGTATTTTGCTGTAGCAGTTCAAATGGACTAAGAGAGAGGGTCTATCTTTTTTTTTTTTTTTAAGATTTTATTTATTTATTCATGAGACACACAGAGAGAGGCAGAGACATAGGCAGAGGGAGAAGCAGGCTCCATGCAGGGAGCCTGATGTGGGACTGGATCCCAGGACCCCAGGTCATGACCTGAGCCAAAGGTAGATGCTCAACCACTGAGTGACCCAGGTGCCCAGAGAGATGGATATACCTTATACCTACTTGTGTGCCTGCCTCGCTCTATAGCATCTAAACATGCTTTCCTGGCCCTTCTAGAAATTCTAAGTGTCAGAGTAATGCTTGCTGCTATAATAGATAGACCTCTTAGTACTTCAGTGGCTTATTTCTCCTTTATGTCTAAAATGAAGGTTTCTGATCAGTAGGCAGCTTCCCTTCCAAGCAGTTCTTTAAGAACCCTGGCTTCTTCCATTCTCAACCTGTAGTCTGTAGGTTAAAGCGGTTGTCTTCGTGGAACGGATTAAGGTGAGGAGCGTGGCAGTTTTCACATGGCTGGCTTTTATGCACCAGGCTTAGGAGGGGAGCTTGTCACCACTGCTCATATCCCTTGGCTAGAACTCCATCGCTTGACCACACCTAAGTCCATGGTAGTTTTAAATGTAGCCTAGATGCGTGTTTTTTAAAAAAAGGGTGAAACACAGGTTTGGTGATTAGCTGGACAAGCTCTACAATATTCCTGAAAACCACTTCTGCTCTGTAATAAAGTCTGTTCTGCTTCAACAGGACTGGAGTTAGAGTTTGTGGTCTGTAAGCAAGAACCTTTTAATACCAGAGCCGCTTCATATTTTAAAATTGGCTCCCAGTGCTGTGTGATGGATGGAGGAGGGAGGGGAATAAAGATGTAATCTCTAGTCTATGTGTCTCTCAATTTCTCCCTGTAAATTAATGTCCTATCAGCCCCTTGACTCACATGTGTGCAATGATGCATACATACCTTACTACTCAGTATCTTTCCTATAGGTTTATACATACTCAAAAGCTTAGGGGGAATGCTTTTTGCTCTAGGGAAGTTTATTTCTCCAAGTGTTCTGCGTGGTCGAATCATGAACGATGCTGGGTCCCAGTCTACAGTCCCTTAACTGGACCCAGCACCCAATCGCTTAGTATTCGTGCTTCTTCTCCAAGAGGCTAAAGGATTCAACAAGTTATCGGGGACCAGCTACATAATTTGTGGAGCCCAGTGCAAAGTGAGAAGGTGGGGCCCTGATTCAAAGAGCAGTGCTTTTGGGCAGCCCTGGTGGCTCAGCGGTTTAGCGCCGCCTTCAGCCCAGGGCGCGCAGTTCTGGAGACCCCGATCAAGTCCCACGCTGGGCTCCCTGCATGGAGCCTGTTTCTCCTTCTGCCTCTGTCTCTGCCTCTCTGTGTCTCTCTTTGAATAAAATCTTTAAAAACAAAAACAAAAACAAAGAGCAGTGCTTTTAAAGATATCAAAATATGAAGCTTTTTTTCCTTTATCCATGGTCTTTCTTTTGACTTGTCATGGTGGTTTTTATTTCCCATTTAATGTTTAAATAAAGAAAAATTAAAATTCTATGTGATTAACATAAACAATATCATTCATTTTTATGTTGCGCAATGCTAATTTAAATACAAACCTAAGAACATCTTTTTAAAGACTTACGTATTTGTTCTAGAGAGACTGAGAGTGTACATGAGGCATGGGCAGAGAAGGAGAGTTTTAAGCAGACTCCGCATGGATGCAGGGCCCAAGGCAAGACTCAGTCTTATGACCCTGAAATCATGACTTGAGCCAAGACCAAGAGTCGGATGCTTAACCAACTGGGCCACCCAGGTGCCCCTGACCTAGAACATTTAGTACATATATGGAATTACCAAAACCACACAATTCCTATTTTGGGGCTTGTATGTGTCTATGTATTTTATTCTTCACAGAATGAAAGAAATGCTGCATGAAACTAATTCCACTGTTCTTTTTTCACTTCTTGAGATGTACCCATTCTTCCTGCCCTCTGTTCTGGGGTTTAATAATGAGTAAGGAAGGACTGAAGGGAAGATAAGCTTTGGGTTTCCTCAACTTTCCCTTTTTAATATCAATGATTGGCTAATGCAGAGAAGTACCATGAGTGAAAAAGGCTATGTGCTAAGTTTCTTTGGTGCCGTTTTTATTTTTTATTATTTTTTATTTTTTTATTTTTAATTTATGATAGGCACACAGTGAGAGAGAGAGGCAGAGACATAGGCAGAGGGAGAAGCAGGCTCCATGCACTGGGAGCCCGACGTAGGATTCGATCCCGGGTCTCCAGGATCGCGCCCTGGGCCAAAGGCAGACGCCAAACCGCTGCGCCACCCAGGGATCCCAAAGTGCCGTTTTTAGATCACCATTGCCTTCTTTCTGCATTCAAAGCAAGGTCTGGTCCAAAAGGGAAGTGTGGCCTTTCTGGCTTTTTATTTTTAAATATTTTATTTATTCATTTGACAGAGAAATAGAGAGAGCCAGAGAGCACAAGCAGGGGGACTGGCAGGCAGAGGGAGAAACAGGCTCCCTACTGAACAGGGAGGCTGACTTGGGGCTCGATGCCGGGACTCTGGGATCATGACCTGAGCCAAAGGCAGACGCTTAACTGACTAGCCACCCAGGCGCCCCCTTTCTGGCTTTTAGCACCTCACTTACTCTGTCTTTGCCTTTGTGACACCTCGAACATGAAGCCTGGGAGCTTCTGGAGACTCAAAGCACATACAAGATAAGTAGGTTATGGGAGCCACATGGTAAGCTTCACAAATGCTTAATGTGAGGAGTGTAGCAGGGAAATGCAGTCAGGCACACTGCACATCTTCCCGCTGCCCAGGACTGTGCACCCATGAGAGCAGAGCCTCAAACCAGGCAGGGGGTGCTTCTGAGGGCGGCTGCGCAGGGAGCAGGCCCACCTTCCAACCTACGGAGCCGGCCCCGAAGCTGGGCTCTCGGGAGTCAGGCCACGAGGCTGATGCGGGCAGGGGAGCACCTTGGCAGGCAAGGCCTCTCTTCAGTCCTGCTTCGGGAGACTCTCTAGGTGCCTCTGTCCTCTCATTTTGCTTCCTGAATTCCCATCCTTGTGTGACAGACAGATTGGACTGGAAAGCTTGCTTCACTTACTTCATAAGATTAGCCCAAGGCGCTGGCAGATTCTCTTGAAACAATATGCCTCATAGAAAACCTAGGAAATGAAAAAGATCCTTTCTGGCCTCCTCTTTGCAACCAGGAAGGCTATTGATGAAATCAAATGGCCAGAGAGGGAGAAGCCCGGGGGGTGGGGTGGTGGGGGGGTGGGGGGGTGGGTAGGAGGTTGAGGCGGCCCCCCGGGGAGAGGGCATAGCAAGGCACCACCAACGCGGAAAGCTCTGTCGGACTTTCTGTCCGTGGCGATCAACCGCACACACACCTCTTGGGCGAGTCTGGTTTCAGCTCTGATTTTAAGTAACTAGGTCGCTCAAAGGTACTCATCAAAATTTCCCAGGCCTATGTATGAATTTAAAACCACTCCACACACTCAGAAACATCTAGGCATTAATGATGATTGGAAGCCGACCCTGGCATCTCTGAGGAGCAGCAGCAGACTGTTAGCTAACAACCAGTTGTCTGGTTTGTTCCTTTGGGTCGACATACTTTATATGTCTCATTTAATTTCAAATATATATATAAAAAGACAATTGACTCTTTTTAATGCTCTTTCCTATAACTATCTTTCTATCTACTTGCCTTCTATTTCAACTGTGATCAGCATTTTTCTTTCCATCCCACTGCACACTATTATAAGATGTACTAATTGAAACTCTGTTATGAGAGAAGTAACACTGGTATTGAAGACCTACTGTGTGTTAGAGCCTTAGCCAGATGCTTCTATGCACACCATTTCATTGAATTTTTAGCTTAGCTATGATGTGAGGGCAATTGTTCCCATTTAAAAAAAAAACTTTTTATTTTGTGGTAATTATAGATTCACATGCAGTCGGAAGGAATAATACAAAGAAATCCCATGTATTCATTCCTCAGTTTTCCCCGATGAAAACATCTTGCAAAACTAAGTACAATATCCCAATCAGGATTGACATAAATAGAATCCACCCATCTCTTCCAATTTCCCCAGTTTTACTTGCACTATTCATGTGTGTGTGTGCGTGTGTGTGTGCATTTTTAGTTTTATGTAGTCTCATCATAGGCCTAGATTTATGCATTCATCTTCACAGTCAAGATGCAGATTGCAGATCCATCACCCCAAGGATCCCTTCTGCTGCCCTTTTAAATCACATCTACATCCTTCCTTCCTCCATCTTAACTCCTTTGGCAACCTTGAATTTGTTCTCTATTTCCGTAATTTGGTCACTTCAAGAATATTATTGTATTAGGTGGGGTTCTCCAGAGACATAGAACCAGTAGGGTATATAATATGTATGCATATACACATACCTCATCACACACACACACACACACACACAAAGAGATTTATTATAAGGAATTGGTTCACATGTCAGCAAGCAAGAGACCCAGTAGAGTCTATGGTGTCACTGTAATTTGAATGTTTGTCAAGCTGAAGATCCAGAACGGGCTGATGTTTTAGTTTGCATCCAAAGGCAGGAAAGAACCCATTTCTAAGCTCAAGGCAGCAGGGCAGGAGTTCCCTCTCACTCACAGGCATGTTGGCCTTTTTAGTCCCATCCAGGCCCTCAGCTGGATAAGCCACTCACACTGGGGAAGATAATACTCTGCCTTACTCAGGCTACCAATTCTAATGTCAATCTCATTCAGAAACACTCTCACAGAAATATCCAGAATAATACTTGACCAAATATCAGAGCACCCCATGGCCCAGTCAAGTTGATATACAAAGTTAATCATCACAATTATACAAATATAGTCATATATTAGGTAAACACTGGAGACTTTTTTTTTCAATCAGCATAATTCTCTCAAGATTCATCCACCATTACTTCATGATGAACTATTCACCAATATTTCATTCCTTTTTATTGCTGACTAATATTACATGGCATGGATTCAGCTTCATTAGGAGGGAAAGACAAATTAAAGCCACAATTAAAGCCAATCAGAATGGCTAAAATAAAAACCAGTGGTCATACCAAAGGCTGATGGGGATGCAGAGAAACTGGATCACTCCTATGTTCCTGAATATAAAATGAAATGTGAAATGGACTGCCACTCTTGAAGATGTGCTGGAAAACTAAACATGAAGTTACCATGCAACCCAGCAATTGTACTCTGGGACACTTATCCCCAAGAAGTAGAAATTTATGTTCACATGAAACATAAATGGGTTCGCAATGGGTTTGCCTCCAGAACACAGGTGTCATGAAAACCACCGCTAAACCTAAACCAAAATGGGAAAGGAAAAGACTCACATCAACATCGTCATCATTGGACACGTAGATACAGGCAAGTCTACCACTACTGGCCATCTGATCTACAAATGTGGTGGGATCGACAAAAGAATTATCGAAAAATTTGAGAAGGAGGCTGCTGAGATGGGAAAAACCTCCTTCAAGTATGCCTGGGTCTTGGATAAACTGAAAGCTGAACGTGAACGTGGTATTACCATTGATATCTCCCTGTGGAAATTCGAGACCAGCAAGTATTATGTGATCATCATTGATGCCCCAGGACACAGAGACTTTATCAAAAACATGATTACAGGCACATCTCAGGCTGACTGTGCTGTCCTGATTGTTGTTGCTGGTGTTGGTAAATTTGAAGCAGGTATCTCCAAGAATGGGCAGACCCGTGAGCATGCCCTTCTGGCTTACACACTGGGTGTAAAACAACTAATTGCTGGTGTTAACAAAATGGATTCCACTGAACCACCCTACAGCCAGAAGAGATACGAGGAAATCGTTAAGGAAGTCAGCACCTACATTAAGAAAATTGGCTACAACCCCGACACAGTAGCATTTGTGCCAATTTCTGGTTGGAATGGTGACAACATGCTGGAGCCAAGTGCTAACATGCCTTGGTTCAAGGGATGGAAAGTCGCCCGTAAAGATGGGAATGCCAGTGGAACCACACTGCTTGAAGCTCTGGCTTGCATTCTGCCACCAACTCGTCCAACTGATAAGCCCTTGTATCTGCCCCTCCAGGACATCTACAAAATTGGTGGTATTGGTACTGTCCCAGTGGGTAGAGTGGAGACTGGTCTTAAGGCTGGCATGGTGGTCACCTTTGCTCCAGTCAATATTACAACTGAAGTAAAGTCTCTTGAAACGTACCATGAAACTTTGAGTGAGGCTCTTTCTGGAGACAACGTGGGCTTCAGTGTCAAGAACGTATCTGTCAAAGATGTTTGTTGTGGCAGTGTGGCTGGTGACAGCAAAAATGACCCACCCACCAATGGAAGCAGCTGGCTTCACGGCTCAGGTGATTAGCCTGAACCATCCAGGCCAAATCAGTGCTTGATATGCACCTGTGCTGGATTGTCACACAGCTCACATTGCTTGCAAGTTTGCTGAGCTGAAGGAAAAGATAGATTGTCCTCTGGAAAAAAGCTGGAAGATGGTCCCAAGTTCTTGAAATCTGTGGATGCTGCCATTGTTGATATGGTTCCTGGCAAACCTCTGTGTGTTGAGAGCTTCTCTGACTATCCTCCTCTGGGCCGTTTTGCTGTTCGTGACATGAGACAGTCGGTTGCTGTGGGTGTCATCAAAGCAGTGGACAAGAAGGCAGCTGGAGCTGGCAAAGTCACCAAGTCTGCCCAGAAAGCTCAGAAGGCTAAATGAATATTATCCCTAATACCTGCCACCCCAGTCTTAATCAGTGGTGGAAGAACAGTATCAGAGCTGTTTGTGTCAATTGGCCATTTAAGTTTAATAGTAAAAGACTGGTTAATGATAACAATGCATCATAAAACCTTCAGAAGGAAAGGAGAATGTTTTGTGAACCATTTGTGTTTTTTTGTTTTTTGTTTTTTGTTTGTGCGTGTGTGGCAGTTTTAAGTTATTAGTTTTTAAAATCAGTACTTTTTAATGGAAACAACTTGACCAAAAATCTGTCACAGAAATTTTTTTTATAATAAATTTCTTTCTTTTTTTTTTAATTTTTATTTATTTATGATAGTCACAGAGAGAGAGAGACAGAGACAGAGACACAGGCAGAGGGAGAAGCAGGCTCCATGCACCGGGAGCCCGATGTGGGATTCGATCCCGGGTCTCCAGGATCACGCCCTGGGCCAAAGGCAGGCGCTAAACCACTGCGCCACCCAGGGATCCCATAATAAATTTATTTCTTATTGGTGTTCAATTTGCCAACTTACAGAATAACACCCGGTGCTCATCCCCTCAAGTGCCCCCCTCAGTGCCCGTCACCCAGTCACCCCCACCCCCCGCCCTCCTCTCCCCATCACCACCCCCAGTTCATTTCCCAGAGTTAGGAGTCTCTATGTTCTGTCTCCCTTTCTGATATTTCCCACACATTTCTTCTCCCTTCCCTTATATTCCCTTTCACTATTATTTATATTCCCCAAATGAATGAGACCATATAATGTTTGTCCTTCTCTGATTGACTTACTTCACTCAGCATAATACCCTCCAGTTCCATCCACGTTGAAGCAAATGGTGGGTATTTGTCGTTTCTAATGGCTGAGGAATATTCCATTGTATACATAAACCACATCTTCTTTATCCATTCATCTTTCGATGGACACCGAGGCTCCTTCCACAGTTTGGCTATTGTGGACATTGCTGCTAGAAACATCGGGGGGGGGGGGGCAGGTGTCCTGGCATTTCATTGCATCTGTATCTTTGGGGTAAATCCCCAACAGTGCAATTGCTGGATCGTAGGGCAGATCTAGTTTTAACTCTTTGAGGAACCTCCACACAGTTTTCCAGAGTGGCTGCACCAGTTCACATTCCCACAAACAGGGCAAGAGGGTTCCCTTTTCTCCGCATCCTCTCCAACATTTGTGGTTACCTGCCTTGTTAATGTTCCCCATTCTCACTGGTGTGAGGTGGGATCTCATTGTGGTTTTGATTTGTATTTCCCTGATGGCAAGTGATGCAGAGCATTTTCTCATGTGCATGTTGGCCATGTCTATGTCTTCCTCGGTGAGATTTCTCTTCATGTCTTTTGCCCATTTCATGATTGGATTGTTTCTTTGGTGTTGAGTTTAATAAGTTCTTTATAGATCTTGGGACTAGCCCTTTATCTGATAGGTCATTTGCAAATATCTTCTCTCATTCTGTAGGTTGTCTTTTAGTTTTGTTGACTGTATCCTTTGCTGTGCAAAAGCTTCTTATCTTGATGAAGTCCCAATAGTTCATTTTTGCTTTTGTTTCTTTTGCCTTCGTGGATGTATCTTGCAAGAAGTTACTGTGGCCGAGTTCAAAAAGGGTGTTGCCTGTGTTCTCCTCTAGGATTTTGATGGAATCTTGTCTCACATTTAGATCTTTCATCCATTTTGAGTTTATCTTTGTGTATGTTACAGAATTTTGAGACCCATTAAAACAAAAGTTTGATGAGAAAAAAAAAACATAAATGGACACAGATGTTCACAGAAGCTTTATTCCTGGTAGCCAAGAACTGGAAACAACTTAGAGTCTTTTAACAGGTGAATGATTGCTCCCATTTTATTGATAAGCAATCTGAGGCTTAGAGAAGATAAATAGTATGTCCAACATCCCAGAGCTGGAAGGTGACAGTCAGATGAAACCTTGCTTTAAAGGCTGTGCTCATTTTTCAGGGTGAGGCATCTATGATCATGATATTGGCCTTGATTCTTTGTGAGGGTCTGCTATGTCTTCTGAATCAAAGAACTTCATATATTATAATGCATTTGCAAAATTCTCTTGCCCTGAGTCCTGGTACCTATTAACTAAAGTATTAGATTGATCGGAATACATTATTCTTGACAGGACAAGGTAAAGTTTTCATACTTAGCATCCTTTCAGCTTTCTTCTGGAGCATCTACTTCTTTAATATCATCCTTTTGTGTATTTAGAATTTTCCTCTCTTCCTATGTCCCTATTTTCTATTGGTCCATGAACTACTTGGGGCAAAGGGATTTTCCTTCCTCATCCCAGCATGGCTAAGGAGGGACACATAGACTGGAGTTCATAAATGTGGACTGAAAGAACAATGTTTTGCAGTGTCTATTCTGTAATGATACAGTTAACCACAGGTCCTCTGTCATTCACATATACGCCACTCTGCAGTGGGAGGCAGTATGGTCAAGTTCAGAGTGCCGGTCTGGGGATAGCTGCCTATGGATAAATCCCACAAGATCCCCGAACCTGCCGAGATGAGATACCTTTCCCCTGTGTGCTCAGTTTGCCTCAGCAAAATGATGTAATGAAAGAGCCTCCCTCGGGCAGCCCGGGTGGCTCAGCGGCTTAGCGCCACCTTCAGTCCAGGGCCTGATCCTGGAGACCAGGGATCAAGTCCCACGTCAGGCCCCCTGCTTGGAGCCTGCTTCTCCCTCTGCCTGTGTCTCTGCCTCTCTCTCTCTCCTCTGTTTCTCGTGACTAAGTAAATAAAATCTTAAAAAAAAAAAAAAAAAGACTCGAGTGAAGGGCAGCTGTAAAAGATAAACCTGGAAAAGTAGGCTGGAGGCCTCGAATACTAGCCTAGGGAGTCTATTTAAAAAAAAAAGAAAAGAAAAGAAAAAAAGAAAGAGCCTCCCTCAAGAGAAAGTTGTTACAAAGATGTAAGCATTTAGCCCAGGGCCTGGCACAGAATACGATTAGCTATCATTATTTTTATACCAAAGAAGAGAAAGAAAAATTGGCAATGTTGTCAAGACAGACAGGGACAAAAGGAAGATTCAGAGAAGTAGCTTAGGGGACGCAATAAAGTAGTTTAATGAGGCAAGACCCATTAGAGAGCTCAAAAACTGCAGAGACCATTTTCAGAGGCACACACAACAGATCTCGGAATTCCCGTTGGAGACTCAGTCGTTTGTTAGCCCTCTCCACGTCACAGCTGGCGGCTCCAGCAGGCATTTGGGAAAATTCACTGGTCAGGATGCCACAGAGAAAATGGTACGAGCTGGGAGATACCTATTATGATTTTGCTTAACTAGCCCAAGTGGG
This sequence comes from Canis lupus dingo, assembly GCF_003254725.2. Classification (NCBI taxonomy): domain Eukaryota; kingdom Metazoa; phylum Chordata; class Mammalia; order Carnivora; family Canidae; genus Canis; species Canis lupus. The sequence goes on from NC_064246.1 coordinate 38,187,589, forward strand.
GAAAACGAGGCTAGAAGGGGCTGTTTGGTAAAGTAGCGAAGATTCAGAGCATGAATAATTCGGGAAGAGGACCGATGAAGTGTCAATGGCCAGCGTAGCAAGAGCTGCCTTGGAAAGTTCAAATCTAGCTGTGAGTTATGCTGTAATAATAGTAATGGATGTAATAATAGTTGCCATTAATTGAGGGCTTATTATATGCCAAACTCTTTTTTAAAAATTTTTATCTATTTATTTGAGTGTGTGTGTGAGAGAGAGAGAGCACAAGCAGGGAGGAGGGGCAGAGGGCGAGGGAGAAGCAGGCTCTCCATTGAGCAGAGAGCCTGACACAGGCCTCCATCCCAGGACCCTGAGATCACGACCAAAAGCAGATGCTTAACCAACTGAGCCACCCAAGGCACCCCTGTGCCAAACTCCTAAAAAGGTTTCCTAGTGATGTTTCCCATTCCACAGACAAGACACCTAGATGAGGTTAGTGACTAATCGTGCAGCATCCTGTGAGTTTCAAAGCTTGTACTCTTAACTCCTGTGGTCACCGCAGAGTGTAGAGAAGAAGGGGGTCTCTGAGGGAGTCACCTTGTCTCTGCATCTCAGGAAGGATGCTGAACATTTACCTCCACGGTTGTCACTACAACTGCTTGGCATGGAGGCAGCTGGAGTCCTTTCAGTGAGAATGTGCTAATGGCAGGAGGCCTGGGGTTGTGTTCCTAAGCCTCAGGCTGTCCCCCAAACTGGGAGGTGCTGGAGTTTGTGGAAGCTATATAAGAGGGAACAGTGCCAGTTGAATAGAAGCATCAAGAATAAGAATCAGAAGAGCTTAAATCACCCAAAGATTTGGAAGACACTTGCTGGAAAAATCACTGTGTCAATTAAGGATGCAGGACAAATGTTCTCAGATGCTCTGCATTTGGGGACAGAATGCTATTTTCTAAACAACTCCACAGAGGTCATTTTAAATACAGAAACCATGTGAGTTGGGCACGGCAGACATTGCTCTTTTTTCCTGATTCCCTTCTTTTGGTACTAAAAGGGTCACCATGCATCCCAGGTGGCTAGACTCAGTTTGATTTATGCCTCTTGTCCTGACTAAATATTGATATTCCCCTCTCACTCCCCAGAGGATCCCAGTTTGAAAGATAAATTATATGCTCACCCTAGGTCACAGTGAGGAGGTAAACTCACACCCCAGGTAAGACCTAAGTTTGCTTGGACCTCAGCACAAGTCCAGGGCTGGGATCATTCCCAGGCAGGTCAATCTACTCCTTCCTCAGAAAGGATTTGTGGACGATGAGAGGGAGAAGTGCTTTGTGTTTGTGCTACTATTTGATAAAATAGATGATTCGAGGCAGTGGTGACTGCATAGAGTAAGTCTGCCCAGAGAGTGGGTGAGAGTGGCTCAACACACAGAGGAAAACAGCTGAGAGGCTGAGAGGACAAAGACACAGCAGGAGAGAGGGAGACAGAAGACCCCAACCCAACCTGTCTGAGGACCCTAACCTATCCCTTAACCCTGGGAACATAATGGCCCAGCCCACTCTATCCATGTAGCCATGAAAAACCTGGAAGCGCACAGTTAGTTACATGAGTCAGTAAGTCTCTCATTTTTTAGTTCTCATTTTTTAGTTGCTTGAAATTGGATTTCTGCTGCTTTGCAACAGAGAAAAACAACCTGAGAAATCTGAAAAGAAACCAACATCCTTCAAGTTCCTGTCAAAGACAAGCCCTTGTGCAGGGGAAGTTATGTCATAAAATGTATGTCCTAAAATCGTGCTAGGCAGGGATCATTAATCCCCTTGCATAGCTGAAAAATCCGTAGTTGATGACTTGTTCAAGGTCAAGCATAGCCAGGAAGGGCCTCAAGTGGATGTGCTGGTGGTGAATGCAGAGCCCAAGCCTCCTTATCACACTACATGGACAAATTTGGCTGGAGGCAGGCCACACCACTGATCCCTTGTTTTCCCTCCCAGAGCCATGTGTCCCCATCCTGCAGCCCCAAACCTACATACCTACACCATCAAGTTCTTTAGTGATCTCTTTCCCCATGAGTAAAGCATGCCTAGTGTTTAACCACAACTTGACTTTGAATATATTGATGAATACCGTTGATCCTTGGTTGTTGTGGAACACCATGAAAATCTAAAACACAAGATTGCAGTGAACATTGCATTGATGGAAAGGAAAATCCCTAGTAAACTGCAAAGTACCACGTCTGTTGCTTGGGTTTTCTATTTTCTATTAAATCGGAGTCCATCTTTCCTAAACAAATTCTTAACTCACCCTGGGGCAGGCAGGTAAATCTGTGTACCAGGCAGACCTGCCTAGGTCCAAGGAGTTTTCCAGAATGCAGAGCTTTTACTGTTAAAATTGGGAGAATTCCAGGAAAACCTGCTGGGCACTGACCCATCCCAGGACTTCCCCTGCTGTGCTCATTGCCTATGCATGACTGCCTTCCAACAAGTTAGTGCTCTTTGATAATAGGAACCGCACCTTGGGATCCCTGGGTGGCGCAGCGGTTTGGCGCCTGCCTTTGGCCCAGGGCACGATCCTGGAGACCCGGGATCGAATCCCACATCGGGCTCCCGGTGCATGGAGCCTGCTTCTCCCTCTGCCTGTGTCTCTGCCTCTTTCTCTCTCTCTCTCTGTGACTATCATAAATAAATAAATTAAAAAAAAAAAAGAAGAAGAAATCTTTAAAAAAAAAAAAAAAAAAAGGAACCGCACCTTATTCAACCCTGGGCCCAACCCCTCTTGGCCTACGTCTGATGTTTGTGGATCTAATCACTGACTCATGAATAAATGACTTAATGAACAATGCTGACAGTTTTGCATATAAGCTACCATACCTCCTTTTAAAGCATTGGCCCAGAGGTGCTGAGGCTTGGGGGAGGGATTCATAGCACACACTGAAATTCAGGAAACACTTGAGACACAAGGAAGGCACATGGGGAAGATGCCCCTTTCCTGGAATTTTCACCACTCTCAACTTAATTTTTTTTTTAAAGATTTTATTTATTTACTCATGAGAGACACAGGCAGAGGGAGAAGCAGGCTCCATGCAGGGAGCCCGATGTGGGACTCCATCTCAGGACTCCAAGATCACACCCTGGGTTGAAGGCAGCGCTAAACCGCTTAGCCACCTGGGTTGCCCCCACTCTCAACTTAATTGCTGTATGACCTTGGGCAAGTCACATCATTCACTTATTTATTTATTTAATCAGTAACTATGTGTTGGATATGTGGCTAAGCACTGCTTCCTCAGTTTCCTCATTTATAAAATGGAATAATAACACCTACCACGGGGTGAGTACTGAAATTCAATGAGGTCATGTTTGAATAGGGCCCAGAGAGGCTATTAAGATGATGACAGTGATGATACCTGCTACCCACCACCTCCACTCTTGAAAAAGCTCCAATCACGCCCTCCATGCCTTTAATTGCAAAAAAGAAAAAAAGAAAAAGAAAAAGCCCTCTTTGTGTCTTTGCCAATGGCTTGGGCTTCTAGAACCTGCTGTGAGAGAAGGAGGAGACTGGCCTCAAAAGCTCTGGTTTCCAAAATTGCATGGCTCACACATTGTTACCGAGAGAGGGAAAAGGGAGCCTGCAGTTCTCTCAGCCACCCTAACTGACTATGAAAGATCCAGTCCAGACTTCTGTTTGGATCACATCACATTATTTGCCCACTGAAATGGGATGGGACAGACCTGGAGAGGCAGAGGCCTCCACTTGCCAGCAAGCCATCACTTTATATGGACATCACTCAAGCACTTAGATGCTGAACCAAGACACAATCAAGACAGAGGCAGAGTTTGTAACTGTCCCATGGAAAATAAGTACCTGAAAAAAAATATGTATATATAAAGAAAATAAGTATCTGGGGATACAATGATGACCTTAAAGCTGCCCTCTATGTGTGAACATCCAGAACCTAAATAAAATGGGTTGTGTACTAAAAAGTAAAAAAAAAGTAAGGATAAGCCATTGGGAACATGAATCAGTTAAGTGTCTGGTTCATCCAATTTTGAAGCCCACATGGTAAACACTGGAAAGATAAGAGACATTTTCTTAACTATTGGACCAATACGGTGATCTTAGAAACCCATGCACTGAATTCTCCACTCGTTCCAAATCTCCAGCAAAATTACCAAAGTGACACAGTAATATGAGAAATCTATGTAGTAAATGGAATATTCCTCAGCCATTAGAAATGACATATACCCACCATTTGCTTCGACGTGGATGGAACTGGAGGGTATTATGCTGAGTGAAGTAAGTCAATCAGAGAAGGACAAACATTATATGTTCTCATTCATTTGGGGAATATAAATAATAGTGAAAGGGAATATAAGGGAAGGGAGAAGTATGTGGGAAATATCAGAAAGGGAGACAGAACATGAAGACTCCTAACTCTGGGAAACGAACTAGGGGTGGTGGAAGGGGAGGAGGGCGGGGGTTGGGGGTGACTGGGTGGTGGGCACTGAGGGGGGCACTTGACGGGATGAGCACTGGGTGTTATTCTGTATGTTGGCAAATTGAACACCAATAAAAAATAAATTTATTATTAAAAAAAGAAATCTATGTCGTAATAATAAAAAATATTGTTCTTAGATGAAGAATGCTACCCAAATTGTACAGTTTGGGATAGTGGATACCTTGATGAACTGCTTACCCATGCAAGGAATGGAGCCGAGGTCAAGTGTTTAGGCCAGGAGGAGTAACTTCTGAACTACCAGTTGGAGGTATAGGATTTGGAACTATAGACCTGCTTGGCATGCTGCAGGAGTTTTAGGCAAAGGTTGTTTGGAGAAAATGATTCAAACTGACCAGGCTACAAGGAGGGTGGCAGTGGGCAGCCTCCATCCCACTGCTTCTGCAGGCGGGTGCTGCAGGCTGACGGTGCTGGGGACAGGGGTGCTGTGGGTGTCCAAGCCCTGCCTCCATTGGGCATCTACAGCATACAAGGGACCATGGTAAAAGAAGGAGATGCTAATGCCCAGCGAACACTGAGCCGCCACAGTAAAATCAGAAAAGGCACCTTTGCCAATGAGTAAGCATCTTCCTTCCTCCTCACCAGGGGCTGCTCTGTTTGACCCCTGGATAATTACTCAGCTTGAGTAGCATTTGTGGGAGGGCAGGAGAAGAAATTCTCAGGAAAACAAAAACTCAGTGAGAATATCACCAACATACTCTTCCATACAGAGAAGAGAATTGTCATCCTCTAGCTAACCTAGAAATAAATCAAGATATAAAACTCAGCTAGGAAAAGATGAAAGGAGTGCCTATGAGCAGTGGCACCAGCAAGTGCTAGAGTAGCTTCTAATAGCTGCTCTTTGACGTATGCAGTGGCTACCTAAGTGCATGGAAATGGTGCCATGAGAGCCCAGAAGAGCATGTGGCAACTCTGTTCAAGGAGCTGACAGTTTATTTCAGTCCTGACAGACACACAGGTGTAACTCACTTGCTGGGTAGCTGATGGAGGATAGCATATTTCAGGCAGGTAAGAGAGGCCAAGAGACTTCCAAGTATTCTGAGAGTATGTTCCAAGTATGCCGAAAATGCCAGCATGAGCTGACATTGGAATATAGTTTTAATTCCTCAAACTTCACACAAATATGAGTGAAGGGATTTAAAAACGGACACCAACCCACAAGGACAGAGACTGGGTGAGAAGACAAGAGCAACAACATGGTGGAAGTTTGAAAGCACAGAGTTGCAGCATTACTGACCTAGCAGAAGAAAGTTGAACCCCATGCTGATTGTGGGAACACCTGAAAGCAACGCCAGTCACACCACAGAACCTCAGAGACTTGGCATCTGGAAGGAGAGGTTCAGGGGAGGGTGAAAGCAAAGCTGTAGCTGTCAGTTTGCATACAAAGAAGCTAAACTTGGACCTCTGACCTGCCCCATGCTGCCAGAGATGTGACACTCACTCATTGCAGGAGACTGGGATCTTATTCCTTCGTGGTATGGAGCCATCACTGGATTCTGGGACACTAGACCCACCTGGGCTCAGGGAATTAGATAATCATGGGAATTACATGAGAATCCACCTACCAAATGGTGAGTGATACCCTTTCCAGAAACCAGGCACCATTTGCATCTCAGGACTAGGAATATTGTCAGCTTTATATAAATTCCAACTAAGAAAAGGAGGATTAAATTTGGGGAAACAGTCTAGCTGAAGAGAAAAGCGCCCCCCCCCCGGAAACTGCAGTAGTGGGGAGCTTCTCCCTGATGAATTAACTTGGTCAAATCACCCTGTCAAGTGAAGCCCACCAGTTAACCATGAGCCAATCCTGTCCATGTACACAAAGCCTTTAATCCTCTTCCTAGTGCCTGGCTCTGTAATGTGAATGGATTTCCTAGCAATTCAAGAGAGAAACTGACCAGCTAACTGACCAACCAACAGCAACAACACAACAAACAGCAAACCAACAGCAAACACAGCAACCAACAGCAAACACGAAACCAACTAGGAGTGAGGAGTAGACGGGAGTATTTTTTGAGAAAGCAAAATATACTCAGCAAAATAAAAAAGAGCATTTGTGAAACAAAGAGAGAAGTTTATAAAACAGGAATGTTTGGAGAAAGACAGAGAGCTCTCAGAAATTAAAAGTATGACAGAAGCGATTAAAATGTCACTGGAAGTTTCAGGAAGATAAAGTGAAAGATCTGTCTCAGAATATAGAACAAGTAGAAAAGGAGATAAGAAAAAAATAAGAGGACTAATTAACAATTTATAGACTCAGTCTGGAGGCCCAATATTTAAAAGAAGGAGAAGGGGTTCAGAGTGAAGAAAATGAAGAGCAGAGGAGAAGAAGTTAACATGGACATGATACAAAAAAAGTTCTTAAAACTGGATTTAAGTTGATAGCACCCACTAAGTATGCAGCATAAAAATGAAAACTGGACAAATCACTTCTTAGAAAAGTTAAGACTACCAGAAAAAATAAAAACCTTGAAATTGGGGGCAGAGTGGTGAAATGCATTGGTTATCTCCAGAGGATCAGAAATGAAAATGAGACCAGACTCTCCATAGCAGCATGGAAAGTAGGGCAGCGCCCTTGACACACTCCAGGAAAGTGGTGTCCATCCTGCAATCTTATACACATCCCACAACCATATGTGAAGATAGGGGGACAAAACCCAAAACCCATGCATCCTTTTCCAGGAATTTACTGGAAGGTGTGTTCTGCTAAAATAAGAGAGTAAAACTGAGACAGAGGAAGACATGAGATCCAGAAAAAGAAAAAGAGGAAGGGAGTCCCCACGAGGGTGATAACAGGAGAACTGAGGACTGAGCCAGGTGGCAGGACCAGACAGCAGAAGGTTCAGGCTGGGAGCAGGAGGAAGGGCCTCTCAGAGAGATGTCCCATGTGAAGAGGAAGCTGATAAGATCCCTGGTGTACCTGAATACACTGAGAAGAGATTCACGCTTCTGTCAGAGAGTTTTCGTATGAGTTACTGATAAGCATTATAAAAAATAAAGCACGTGGAAAAAAAAGACAATTCCAGAGACATCAAATAGGTAGAAAAGAAATACAATCATACTGGGCTCCACTGTGAGTAAAATTTAGGGCATAATAATGTGTACATGGAATATTTGTTCTAACTGAGCTTGTCATTAGAAGGATGGGGGGAGAGAAGGCATATGTTCAAGTGTGTAAGAGAACTAAATCCTTATCATCTTCCCTGAGAAGAAGTCCATGGACAAGAAATAGTAGCAGAAATGCATTGCCCAGAACCTGGAGGTAAGTGCCAGGAGAAAGAACTTAACACCACTGTATGATTTTTCTCTGGGGAGGCAGAAATCTAGAGTAAAGAGGGGGAGAACAATGTACTGTTCTTTTTGTTTCTTATTTTACTTTCTTTTCCTATACCATAAACCTGGTGGTGCTGTTTGACCAGTTAAACTATGCACAATTATAATGTTGACAAAAATTAAAATTAAATGACGAAAATAAAAATTAAACATTTTCGTTTCTTTCTAACTTTTTTGGAGTATAATTGACATACCAAATGCTGCACATGTCATGTATACAACATGAGGAGTGTGGACATAGGCAATAAGTTTGGTGTAGCTAGACTTGAGGTTGGAGTGAGTGGCGGCATGAGGTTTTGGAAACAAATGAGAGATTGCCTGCTGTCAGCTGTGAAGATCTGCTTTGATCCTGTCCCCATGCTACCAGGATTTCTTCATGATTCCAAACGATCTAGCTGAAATGAGGTTGAATGGTTGAGATGGGTGGAAGGTAGTGCACACAGCCACTGAGGTAGGGTACATTCAATAGCTGCGAACCCTTGTGATTGCATGAATTGTGGCAATGATGCACGACTGCTGCTGAAAAAGAAGGCCAGCTAGAGTGAACGTTCCCTGTCTCCTACCCTGGACCCGCACTGTCCTCCCCAGATGTCAGTTACCAATTTAGTGTCTAGCATTCCTTCCTTTCTTGTCCCTTCCTTCCTCCCTTCCTTCCTTCCTTCCTTCCTTCCTTCCTTCCTTCCTTCCTTCCTTCCTTCCATTCTCTCTTTCTTTCTTTCTTTCTTTCTTTCTTTCTTTCTTTCTTTCTTTCTTTCTTTCTTTCTTTCTTTCCTTCTTCTTCTTCTTTTTCTTCCTTCCTTCCTTCCTTCCTTCCTTCCTTCCTTTCTTTCTTTCTTTCTTTCTTTCTTTCTTTCTTTCTTTCTTTCTTTCTTTCTTTCTTTCTTTCTTCCCAGTCAAGTGCCTTTGTTTGGAATGCACAGATTCTGTGCTCCCGATTATCTCAATCTTAGGAAGCTCACTAAGGAAGGATGTGAAGATAGGAGGATAGGAGACAAAGGTGTGCAATGAGAATGAGAAGAGGGCGGTGAAGAAATGCTCCTGAGGCTAGTTCTGGCCTTCCCAGAGCAGGGCCAGGGACCAGGCTGGGCTTGTTTTATGTAGCAAAACTCAGATTCTGTGTCAGTGGCAGAGAGGGAAGTGAGTGGCACAGACATTCCTCATTCCTGGGGCTGGCACTTGAAGCGGGGAAAACGGTTTCCATGGAGACTGGGACACTAGAGATGCTCTCTGAAATTGCTCCTTGGGGCTCAGCGACAAATAGAAACATTAGCATGCAGAGGCCTAAATATAGCCGCATTCAGGGTGATTCATCAAGCCCTAAACTTGGCCGGGACATGGCTTTGGAACAAATGCACCGAGCAGGACCCAATGGTGTTTTTAATATTTTACAGTGTTTATGCTTCCATCAGAGGAAGTATCTAATGGAGAACACAGAAATTCAGGGGCCACTTGGTTTTGTCCTCCTACATAAGTCACCATCAGAGTCCTGCCTGGGGACAGCAGGGCACAAGAGGGGTTTGTTTGTTTGTTTGTTTGTTTATTTGTTTGCTTAAGAGGACACAGTAGAAAAACATTCTCTCTCATCTGACAGAGAGACTATTATCTGTAATTAAAAGAAAAGTATAGTCATGCCCCCTTCCTCTCTCTCCCCCAGGATTCCTGGGGACCGTAAATTCTAGTATGCATTATTACACAGAAAATTTTGCTTTGCCTCGGCTCCTGCCCCCAAAGATGCACCTGTGAACTTGCACTCCATCATGGCACTGTCAATTCACAGAACAGCTGGGTTCCTGCTGGCTACCAGGATGACCTTCCTAAATTCATTCATTCAGTAATTATTCACTGTGTCACTACCACATTCCAGGGAGGATACAGCTAGTTACAGAAGAAAATAAGACAGCAAAGGTCTCAAGAAGCTTCCATGCCAGTGGTGGAGATAGATGACAGTCATCTGGCTGATTTGCAATTTCAGATTGTGATAAATATTATGGAGGGAATAAAACAGGGCAATACCAGACAGCAGGGAGAGTGTAGGGGCTACAAGGTCAGGGGAGGTCCCTTGGAAAATTTGACCTCAAAAGGGAGACCTAAGGACAAGCTCAAGGGAAGAGTTTTTCAGGTAGAAGGAATTGCAAGCACAGAGGCTCGGAGGCTGAACCACGTTCGGTGAGCAAGCACAGTGGGAGATGAGGTCAGAAAGACAGGCAGGAACCAGGTTCCTAGAGCCTTGCAGGCTGTTCTGAGAAGGTTTGATGATATTCCTCAGAGGTAAGGTAAGCAATTGCCTTCCACAACTGTGTCACAGCAACGCCCACAGCCAATAATCTGTCCAATATCTGTATGAGAGATTTTCCTATGCACTGTGTTTTTACTGTCCACACACCACACCTCTTATGAGACAATAGAATTCCTTTCTTTGTGTGTGTGTGTGTGTGTGTGTTGTTGTTGTTGTTGTTGTCGCCAAGAAGCTAATCTTCGGCCTTATTTTACTTTCTCTCTTATTTTCCTATTATCTTAGCTCTTTAGCCTTTTCCATTTCACTGCTCTCTAAGCCTTTTTGAGACCCATCTCAGGCATTTTAGAATTAGGGGCACAGATGGATAAGCACAAATCTGATTCCTCTTCCCACATGACTAACCTTCCTCTCGGCCTGTGGTAACATTTCCAAAAGGCTTTTGTCTTCAGAGTACACTGGGATAGGTGCATTATGACTTTGCTGGGCCCTGGGCAATTTTACCTTTGTGGATCCCCTCCATCTTAAAAACAATATATTTTTTAAAGATTTTATTTATTTATTCATGAGAGACAGAGAGAGAGAGGTAGAGACATAGGCAGAGGGAGAAGCAAGCCTCCATGCAGGGAGCCTGATGTGGGACTCAATCCCAGGACTCAATCCCAGGACTTCAGGATTACACCCTGAGCCAAAGGCAGGCACTCAACCACCCAGGTGTCCCAAAAACAATATTAAAAATGACATTTTATGACTGTATTGGCATAAAGAAAAATATATTTGTATCATACATTGAAACATTTTCTTCAGCCCAAAAGTTAATTTTTTCCTCTTCTGATTAATAAATTAAAACACTTTCATGGACCCCACTGTGTCTACTGGGTAAGTCTGCCCTACGTAGAAGTGGAGATGGACAATAATCCAGGGCAGAGACTGAAAATGACCCCCTAGCCTCTAACACTCACTGTTAGGTGGGGGAGAAGCTATTTTACTCAAGGGGGCCTTTGCTATGCTGGGTGAGGTGGAGGCATGGAGGGAGCACTAGGCTGGGAGTCAAGGGGTCCAGGCTAGTCTTACCTTTGTCATCAAGCTGCTGGGTTGGTTGGAAGTCATTGACCCATGGAGGGCTTCAGACAAATTCAAACCATTAATTTGGTGGGAGGAAGGTTGACAGAGGAAGCAGTTAGCATAGGCCAGGGCCTCTAAGGAGTAAATCTCAACTTCTTCCAAGGGGGTTCTCTAGGCTCCCCTTCCCATAGTGTTGTTGATGATGATGGTGGTGGTGGTGGTGATGGTGGTGATGGTGGTGATGTTGATGTTGATGGTGATGATGACAGTGATGGTAATGATGGTGATGGTGATGATGATGATAGTGATGATGGTGATGGTGATAATCACTATCCTGACTGTGTGCCTGGAACTGTGCTAAGCACATGACACTCATTCACCTCTTTTGTGCTGTGTTAGCCGCTTTATTGTACAAGCTGTCTCCACAGGATATAAGCACAAAGCAGCAACACAGCTTCCTTCCACTGCTGCCCACACACACTCTTGACTAGTTCTTCTCTGCCTCTGGATGATTGTCTGATGGGGCCAATCACTTTTCTGTCACTCTCTGTTAATAAACAGTCTCTTTATCCAGGTTTTAAAAAGTCTAGTCTGGAGTACTATCAGAACCCCAAACTTTTTGTTGGGCTTCCCTCCATGGGAGCCCTCATCAAATTCTCCCGTTTTCCCCAAGCCAAGGGTGCATTTCACTCCCCACGGGTCCCTCTACCTTGCCTTCTGGAGTGGGGGGGAGGGGGCTGGCTACTTCCCCACTTTTAGACTTTCCAGGCTAGAGTTAGAACAGGTCTCTGCAACTCTCAAAATCAAAGAGACACAAAACAACAAGCTGGCCAAATAGTCCTCTCACCTGCCTACTACTCGGCTTGAGATGAGAAGCCATGGTGGCACAGAGTTGGTCAGGAGGGAGGCACAGCATTCTGACCTTTCCTTCCAGAGAAGTCTGTGTGCAGGCTTCTTCACCTTCTCAGCTCTTTTCTTTTATACTCTAGAGATGAGTGGTGAGTTACATGTCGTGATATGTTAACAAGCCCTGCAAGGGGTCAAGTACCTGGCTTTAAGATGCTGGGGTACTGGCATCTACTGTATGATTCCCTACATTGAGGTATCTGTTGAAGCCCAAGGCAGCAGGAAAATCTCATCCAATTTTCTGCTTCATTCACATCAGCTTTATGAGTTGACTCAAAATTTTGCCCTGTGACATAGGGACTATTGTTCCCATTTTACAGATGCAGAAACTGAAGCTAAAATCTCAGTCTGGTATATAACACAGAAAGGGTGGATACACGTCTGTCATTCCTTGAGCATCCATGCTCCTTGTCACTATGCCACATTGTTTCTCATGCTGACGGTGACTTGTGCCGTACCAGGTATAGCATATTGGTGCTGGCAGGAGTAAAAGGGATTTTTCAGACAATGCATTTAACCCACTCCTAGGAAGCAGCATTTACATTTGTGCAGAGGGCCACTAGCCCTGTGATTGGCCCCAAACCTTGGTCTCTGTCTGCTCTGGGCTTGCCAGCAAGCAGGCACTGAATTGGGTCCTTACAAGAAAGACTTCATCAGTCATTAGTCCAGGTCAAATCAGAGTTCATGTCAAACCCATCCATCTTTTTTCATGGATCAAGTGGTCTGGAAAAAAAAAAAAAAGTTCAGAACCACATTTCTAAGATGAAAAAGGGCAAGTTTCCATTCTTAGGTGGTCATTCTCCCCAAAGATGAACAAATTGCTTCTTTGAAGGAAAAACAAACCAACAAACAACAATTTCGGTTATTACTAACTGCATTTTCAGAATGAGAACAATCAGTTTCTTGGGGACATGGCACTGGCTATTTCTAGGGTCATGGTTTTACAAGGCAAGCCCCAGGCTTTTGAAACTCTAGTCATTTCTTTCATGAGTCTTGGGGGGAGGGGAAGGGTGACAGAAGAAGAAGTGGAGCAGTTAGCTTGAGCTCTACCTTACCATTCCTCTTGAGTCAGGGAAAATGCCTCAGTTACACATTGTTAGCATTTCTAGATAATATCCTACCATGAAAGTGTTCTCAAAATACACAAAATTTTTTATTATACATTTTACCAATCAAAACAGCTTATCAATCAAGTTAGAGACTACAATATTTCTATATAATTTTTAAAAAGGTCCTCAAATTTGGAAAGGTTGAAAATCTGTTTTATTATTATTTTTTAAAGATTCATTTATTTTAGAGACAGAGGAGAGTGAGGGAGAGAATCTCAAGCAGACTCCCTGCTGAGCAGAGCCCAATGCCAGGCTCTGCCTCATGACCCTGAGATCATGACCTGAACTGAAACCAAGAGATAGACGACTGAGCCACCTAGGTGTCCCTGAAAATCTGTTTTAAAGTGCTTTGCACATGACTATTTAATTCTGATTCTTTCAAACATAACAACAAGGCCATGCAAAAGTGCTTTGGGACGGCACCACTTCCTCCTCCAGCAGAGTAGGCATCCTAAACTATTAGCAGTAGGGTGGCCAGATTTAGCAAGTGAACATTCAGGACACCCAGTTAAAATTGAGTTTTTAGTAAACTATGAACAATTTTTTTAATGTGAAGTATGATTTGTGCAACATTTGCAGTATCTGGCCACCCCTTATTAGGGTCCAAAGGGGACTTGGGCATCCAGTACCTGGTCTGCCACTCATAGCTGGGGTTTGGCATTTTCCTTTGCAACATATAAACAGTTTCTCAGAACATCACCATCAGACCAGGCCGCTCTGCATCCAGGATGGCCTTTCAAAACAAAACCAAGACCCCTCAGTAATCATGTCTGAACAAGAGCAATACATGAGCATTGTCCAGACCACCAAGCCCCAAACATCGCTGTTTCCTGGCTAATGGCCATTGCTTCTCTATCACTTCAGGACAAAACCTCACTTCCTTAAATTCTCCTCCAAAATCTCCTAACACAAGCCTAAATCTTTGAATCAGTCCTTTCTAACATCCTCCTACTAAAATGCCCCATGTTTCCTTATGGTATACATTCTCCTTCACAGCTCGAGTAACAAACTCAAGGTGCTTCACTGCAGGTGAATTCCTGCTGGTCTCTGCTTCAAGACATTAACTGACATCCCCAATGCACCAATTGAGGATTAGGTAAAGGGGTTGGTGGGGACATGTGGATGTGTCACTCCCACACCACAGTTACCTGGCTGACTCTTGACTATCAGTCCTTCCATACCTACCTGCCAGCTGGCACCCCTCAAGCCTGGACCACAGTGGTGAAGACCTCTTTGCTTCCTCTTTCAGCTCATGAGCTCTTCAGGCAACTTTATCTGCTTGACGTCTCTATGTGGTTCTGTTGTGGGCTTCCACTCTCTTGGAAACAGCCAGTGAAATACTACAGTGGTAAGATCCTTAATGAATGGGGATGCTGACCAAACATAATGATGACAAATTAGCCATCACCAGGTTGGCTTATGTAGCCAGAGAACAAAGCAGGCAAAGCAGAGGCAATGAGGAGGGTAGTTCACAGCTGGCCTTACCTCTGCTATCTGAGATTCTGGCCTCAGGACCACAAGGTCTGTCTGCCGCCACATCCCAAACTGACTGCAACCTGGCCTTTCACCATCCCCTGAAATCCACACTCTTCTAAATGCTCTGGCTAACTACCTAATCACTATTTTTTTAAAAGAACATTTTATTATGTTAACCAAACCTCTACTCTGCAATTAACTCTAATTACACAAGCAATTAAATTGGGAGTAAGATTATTTTGCAGTTTAAAGCTATTTATGCCGACACTAGGTTTTTCTCTATCTAATTAATTCTTATTTCTTGGTTATAATTGTTATTTAATTAATAGACTTTCTGACTTTACCCATTTGGCTTTTTTTAAGCAACCGTCTGTCCCCACACTCATACACCTGAGCACATCACGTCTGCTCTGTTGGTACGTCCCAAAGGGAGGACAGAAGAATCGGCCAATTCTGTGGAGCTACTTGGAAGTGAAACTTGGGTTGATTAACTTGTCACTCAAAGGTAGGGAGGAAATAATTCCAACACGTGCAGTAGTATAATCTACAGTATATTAAGTACTCTGATTAATGGCTCCAATCACTAGTATGAAACCTGGGGTCCTCGGCAGGCTTGCTGAAGGTCCTAAATCTATCTTCAGTGTTTGACACCGTCCTAGTGGGGACTGTTTGTACACCCATAGTGAGTTCACACAGGCTGCCTCAATTTGTTTCTGGCTGGAATCATACTAATTCACGGTGAATCTATCAATGATGGCTTTATGATAAGCAACTGACTCATGCCAATCAAAAACTCTGATTGGATGTTGATGAAGCCATAGGACTAAGTGCCCATAAGAGGACTCAAGTCTGAATAGGTAGGGCCTATCAGTGGAGACAAATTTACTAAGCGTTCATTGGGTGTGATATCCATGTGGTAACATCTTTTAAGTGAAGGATTTCTATGACTCTCACTGCAAAAAACAGATGTATCAATGTCTAGGACCCGTGGAACATTTGAAGTTGCCCCCGACATGTCTTTGACATGTGTCCAAGTGGAGCACCCTGCTCCCAACCCCACACCTCCCATGTGGGGGCTTAGGTGGCTCTTCCTAAGAATATATACTTTTCCCCTGCCCTTCTCTACCCTGACACATTTCTAGCTATCTGGACATTTGTAGTAGTGGCAGCAATTGCTAGGGCAGATGGAACCCACATTCAACAGACAGACACATCAGACAGGGAAAAACCCAGGGATATCCCCTCCTCTGCATCCCCGCCACCACCCTCCTGCCCTGGAGGTCTCTCCCTAGACTTGCAGAAAGGCTCCAGAATTTACAAAAGATCTGATCTCGATTCTTTCCAATCTTTCCATATGATCTCTTGTATAAAGCTCTCAGTACTTTGATGCCTTCACATCACAAAAGCCTATTTACTGGGTTGAAGCACTAGAATGGTTGGAAGGAAACAGTCTCTGTCCTCTGTCACTCCCTGCACATGCACACCCAGCTCATTTTATCTCCTAACAAAACTGCTTGAGTACCTGCCTAGGAGAACATGGATCCTGGCACACTTCATCTCAGGTAGTTTCATATTAACGATGTCTCCGGAAACATGTCTCCATTGCAGGGTCTCTATCTCCACCCGCTTCATGTCACCCTTCCTTTCACACAGAAAGGGAATAAAGTCAAGTTTTGGGAAATATTTCCATCAGGATGGTCACTCCAAAGAACAAACTCAACTGGGCTCAGACTCACATGGCCCTCTTTCATGGTCCTCTCCATCACCCACTTCTTCTGTCCGTGAGGACAGAGCAAGTTTCTTACTTTACCCCTGTCTCTCAAAGCTATATATGGAATTCTGTGGTTATTTCTCATTGGCATATTTCTCCTTAAAATCCATTCAGACAGGAGAAGGTCTGTCATTGACTGATCTCAATTATGGAGGCAAATAGATTCATTTTACTGAAGCCCTAAGAGAGTTTGTTTATCTAAAAATGTTTTCATCTCATCTTCACTCTAAAAGATATTTTAATTGGATATAGTATTCTGGGTTAACTGATTCATTCGTTCAGCATCTTAAGATGCTATCCAGTTGTCTTCTGTCTTCTGTTGCTTCTAGTAGATGTCTGCCGTCATTCATTTCCTGTTCTCCTATTTGTAATGTGTCTTTTTTCCTCTGGATGCTTTTTTACAATTTTCTCTTTACCTTTTGCCTTCATCAGTTTGATATGATGCACCTAGGTGTCCTTTTATCTGTTGCTATACTGCTTCAGGTTTACGGAGACTTTTGAATCCATAGGTTCATGTTTTTACCAAATTTGGGAATTGGTGAATTGGAAATCTTCTTGCAATATTTTTTTCTGCCTATTGTCTCTTCTTCCTGTCCTCTGGGTCTCCAATTACTCCTTTGTCAGACCATTTGATATTTTCCTATAGGTCATCAAAATTTTGTTCATCAAAATTTCAATATTTTTTTTAAATTAAGATTTTATTTATTTATTCATGAGAGACATACAGAGAGAGGCAGAGACATGGGCAGAGGAAGAAGCAGACTCCCTGCAGGGAGCCCGATGCAGGACTTGATCCCAGGAGCCAGGATCACACCCTGAGCTAATGGCAGATGTTCAATCACTGAGCCACCCAGTTGCCCCAAGTTTTCAGTCTTTTTACTCTCACCCATGTATGCTAATTCCAATACCTGGACCATCTTAGTGTCTATTTCTATTGACTAATTTTTCTTCACAATCATGAGTCACAGGTTTCTTCTTCTTTGCCTATGGAATGCTTACTGTTTGTAGTTGATATAGGGAGTTTGGGTTATGTTACTCTTTTTTAAATGATGCTGGGTTTGCTTTGTTATGCAGTTGAAATACTTGCAGATACTGATGATTCTATCAAGGTGGATTTTATTCTTTGACTTTGTCCAAGTCCTAGGGTGTGGGTGTCCTTCCTTTAGGACCTGGTCTTTACTTCTAAGACATGTTCTTTCTAAGGGTCTCCTCCAAATGTGTGAGATGCACATGAGGTCTTTTTACTCAGACAAGTCAAGCCACTTTCTGATAAGCCATATGGAATCTTACCTATGCATGTGGAATCTAGTCCTTGGCCAGAGGAACCCATGCATAGACTGTTGGGGCCCTTCCTCTGCCAATCTTCTTCTCCTTTAGTACCCTGGCCTGCAAATTCCAGTCACTTTGTAGCACTGAACTCTGGTCTCTACCAACTAAGTTCAGGGAGACTGATTTGCTCTTTTGGTTCCAAACCATGCAGGGTAACCCAGAAAGTGATCCCACGCAAAAAGCTAAGGCAAACATGGGGCTTATCTTGCATGTTTTCCTTTTTCCAAGGATCAGTCTTGCAACTGACTATCGTCTAATGCCTAAAAACAGTCACTTTGTATTTTTTCTACAATTTTATGTCTGTTAGTGCCAGGAAGTCAAACCCAGTGTCAGTTTCTCTGTTGTGGCCAGAAATGGGAGTTTCCTCCTTGCTCTTCTTGATTTCATATACAATCAGTCATAAAATCTGTAAGTCATTAATGCTATATACCAATGTTCCTGGTTTTCCACCTTTAGGGCACAAGATAGGATCATACCTCCCTGTCCTCTTGAGTTTGTCATGGCTATCATGTCACTTGTCAAGGCTAAATGAAAGTAAGTAAAAGTGACCTGTGTCTTTTCTAGGTAGAAGCATTTAAAAGCCAGTGTGCATTTCACCATATTCCTGCCTCTGTTACTGTGTTTGGGCATATGCCACATAGAAGACATGCTATCAGCCTGTGTCTTTAAATGAATATGATGCAGAACAGAATCCACTAAAAACCTGGGATGGGCTGTAGTGTAAAAATGAAACCTTTGGGGTTTTTTAAGCTACTGGGGCTTGGAGGATTGTTTGTCACTGCAGCAAAACCCAGTCTATTCTAACTAATAAAGAAGCTCTATCATTTCTACTTCCCAACCTTCTCGCAACACGCTTCTTCCTTTTCAACCCCACCTAACCTTCAACCCCATCTCCCACCTACTCTTTCTCCAGTGTCTCTACCTTCTACCCATATTCAGGAGGTCCATCAGTGATGGTTCTTAAAAGCTGGTGATCTTATCCCCTTCTGATTACAAATCCAGGATGTCTCCCCACTTCCCAAAAGATAACATTTTCACCTGACATCAAGACTCATCCAATATGACTTCAACATACCATTTCAGCCTTAGGTCCAGCAAACCCACACACTCTCTGCCTAGATCACATGAGCAATTGTTTCTTCCTCAAACATGAATACTTTTTCCTTTTATCTCACTGAACTTTGGTGCATGTTGTTCCTAGTGCCAAAAATGTTGTTCCTTCTACTTTTCTGCTTGACAAATTCATTTTTTTCTGATTCCAGTTCAGATGTCATCTACACTGTGAGGTTCTCTTTCTTCCTAACCCCTCCCTCAGCTTGTGGGATTTGTCTGCCAGTCTTTTTTTTTTTTAAGATTTTATTTATTTATTCATGAAAGACACAGAAAGAGAAGTAGAGACATAGGCAGAGGGAGAAGCAGGCTCCTCACAGGGAGCCTGATGCAGGACTCGATCTCTGGACCCCAGGATCATGCCCCAATTCAAAGGCAAACACTCAACTGCTGAGGCATCCAGGCATCCCAGTCTGCCAGGCTTTCCTCCTCCTTTATTGCTCTTCACATTTTAAGATCTCAGAGATTATTACTTGATGTGCTGGCTGGGCCTGGTCCTCATTTGTGGACCTTATTTGGCCTGCACACTAATTTTTTTTTTTTAAGGTGGAATGATTTAGCAAAATGTCAGGGTTAGGAAATTTCTGACATGCAAAGCTACATTTGGATTGCTGTTTAGAAACCAGAAGATCCAACCATCCTGGGCTGCTTTACTGCTTGGCAATAATCACATAGAGCCAAGTTCCTATTCTCCTCACAGATGGGGAGCACGCACTCTGATTTGCAGGTCATTCCACTCGGTTCGTTTCATCCAGGCACATTAACTGCACAGTCTCTCTGGGAGCTGGGTTAGCAACCCCTGAAGTCCAATGACCTGTTCATGTGCCTATCTTCTACTCCACCAGGTTGTTAACCCCTTCAAGGAGGAGTGTTTTATTCATGCCCTGAGCCCTTTTGGATCTATTACAGTAAAGTGTGTTTGGTGGGCACCTTTGCATGTGCGCACACACACATATCACAGGCAAGGGTAGTCGTTGTCTTCCTGGAGTACATTCTCTAATAAAAGTAGGTCCTCCCCAGTCATTTTGACATGTGGACATAACCACTGTTAAATCTATGATGAGGGAATATTAAAGAAAGCAAAGTAAAAGCCAAACCAGGACAAGCTGAGAAAGCACGCTCCGAGAGTATTGTCTTTTTATGTGTTATTTATCTGGCAGCCAATGTCATAGACAGTGATCCAGGTTCTGAGGCTCATCCTAATGGCATAAGGTGCCTATACCTCCCCGGGTGGCTGTTTACCTCTCATATACACATAGCCACCTACCTACCTGTGCGTGTCCATGTGTGTATATGCCCGACCCTCCCTCATTTCCCCAAATCAGCTTTTTCCTGACTTTGTGTGTCATCTAAAGCTATTTGCACAGTGGAGAATGAAGGTGAAAGACAGTTGATGAGCCAAGCTCATTTTTAATCTTTCTGGCACACACACACACACACACACACACAAAGGGAGAAAAAAACTAAAAACAACCTTCACACGCCTAAACACAGAGTCTAGACTATGTGAGGAAGTCATTTGGGATATTAGGCACTTGGGTGACATAATCCAACACATCAACTCGTATGCCACACTATTGGTGTTGGTACTTGGTTGTTATTCAAGTTCCCTTTAAATAACACCAGATTTCTTTCTTTAATTACTCACTTTTGCCCGTCTGCATGTGAAGTAATGGAGAAAAACGAGACAGCAGGAGTTGGGTTTTTCTTTCTTTCTTTTTTTTACATCTCAGAATGTATTTTTATCTTTCTCCTGGAGCCATTTCCTCCGGGGTGTTTTGTGAAGTGTTACATAATGAAACAATCATACCAAGGCATTTTCCCCTCCTCGGCTTCGGCTTCGGGGATACAAGACTCTGGGAACAAGACAGATTAAATGTAACCTTTAATTGCCAAAATGGTATGCTAAATAAGCTGAGGCTCTCAAAAGAGAACACAGAGGAAAGGCTTGCAGGTCTCAAAGGCATACTCCTTTTTTTCTTTTTTCTTTTCTTTTTTTTGTGGTAAAATACACATGACAGAGTTTACCATCTTAGCCAATTTTAAGTGTCCAGTTCAGTGGCATTAAGTATATTCATGTTAAAATGAATATTCAGCAACATGAATATACTTAATGCCAGTGTAACTCTGTCCCAGTAACACAATTCCTACCCCACCCTCAGCCCTACAAAACTTCTTTTCTTTTTTCAGTCTCTATGTTTCAGACTGCTCAAGGAACCTCATAGACGTGGTATCATACCGTATTTATCTTTTGTAACTGGCTTATTTCACTCAGCATAAATGCCCTCAAGGTTCATCCACTCTGTAGCAGGTGTCAGAACATCCTTCCTTTTTTAAGGCTGCATAAAATTCATGTGTATATGCCATATTTTGCTTATCCATCCATCTGCTGATAGATGCTTGGGTTACTTCCATTTTTTAGCCATTGTGAAGAATGCTGTTGACTAGAGATGTACAACTATGTTTTTGACTCCCTGCTTTCAATTCTTTCAGGTACATACCCAGAAGTGGAATTACTGGATCATAGAATCCTATTTTTAACTTTTTGAGGAACTGCTATAGCAGTTCCACAGCAGCTGCACCATTTTACACTCCCGCTGGCAATGTACGGGGTTCCAGTTTCTTCACATCCTCACCAACGTATTATTTTCTGTTTTTTTTTGGGGTTTTTGTGTTGTTTTGTTTTGTTTTTATAGCCACCAGTGTGTGCCTGAGGTGGTATCTTATTGATTTGGATTTCCCTAAGGATTAGTGATACTGAGCACCTTTTCATGTGTTTATTGGCCATTTGTATATCTTCTTTGGAGAATGTCTATTCAAGTCTTCTGTAAAAGGCATACTTTTTGTGATGATATCCCTCCTCTGGGGTAGGAAGGTCACAGGAGAAGGGCACTCAGGTGCACTGGGCACTCGTCATGGCTCAGGTCCTGTGCCAGTCTTCAGAGTTCGTGACAAGCTCATCAGCAGTGAGAGAGAGGACGACTCTAGACAGAGAGCATGCTCAAGGGGGGTGGCAGGTAACACTTCCGATGGCATCGTAGTGACAGACACATGAGAATCTCTGGGGCTGGGGTGCCTGCCGAGAAGGAGAGAGGTGGGGGGTGGGTGAGCTTCAGGAGGCAGTTGCTGCACAGGGTGGTTCAGAGAACTAAATGAGATCGTGCCAATGAAATGCTTTGCAAATGTCAGGCAACTGGCAGATCTCCAGGAAAAGGTAGATTTTTCAGAGTTTTCCAGAGCCCTGGGCTTCCAAGAGCAGCAAGTTCAGGTAGTCAGACTCCAAGTGCTTTGTTACTTCCAACATGCCCTGCAAAAATCTATAATATCCATGGAAGGCAATGCATACAGCTTTTCAGTCCAAGTTCAGAGTTTCTCATGTCAGTGTGGCTGTCCTACATTTTGTCGTTACCCCAGTGCTGCCTGAAGAGTTCCAAGCCCAGGTGTATCGGCCCAGAAGGACCTCATCTGGATCAATGGTTTCAATGAAACTGAGCCAAGGGAGAAATAGAACTTTCCCAGAGTGGCTGCTATGTCCCAGGCACTGTACCAGGCCCCTGTGCATGTGATCTCATCAAGATTACCACACTTCTATATAGTAAAGAATTTTACTCCCATTTTACAGGTGAAGAAAACTGAGGCTCTGACAGGGAGGGTAACCCTTGCAAAAGGTCAATGGAATAAAGATAATGGCACCAGGATTTGACCTTGGTTCTGCCTCAATTCTAGAACCACTGGTCTTGGGTGCCTGGGTAGCTTAGTCGGTTAGCGTCCAACTCTTGATTTTGGCTCAGGTCATGATCCCAGGGTCATATGATAGAGCCCCATGGTCTAGAATCTGCTTGAGATTCTCTTTTTCCCTCTCCTTCTGCCTCAATTCCTCCCCCAAAATAAATAAATCTCTAAAAATAAGACCACTTGATCTTCCCATTAGTCTATTTTATATATTAGATAAATCATGTTTTAGGATTTATATTAGACCTGTTTACAGATATTGGTCTCTTTTGGCATTTGGTGTTATGATTAGATTATAGAGCTCAGACACATTCCTATTTTCTTCTACTTTCCTCCTACCTTTCTCTTTTGATATCCCTTTCTTAACATTTCTTCCCCTCTTATAAATCTATTTTCCCGGGATCTCCACCTTCACTACGAGGGAGCATCCAGGAGGGATTTGCCATTCTGCATTTGTATACAGGACCCTGAGGGCAGCTTGCCTCCTGTGCTGCTGAGATGGCCACTTACACTGGGCAGGAAATGACAAAACACAGGCACAGCGCTCTGGGAGACAAGCCCATGGCCCCCCTCAGCAGCACCCTACTCTCTCTGAGTTCCATTTCCCCAGAGCTGCTGAAGATCTACTGTGCTTGTTAATGACCAAGGGTCACAAAGCAATTGTCCATGGGCTAGGCAAGGCCCCCAAATGAGTGGTGGGGATCAAATGTATCAATTTACTTTCACGGTGTTATTGCCTATTTTATTGGTACTCAAAACCAAAGCTGGCAGTAATTTTACTTCCGTTCATTTTATTTTCCTTCCGATCATTAAACTTTTCATCACACATCTTTTCAAATTATTAGATAGAGGATAGAGTTATAACCATATTTTTTTTGATGGTGTCTTCAGTTGTATTCTTTCTATATAGGCTCACTTTATTTGCATATGAAACTCATAAGAATATTTTTAACTTCTACCAAACGATGTTCTCCAGTTTTTCTTGAAACACATGGTTCTTTTTTCTCAGCGGTTTGTTTTCTCTTCTAGTAGAGGCATGGAAAAAGAGAAATAGTCCTCTTCCAAAGGCAAAACATCAGTGCAAGTGATAAATTGTCACTGTGATGTGAGCTCTGGGTCAGGAAGGCAATAAGGAGTGGTGGGGACTGTGGAGATAGGATCTGTCTGAGGGGACATCTGCTACTCAGCTCCAGCTAAAGCCTGGCCACAGGGAATCTTGGCCCAGCATGCCAGATCTTTCCATTTTTCAAGAGAAATCAGGAATTCTGAGTTTTAGGTAGAATCTCCTGATTAGTAAATAATGGCTACCTCGTTAAAAAAAAAAAAAAGATACCAGCACCATGGGGACCCAGGTGGCCACTTCTGTGGGTCCCATCTTCCTTAGAGACAGTTGCTCTGTGACTTGTGTAGGCTGTGGGGTGGCACTGCTTTACCTCAGAATCACCTCTGCCTGTAGTGCTGACACATCTTCTGGACTTATGTCACCAGCAATTTCTCCTACAGAACCGGGAACATTTAGTGGCATTTCACACTATTTACTTTCCTTCTCAAAATTCTCTTGTCCTTCGTTCTGCTCCATTGCCTCCAAGCTGACATGAGATCGTTCAAGGTTGCAATGGACCAGTGCTTCCTAAGCTTAAGAACCATGTTTCATGTTGTACGTGTATGTTTGCACTATTACTGTTTACTTAGCAGTATTCTCTAAATATATTCATTTTTTTATTTAAATATACTTATTTTTTAAGGAAACCTGCGCTCTTTTGAAACTGGAAAGTGAGCATTACTTGTTATGTTTGTCGGCATCTCACCCCTAATACTAGCTGCAGGACAGATAATCTCTAAGACCTCAGGGGGCTATGCACAATAAAAGTTTATTTGTACTTAATGTTTTAAAAATACTCATGAAAAGTCCAAAGCAGATGTTTCTGATAAGGCATTACCCCACCTTCTTGTGAAACCACCATCTCGATACTTGGGACCCAAGGCCATCACTGGAAGGAAAGAGAGTTCATGGTGAAAGCACAGCAGAAAAATGGCTACCTTAACCCCCAAATGACATACTTTGCTTCCTCTTGTGTTTCGCTCTGGTCAGTACTAATTGCATGGTCCTTCCCAGATCCGAGCGGGCTGAAAATGTAGGCACTGCTTAGACAATCACTTTTCAGCAACAACTCTGTGCCATGGGAAAGAGGCACAGATTTAAGTGGTCAGTGAGCCATTTCTGCCTTACTTGCTATCCAAAGCAACTGGAAAAGAAAATACAATTAAGAATATTGGCTCCAGGGATTCTTGGGTGGCTCAGTCAGTTAAGCATCTGTCTTCAGCTCAGATCATGATCTCAGGGTCCTGGGATTGAGCCCCACATCAGGCTCCCTGCTCAGCCAGGAGTCTGCTTCTGCTTCTCCTGCTGCCCCTCTCCCTGATTGTGCTCTCTCTCTCTCAAATAAATAAATAAATAAATAAATAAATAAATAAATAAAATCTTTTTTTAAAAGAAGAGTGTTGCCTCCAGATTCCCTATCCCCAATCTTTGAAATCTGTCTTCATACTGTTGAATCAGAGAGATGTCAAAGAGACCCTTCCCCTTGTCTAGTCAGGCTGCATTGATCACCCCCACCCCAGCCCTCTGAGCACACCACTGAAAATCATTTCCCCACCCATAGGGGCTCCTGCCACTCCCTGAGGAACATTCCTAGAAGCTGAGGAACCTCAACTCTTGGCCATCAGCTCAACATAGTCAGTGATGCCCTGCCATCATCCTTCCACCCTATGCCAACTCTGCTTCCCCAAAAGAAACCGAAGGTGGGCTTGGAAGCATTGCACCCCGTGGGCCCCCCTCTCCTGGAAATTCTCTTCTGTCTTGAATTCCTTGACATTCACTCTCCTGGTTTTCCTTTTATATCAGTAACTGAATTATCTCTCCCTTATAAAAGGGATCTGTGCTAAAAAGTTGGAAATCAAACATCTCATTCACTTCTTTCTGTAAAAAAAGAAACTGAGGGTACAGAGAAGATGAAGGATGTGGTCTCCTTACCTGTTATGGACTGAACTGTGTCCCCCACCCCCAAGTGTATATGTTGAAGCCCTAGTGTCCACAGTGACTGTATTTAGAGATAGGGCCTTTAAAGGGATTGTTAAAGTTTAATGAAGTCATAAGGGTAAGGCCCTAATCCCATGTGACTAGTGTCCTTATAAGCAGGGGAAGAAACACCAGGGACAGGCATATATGGAAGAAAGATTGTGCCAGGATGCAGAGATGAGGCAGCTACCTGTGAGCCAGGGAGAGTGGCCTGGGAAGTAAGCAACCATGGTGATACCTTCTAAAAGCATCCCATTGTGAGCAGGAGGATATCTGGACTTCTTACCATGGTGTGGCCCCATCTAGGCCTCAGAATGGTCCGTCACTCACTGGTCTTTTGCCTAAAATACTCTTCTAAAGCACTCTGCTCACAGCAGGCTCCTTTCACCTTCCTCGGGCCTCAGTTCATATATTACCTGCAGGGCCTTGCCCTGACTCCATCCCAACTAGCCTGCCCCATGCCCTGCTAGGAACACATTCTCTCTATTTAGTTTTCCAATTTCTAAAATTCATGACGCTTATCAGAATCTGAGATCACTGCATACGTATTTATTATGGTTTATTTTGGGCCTACCTATTTTGAATCTGCACCCTAGATTCTCCTGCCCCTATAACAGTACCTGTAACAGAAAAGGTGCTTAGAGAATGGTCTTTGAGCAGGTACATGCGTGAATGAGAGGCTCCCCTCTGAGAATCTGGTGAGGGCAGCTTTCACCAGAGTCAGGATAGGTGATTGGGATGCTGTGAAATGAAATGCTTTTCTGATCTCCACACCCTTTAGCTAAAAGGATGGGTGCTGGCTTCCTTAATCCTAGTAGATTCCATTTATGTGCAGAATATATTGACAATGACATGAAAACAGCATAAACATGAGGGTTAGCAGAGGCTGTTAGATTCCAAGGAAATAAGCATTTTATTCACAGATGAGTGAAATAACTAAGGTAGATTGGGAAAAAGACAAACAAACCAAAAAAAGAGTAAACTAGATAGATGATAGCTAGCTAGCTAGATAGATAGAGATACAAGGGTTATGGGCCAGGTAGCTAAGTCATGTAATATATGCATCTCAGTAGTCCTTTTATGAGAAGTCTCCCAGGTATCTAGACCTGTAGGTCCTAACCAAGATCACTGTGGTGGATTGGCCTTGATTCCTTACCTTCCCTGTGTCCATGTCATCTGCCACGTTACTGTCAAGTGTCCCACACAAGGAAAAGGTCCTTCTTTACCCCTGTGACATAAGGATTGGCCAGGTCTTACCTTCTCTGGACAATGGATTGTTAGTAGAAGTGACACAATCAGGATTTGGAAGTGTATTTGCACCCTGGGGTATGTTCTTTTCCATCTCTGCCACTGCCATGAGAAGAATATGCTTCTTGGTCCCAAGACAGATGAAAAACATTTGGAACAGAGTCACCACAGCCAAGTCCAACCTAAATATGCTGATCTCCAGCTCACCCACAGGTACTTGAAACAAAATAAATAATCGTTTTAAGTCACTGAGTTTGGAAGTAGTTTTTCACACAGTAGTAGTTGGCTGATACAGTCATTTAGTTGAGACCCCTTGAAGATGGGCCTCTGATGGACACTACCCATGGCACCTGTTTTGAACCTCTGACCTAGTCCTCTTCAATCTGTGCTTTATTATTTCTGCTCAGCCTTCCTGGCTCTGAGTGTTGGTTGATGCCCATTGGTGGCCATCTCCCTGCTCGTATCTGCTGCTTATTTCCACATCTAGCTGCCCTCCCAAACTATGATGTTGGTTTCTTCTTGGCCCTCTGGCCTTGCTTCTTGCAGGGAAACATCCACCCAGTCCAGCCAGGGCCCTGGTTTGGAGCTCTATGGGGCAGAACTCCCAGCCCTTCCCTCACCAATGCAAGGCACAAATAGAAGCCAGCAATGGAATCTACCAGGCAACTGGGCTGTCACATGGGTGTCTGACTCCTGACATGCCACTAACATAGCCAAAACAATAATAGTGCCCATCGAAACCTCTTTCTGGGACTGGATCAACCTAAGGCTGTTAAGAACCTCAATTTTCATAGAAACATTTATAAAGGTAAACAGGCCCAAAGAAGAGACTTTGATTTTTTTCCTTATCTTAAAGGACTTTAGCACATAAAACAAAAATTCTTAGTAGAGATTTTTTTTAAAAAGATTTTATTTATTTGTTTATTTATTTATTTATTCATGAGAGACACAGAGGGAGAGAGAAAGAGAGAGAGAGAGAGGCAGAGACCCAGGCAGAGGGAGAAGCAAGCTCCATGCAAGGAGCCCACTGTGGGACTTGATCCCAGATCCTGGGATCACGCCCTGAGCCAAAGGCAGACACTCAACCACTGAGCCACCCAGGTGTCCCTCTTAGTAGAGATTTAATTCCTATATGCTTCTTCTTTCTCTTCCCTTCTTTGTGGCTTCAAAGGATTTCAGACTCCCTCTTTGAGGTGCTCCATCCAAGACGCATGTGCAGATAGACGCATATGCACCTTGCAGTGTTCAAGGTAAGAGCAGCAGTAGCCTGCACCATGCCCAGCCTGGCATTCATTTTAATCTCTGCTACACTGCTCTGGCCCTCACTTTCAGTACTGACAAGGCATTTTCAACCCTGGTCCCCACTTACTGTTGGCTCTCAGGCCCTTCTTCCTTGCTTTGAATCCAAATACTCTGCTACCTGCTATGAGGCAATTAGCTGCTCTCTTCTTTAAAGTTCCACACACACTATTTGTCCAGGTCTGTTCTACTTAGAAAGCTTTCTGGTCTTTCCATTGCCTTCAGATTGAAGTGCAAACTCTCAACAAGGCATCCAAGGTCCTCACGACCTTCCATCTCTGGGCTTCACCCACAAAGCACTCAACATTCTCAATGTTTTCCCAACTCCATAATATTTCTTGGTCTCTGGACCCCACCATGACACTGTCTGGGGAGCATGTTCAATGAATTTGTAGGTATCCTAGTGCATCCAGCCTGGGTCATTGTCTGAAGGAAAGCAATATAACAGAATGACCAAGATCACAGACTTGGTGGTCAGGCTGATCCAGGTTCAAGGCCAGCCTGTGCTTCCTTCTGGATGTATGATTTTGGACAATGATTTAGAGATTCTTCATGTGCAAAATAGGGATGATGTCACTTCCCAGAATTAAAAGAGATAATGCTTGACAGAGTAAGTGTGTAATAGAATCTGATAAAATTAATATTGTCAAAGGGCTCATTCTATGCCAGGCATCGTGCTAAGTGATTTAAACATGTTAACTCTTTTAGTCTTCCCGATGACCTTATAGAGTAGGTACTATCGTCATCCTCATTTGACAGATGAGGAAGCAGAGGCGCTGAATATGTAAGTAGCATGCCCAAAGTCACAACCAAGCTCTGAAACCAGGCAGTGTGACCCCGGAGGTCTATAATGCTGCTCTGCCTCTCAGTGCTTGCTGCCAATGTGGCCAATAACATTGCCTCCATGCCTTGAGAAGAGGTCTTTCTTTTCTTTTCTTTCTTTTCTTTTTTCTTTTCTTTTCTTTTCTTTTCTTTTCTTTTCTTTTCTTTTCTTTTCTTTTCTTTTCTTCTTTTCTTTTCTTTCTTTCTTTCTTTCTTTCTTTCTTTCTCTCTCTCTCTTTCTTTCTTTCTTTCTTTCTTTCTTTCTTTCTTTCTTTCTTTCTTTCTTTCTTTCTTTTTAGAGGTCTTTCCTTATAGTTGCCTGTATTCCTTAGCATAGGGCCTTGCATGTAATGAAAGAGTGGAAGAAGTCCCAACTTTTGAGCTCCTACTATGGATCAGACACTTTTCAGGAATTATCAAATCCAGCTAGGCAGTATTACCTTCATTTTCAAATGAGGAAAATGGGGCTCAGAAAAGGGATGTGACCTATTCAAGGTCACAGGGCTTATAATTTTCAGAACAGGCTTTGATTCCAAACCTACCCCATATGACTCGAAATGTCATGCTGTTTGTAGCAGCACTCTCAATAGGAAAATAAATATGGATTTGCTGTCTTGTCCTACCAGGGTGAGAATGGACCATTTGCCTCCATCCTGGAATGCATCCTATGGGGTGTAGAATAAAGGAAAGTGGGTTAGAAGCATTAGGATCTTGATTCTACTCCTGCTGTCTCTGGGTAATAGCTGTGTGGCCTTAGGCAAGTCTCTTCCCCTCTCTGGGCTTTTTATCCTTATCTGTAAGGTGAGAGAATTATAATATATTCCTGAGAGAGCTTGTTTAAATTTTCTCTTGCCTTCTCCAGGTGCTTCTAAAGAGAAGGTGTGTTTTAGTGTAATAATGCCAGGGTTGCTCCTTTTCGAGAAAGAGGCTCAGAATCACATACACTGAAGAAGTCTGCTTTTTTCATGTGAAAGTACACTGTGTTTTGTCCTGAAGAAATTAATCAGGTGTACTCTTCCTGGAACATTCAGGGAGAAGCTGATGGTAGTCATGGACTATGCAGAAACTGGACTGTAGAGGCCTCTTTAACCTCCCATTCAAAGCTTGGATGGGACAAGCCTTCCACTAACACCCAGATGAAGTCATGCACAGCAAATGTTCCTGAGACCAAAAGACAATGAGGCTCTGGATTCTCCTGTTGTAAAGAATTTTCCTAGGGAAAAGGGTGGAAATGCTGGACAAGAGGCAATGTATCAGTAAGGATAGGCTATGTTATGCTGTAGTAATAAATCAAGTGCAAAATCTCCAGAGTTTAATATAAAATAAAAATAAAACTATGTTTATATATACTAAAAAAAATATATTACCCCCCGGTCTGATGCAGGGTAAGCCATTTTCTTCCAGTTGGGGATACAGGCTGCGAGAATCTTGTCTTTGCCATTCTGTGGCCCCAAGGCTTCCCTGCCATCAGCCAGCTGGCAGGTGCAGTTAGAAAGATAGAGCTAAGGAACAAGATAGCATACATGAGAGGCACCTACAGATGGCTGGCTGGCTTGCACCTACCTTGAGTGGAGCAAGAGAACAAGTCAGTTGCAGTCTTCCTTCCATGTTCAGGAATAGGAACTGATGTAAACTTCCCATAAAAGAATATATTAAAACCTCAAAAATCATTGAACTCATTTTAAAGTCAGAATTTTGTAAAGCTTCCTTTCCCTTAGTCTCAGAGATGAGTCTGCCACTTTGCCACATCCTGCTTTGTGCCCTGGAGTAGATCCCATCACCTGTTTCAGCCTCTGTTTCTCTATTTGTAACAGGATCACCATAGTCCCTCCCAGCTGGATTTTGAGAGGCTTATAGAAGATAGTGAATGTGGAAGTGCTCAGAAGTTTGCCAAGCAGACCAAGTTGCCTGAAGTGCTATTAGTACACCTACAATGCAGTCTCCCAGTTCAGCATGGGCTCCCTTTCCATGACCTCAGCAGCAAGCCTTTGCCAGATAAAAACCCTATGTGACTTCCCTTTGCTTATTCCAACACACTTTCTTTAACATCTCTTTTTCCTTTTCAGGAGGCAGGTGGCACGCTGTGTAAACCGTGAAAAAAAAATGATGAAAATATCTGCAAGTCTTGTGCAGTCTCCAAATATTTCAACATAAATATTTGCTGGAGGTTGGTCCAACTTTCCAGTCCAAAAGGAGGACAGAAGGTGAGCTTCGAGCTATGTGGGAGCAAATCTCCTGGAAATCTGTTTCTTGGTGGGAGACTCAGTGAATGTTGTACAACCTGAAAGGTCTCAATTTAAAGCCTGATCCTCCCTTTGTGCAGCAAAACGATTATGTGATTAAGTGAGGTGTCTTTTCCCAGCTAGTTATTACAGCCATGCTATGCCTCCGCACCTGCACATACACTGATCTCTTTGAGGACTGCTCTTTCCTGCCCATGTGCTTGAGGGTCCCTTATTCATCCTCTGAGAAAGATGAGACTAAAAGGACTTCTCTGGTATGCCTGCCTTAACTGCTCTATACCCAGAATTTCTACTTATTCCCCTCTGCTCTTATCATCACCACCACCACCACCACCATCATCATCACATTGTCATCCTCACCACTACCACCACCACTACCATCACCATCATCACCATCATTACCACCATCACCACCACCATCATTACCAACATTATTAAGAACTTAATATTGCTCAGGCATCATTTAAACACTTACATTCAGTGCTCATAACAATCCCATGAGGAAACCATGAGATGAGGTGATAGACCAGATCACACGGCTTTATGTTGGAGAAGTGGCCAAGCAAGCACAGGACAGTGTGTCTGAGTAGTGTGCTTTTGGTCACCATCCAATAGCTCCCTTCTTATCCCCAGCTGCTCTCCAAGAGCTGGGGCTACGCCTCATCATGTCTGTGTTTCCAGCCTCCACCATAGACCTACCACAGAGTAGACATGTAGTGAGTTTATCTTAATGAATGAATGAATGTGAGTTCCCCTAACATAGCTCTGAATAAGTCTCAGCATTTAAAAGTGCTGTCTTGAGTATTAAAAGAATTAATAACAATATAAATTAACTAGGATCCCTAAATGTGGGTCCCTAGTGCTTATTCCCCACAGCTCATGTGGTCCCTTACTGTAGACTCAGGCTGATGTTAGCATCTTTCCAGGCTACCCACCCCAACTCATCTACCACACTCCAGAAAGGAGGCTAATCCAGGGCTCAGCTGAACCTCCAGGGCATTCAAGTTGCCCCCTTTCTTTTTTTTTTTTTTTAAGATTTTATTTATTCATGGAGACACACACACACAGAGAGAGAGAGAGAGAGAGAGAGAGAGAGAGAGAGAGAGGCAGAGACAGGCAGAGGGAGAAGCAGGCCCCATGCAGGGAGCCTGATGTGAGACTCCATCCCGGGACTCCAGGATCACACCCTGGGCCAAAGGCAGGCGCTAAACCGCTGAGCCACCCAGGGATCCCCAGTTGCCCCCTTTCCTCCCAGGCAAGGTGTTACCGAAGAGTCTGGGAGCTGGTGGATCTGAAGTGATCCCAGGAAAACGCCCTCACTCGCCATCACCCTATCATTTCCAGGCGTCTGGCTCTGGTCACCTTCACCAGTTCTTCCTGAGGGTCAGTCCTCAGCCTGATATATAAGTCACTGCCAACAATGAGAGCCATCTAAGAGCCATACTCTATGCTGAATGCTTTCTATGCACTCTCTCTAGTCATTCTTATACCCTCATTTTATAGTTGAGAAAACCAGGCTCAGAGAGGTGATATGACTCACCTCACTGCACACATTTGGTGAGAAGAAGAATTAAGCCTCCGACGTCAGCCTTTCTAGTTCCAAAACTCAAGATCTTTCTGATATCTTAGAATCCCTTCTTCCTTCCAGCTTCTTTAGAGAGCCATTTCCTGAACATCCTTCCCAAGGGCTGGTCACCTCCTATGGGTTTATCCCAGACTCGCTCCTTTCTGTGCTGGCCTCATTACATTATCACAGCCTGTTTATTTGAGACTTAGTTCCTATCAACTTCCTGTAGCACAGCAAAGATTTTCTCTAGCAATGTCATCCCCCATCATATCCCTGGTGCCTTGCATTGTGCCTGGCACATCGTAGGTCCAGAAAAACAGTTCCTGCATGCTGAGTGAAGGCCACAGAGACAGTGTCAATGCTGGGATTAGGGTGGTGAGAATGTCTGCATGATCTCTCCCATCGCTCTATTCTGATTACAGAGGCACTCAATAGCTGCCTTGAAAATACATACTCTAGTGTTTATAAACAACCCTTTGAGCCTGTGTAGCCTGACGCAGGGCAAGAATTTCCTCCCAGCATCGCCTGTGTGTTCCATCCCCTTGCAGACGGGCTGCATTTGGGATTCTGGGCTCTGGAATGCCTTCTGGCATTTTCTGCTCAGTGAGCCCATCCATTCCCATTTTCTTCAGCAGAGCTGGAGATATAAATTGCAAAAGACCTTCTTGCAAATTGCTGGGAGAGGCATGTTCCTGGCCAGGAATTCCTCTGGCTGCTGCTGTGAGGGGCAGACAGCAATCCCCAAAGGGGTTTGCCTTAGCTGCATAGTTTGGCACTGTTCTGGCTGGCCTAGGATAGCAGAAGAGGGGAGCTGGGGCAGCTGCCAGACCTGGCTCTGGGGACAACATGCATGGATGGGTGGGGGAGATGCTAGGGTGCTAGAGCATAGCACACAGAGCTGAACAGCAGGACCCAGTGCCCATTCAGCTTACTGACCGGCAGTAGTGACCCAACCAGCATTGACCATGAGCTGCCATCAGGGTTGGCCAGATGGGAGGGGCACTACCTGAAGATGTGGCTCTGCGTAATAGGAGTCTGGCCAGGGGCTAGTGGTCTTGGAGTACCGGTAACCCCAGGAAACTGGCAAAAGTTAGCTGAGTACCAAAACCTCAGACAACAGCCTGGCCTGCTATGCGATACTCTGCATTTTCATCTTTGGAATGAATTGAAGAGTCTTTAGGCAAAGGAACGACATGCTCTGTTTTATATGTTTTTAGGAAGATTGTCATGGCGGCTGGTAGACTGGAGGAGGATGAGAGTGAAACCTGGCAGGCCTCCTAGGAGTTAGAGTGACCGTGGTCACCCAAGGGAGAGGTTAGGGCACCTGAGGTACATGGGGGTGGCAGGAAAGATGGAACGATATGAGTAGATTCCAAAGAAACTTAGATGTAGGAAAAAATTGGTCTCAGTGATAAATGAGTTCTGAGGGCTCGAAACAAGATTCTAAATTGATGAACAGCTGAATGAATGTGGTGCTATTTTTCCAAGAGTGAGAAGTCCCAGGGAAAAACCAGTTGGAGAGAAAGGTGTTGGTGGGGAGGGGCTCTGGGAGTTGGGTTTTGGATTTAGCGGTTGGGAGACAGACTGCTACAGATGATGAGTAAGCAGTAGGAAAGATGAGTCTATAGTCAGGACAGAGGTTGAGATTAAAGGTATAACTTTGGGAGTTATCATCTTAACGTGTTATTTCAATCCTTGGAACTAGTGAGAAAAGAACTTAGGAACAAGCCCCAAGGAGACCCACCATTTAGAGGGGAGTCACGTAACTTCTTTTCTCTGAATCTCATAGTTCCCACCTATAAAATGGGATGATAATCATGTCTACTTTACAAGAGGATCACAGGAAAGCTGGTTCCCTTTTCCTTCCCCTAGTTGGGCACATTAGTTTAAGGACTTGGGCTTGAGGATTTGGCCCTACCTCTCACTCTTGTGTGATGTGGGACTATATTTGTGGGTTCCATTTCTGTATAGTGTGGTCCACATCTCCGAATCTGTTTTCTCTTCTCACCTTTTGAATACTCCATGAACACACATGTCAAGGGTACTTTACTCTCCTATTACTCACCTAATTCCCTGGCTGTTCCTTCTATGTCTCTTGGCTGGCTTGTTCTCCCATTTCCAGGCCTCTGAAGCTTATTTGGAATGCCACAGGGCTCTGTTCTGGACCCAAACACTGGGTACGTGTCCTCTCTAGATCACCTCACCCATCTTTCTACTTCTGTCAGGCAACATAATTTTCCAAAACCATTGTCTATGACAAGGTCATAAATTTTATTCCCTAAAGAGCAGTAGTACATGTTTTTAGCTCTGTGGGCCATATGGTTTCTGTTGTGGCTGCTCAACTTTACCATCGTAGCATAAAAGCAGCCAAGGAAAATACATGAATGTATGTGGTTGTGTGCCAATAAAACTTTATTTACAAAAATAGGTAGCAGGCTGAATTTGGTCTTCAGGTTTGGGTCAGATTGGCTGACTCCTGGTCTATCAGAGAAATGTAACCCAAGTCATTGAGCTTTTTAGGCTTTGAAAGCTTTAAGGACAAGTTCTTGCAACTCAAAAAATCAAATGCAAGACTTTTTGTTCTCCTATGCTGAGCTATAATGGTGCTTTCTTTCAGCAGGTAGCATAAAAGACCTCAGTTTAGAAGGGCTCAGCTGCTGTAGGAGGCATTTAGATACAGAGGGAGAGAGAACTTTAGGGGTCATTACAATGACTGGGGGAAGGGCATTGTTAGCTTTTAGCGACCAGAGGCCAAGGGGACTGAACGTCTTGCAATGTGTAAGATGGTCCCTCACAACAAAAACTTATCCTTCTCCAAATGCCAGTAGGCCCCCAGTGAGAAACACTTCCTAGCTGCTGTCTGCATGGTGGAAAGGTCAGAGGATAATAGGAAACACACTGGTCACATAGCCGAATGCAACCCCACAGTAGAAGAAACCGTGGGTGGCTGATCTGTGCCCTCCCCCAAGCGAGGCCCTGAGGCAGATCTACAGTGACCTGCTGATCTGTCTCCTCTTGTCTCCAGCAGCTGCCTGCCCTGGGTCACCCATGAGTGCTCAGAGTCCCCAGGGCTTCCAAAGCATTTTCTCAGGATGGTGGAGATTGCCCCCTTGACCCGCCCACCCACTCTGCCAAGTGCAGCCTATCTGTCCTTTGCTCTGTGTCTCCTCTTTCACCTCTCTTGGCTAGGGGCACTTTTCCTATGATGTGCAGGAAGTTTATGTCCAAGTCCATTAGCTGTGTAAGTCCCAGTGAGAAAACTAATCTCCTCTTAGTTTCTGCTGGGGATTTATTCTGACCATAACATGATGTCTTTCTTTCTTTCTTTCTTTCTTTCTTTCTTTCTTTCTTTCTTTCTTTCTTTCTTTCTTTCTTTTTAACAAGAGTGAATGGTTTTTATTGAATAAACACTTTTGAGATTGTTGCAAACATTTGGTTAATTTCAAGAGTTCTGAAAATGTCAATCTTTGATAATTTTTGCCATATTCTCATAGCATTTACAGAAGAGCAGATTTTTGGAGTTCTGGCCTCCACTATTCCCACTAACAGTATCTCACCATAAAATAAAGAAAATTAAATGTAAGTTAAACATATGTAATATAAAAGAATTATTAATACGAGAATATTTAGGTATTAGTTAGAACCAAATGTTAAAACTACTCAAGTGATGCCTAATTACAAAACCTCTGTATTGGTCAATAGCTATTAAAAGAGAGAGGCTGTTCAATATTATCTCACTGAAAACAGTGTATAACCAATTATTCTTTGCCTTGAATTTAAGTTCAGTATTTAGTTTTTAACCTTACCAATTCTATACCAAATTAATTAATATCACTACCTTGAAAGACTGAGTGTATCTTTCTTAAATACAAAGAGGAATGCAGTAATGTCTAATGGCTTGTTTTAAACTTATTCATAACATGATTTCTTTTTTTTTTTTTAAAGGGGAGGGCGAGGCAGAGATTCTTTTTTTTTTTTTAATTTTTATTTATTTATGATAGTCACAGAGAGAGAGAGAGAGGCAGAGACACAGACAGAGGGAGAAGCAGGCTCCATGCACTGGGAGCCCGATGTGGGATTCGATCCCGGGTCTCCAGGATCGCGCCCTGGGCCAAAGGCAGGCGCCAAACCGCTGCGCCACCCAGGGATCCCCATGATTTCTTAATAAACTTCTGTTTTGTCCCTACCCAATAAAGTTATCCAATGTCCCTTGTAAGCAAGAGGCAGGACAAAACCCAGACAGCTCACCAGACCCAAACCCTGTATTTGGGGGGAGAGTCACCTGCTAAGACAAAGCTTATGCATTCACCTTTGTCACACACAGATGTCTATGTGGCCTGAGACTTTTTTGTGTGTGATCATCCTGCAGGTAAGGCCTTCCCCAAGATTCTCTCCAGTTCAAGGTCTGTGCAAGGGTGAGGAACCCGTGGGTAATAATGGTCAGTCCCCTCATCCTGAATTGCTCATTGATTGATGGGGTAGGCCAAGGGATAAACAGTTACTCCTGGTTTGACAAATGGAATGAAAAAAAAATTCTTTCAAGGACTAGAAGCAGGAGAATTTACTCAGTTTGAGGAGAGTCTATAAGCCTTATTAAAAACAATTTGTTGGGCAGCCCGGGTGGCTTAGCAGTTTAGTGCCGCCTTCAGCCCAGGGCGTGATCCTGGATACCTGGGATCCAGTCCCATGTGGGGCTCCCTGCATGGAGCCTGCTTCTCCCTCTGCCTGTGACTCTGCCTCTCTCTCTCTCTCTCTCTTTCTGTGTCTCTCATGAATAAATAAGTAAAATCTTAAAAAAAAAAAGCAATTTGTTGTTGTTATTGTTCCAATCAAATATTTATTCATGGTTAGGAAAGCAAGCAGTGCAAGAGGATTTACAATAAAAAGCAAGCATCAAAAAGGAAGTCATTCTTTTTTTTTTTTTAAGGTTTTATTTATTTATTCATGAGAGACACAAAAAGAATGGCAGAGACATAGGCAGAAGGGAAGCAGGCTCCCCGCAGGGAGCCCGATGCGGGACTCAATCCCAGGACCCTGGGGTCATGACCTGAACTGAAGGCAGACAGTCAACCACTGACCCACCCAGATGCCCCAAAAGGAAGTCATTCTTGAGATGAACTGTGAGCATTAAGTAAAAATTAACTGGGAAAAGGTAGTGGAGCAAGGAGAGGGGGTTCCAGGAAGAAGGTACAGTGTGGACAAAGGCATAGAGGCAAAAACGTTTAGAGAGTGAGGTCAGTAGGATGTTGTTGGGCCATACAATGTGAAGAAGGGAGCGGAGGTCGGTGAGGCTGTAGGGGCAAGGGGCAGATCACAGGAGCTTCAAAGCCTGTGAGAGTGGAGACAACATCCTGTAGATAATGGGGGACCATTGAGGGATTTAGGGCAGTGGTTCTCAACTAGGGATGATTTTGCCTTGGGGAGCTTTGTACAATATTTGGAGACATTTTTGGCTATCACAATGGAGGCAGGTGGGGGGAGGCGTGAGTGCTGCTGGCATCCAGTGGGTAGAGGTCAGAAATGCTGGGATCCCTGGGTGGCGCAGCGGTTTAGCGCCTGCCTTTGGCCCAGGGCGTGATCCTGGAGACCCGGGATCGAGTCCCACATCAGGCTCCCTGCATGGAGCCTGCTTCTCCCTCTGCCTATGTCTCTGCCTCTCTCTCTCTCCCTGTGTGTGACTATCATAAATAAATAAAAATTGAAAAAAAAAAGAAATGCTGCAAAACTTCCTACAATGTAAAGGAATGGCTCCCTCAAGAGTGAAGAATTCTCCTTTCCAAAATGTCAATAGTGCCAAGGTCGAGAAACCGGGTTAGGGCAGTGAGTCACCCAATTGGATCATTTGTTCTCTGTGACCCCTCCGTATCCAACCAGAAGCACGTCGACTCGGCTCTTACTGACCTGTTTGTTAGAACTGGAGCTTGTTGCCACCTCATAATGTCTAGTCACTGGAACAGTGCCAAGAGCAAGGAGTCTCACAGACCTGGGTTTAATGCTTAGCTTAATTTAATTGCTTAAAATATTTTAATAGTATTCCATTTAACTTAGAACCAAATTTAAATTCCCTTCTATGTTCTCCAAAGTTCCCTCTGTGAACTGGAGGGTATTATGCTGAGTGAAGTAAGTCAATCGGAGAAGGACAAACATTATATGGTTTCACTCATACAGGGAATATAAGAAATAGCGAAAGGGACTATAGGGGAAGGGAGAGAAAATGAGTGGGAAATATCAGTGAGGGTGACAACATGAGAGACTCCTAACTCTGGGAAACGAACAAGGGGTGGTGGAAAGGGAGGTGGGCAGGGGGATGGGGTGACTGGGTGACGGGCACTGAGCGGGGCACGGGATGGGATGAGCACTGGGTGTTATGCTATATGTTGGCAATCGAACTTCAATAAAAAAAATATACAAAAAAAAACAAAACCAAAACCAAAAACCCAAAGTCCTCTCTGTGATCTGGATTCTGCCTACCTGTCTGACCTCATTTCCTCCTCTCTCTTCTTCCTCACTGGCTCCTTTCAGTTCCTCAAATAAGTCAAAATTGCCAAAGAGACACCCTCACCCTCACCATAATCCTGCTGGCTCCAAACCAGCTGAGTGCAACTGGCTGCCTGCCTGGGATGTGCATTAACCTTCTGGAATCATTAAATCAAACTGATACTTGAATCCTAATCTCTAGTGAAGCATTTTATTTATTTTAATCCCCTAAGCACTTCAGCTCGACTTTTCCTCTGGGCCTGCCATTCTGGGAGAGCTCAGAGAGCCCACCTGATCCTTTCTGATTGAAATCCCCCACAGGACAAGGGGTGGGAATGTTTCTAATGATTTGCTTGACCATGTGACAAGTCATTTTTTTAACCCCATAGTGATTGCTTCTAGTGATTGCTTCATAGTGATTGCTAACAGTGGGCCAGAAGGGGGGATTAAATTCTGAGGTTTTGCTTAGGTTACAGATTTAATGAACTTTTTTTGAGTAGCTATGGCACTCAGTTGGAAATTTCACATGCTCAGTTATCAAATTTCATCCTCAAAAGCACCCTGTGAAATACAGATGTCTTCTTTTCTGGAGGGAAGATGGAATGTCTGCAAGACGTGGTATGCCAGGACAGAAATTTCTATATGACAGTCTGCTTTTATTTTTCATTTTGAAATGTTTACCTTAGTAAAACTGTGATGTGCAGATTTCTGGTTTCCAATAGTGGCAAACTAGAGTCTTTGGATCAATCCTCTTATTGAAAAATAATTAAAAAAAATACTGCATGATGTCTAAAAAAACACACCACCTTTGAAGCATTGGGGGGCTAAAGAGACAACAGGGTTGTCTTTCTTGTAGGCTAACTATAACAAGAGAGGTAAGAGAATTTAATAGCATCAATCACTTATTCCTGAGAGCATTTGTCATTCTTCTACACTTGGGATCCTTTAAAGAGGTTGGGAAGGACAAGAGAGTCAGAAACTGTGGACAAAGTGTGACTATTGAGAGGACATTTTCTCCACAATGAAATAAGTCCTCCAAATATTCTACCATCAGATAAGGAAAATCAGATCTAAATTCACACCAAGGTAAAATTCAGAGACTGCATTGGCACTGAACAAAGTGGGAGGGGAGGAAAAGAAAAGGGGGAAATATTCTGAGATAGTGTGGTTGGAGACCAGCTCTATTACAGATTTGCATCCTGGGAAGGCATCCCCTAGGTGGGCCTGGTAACTTTAAGCTGTGAACTTGGCATAAGCCATTCCCAACTGATAGTGTCCCCAGCACCTGAGATAAGAAAGACAAGTCTCCTAGATCACTGGGAACTCCCAACAGATAACTGTTCTTGGGCAATGAACAAATAGCCATTGGAGATAACAAGGCATACAAGTAAACAAGATTTACAAATGAGAAGCAAGAGACAGTGAAGTAGACTTGCACAGACTCAGATTTTAAAACAACTGCATTTACTAAATTTAAAGAAATAAATGATAAACTTAAAAATAAGCTCAGGGGATAGAAAACAATAAAAATGATGTAGCAGATATGAAAATAAAAACAAGTATAGCTTCAATAACTTAAAAAATATAGTAACTAGAAATAAATACTGGGCATTATGTCAACAGATTGGACCCAGCAGAAGAGAGGATTAGGGAATTCAATTATCTGAAATACAGTATGGAAATGAAAAAAAAAAAAAGGAAAACAGAGAAGAGAGGGCAATAAATAAAGGGAGTACACTGAGAAACTACTGCATTTGTTCAGAGATTCAGAAGAGATGAGAGACAGAACAGAGAGAATACATGAAAAGAGAGAGGGTAAGAATTTTCTAGAACTGATAAAAATCACCTATGCACAGATTTAAGAAGTCTAGAAGATCCCAAGCAAAATATATTAAAAAGAAACCTACATCTGGACACTGTTGTGAAGCTTCTCAAATGCAGAGTCAAAGGGAAAAATCTTGAAGACAGACAAAAAGACAAATGATTTTTCAGGGAACAATGGATGCCTTTCCAGCTGACTTCCCAATAGCAAATATGGATCACCAAACTCTAGAATCATATTGTAAAAGTGCTGAAAGAAAATAAATGCCAGTCTAAAATTCTAAGCACAGCAAAAATAAAAAGGTTAAAAAAATGGAAAAGAAAAAGGGAGAGAGAATTGATCATGAGCAGAACCTCATTGAAGGAAATACTAAAGAATGAGTTGCTTCAGACACAAAGTCACTCGAGATGAAAGGTCTGGGAAATAAGAAGGAACTAAAGATCAGGGAGAGTGTTCTGCATATGGAAATTAACAAGTTACATGAAATAATTGTAGTAGTGTCTAAAAGTGTTAACACTTAAAAGTTGAATTAAAACATCAAACTGCAATAACATTTAAATGGGTAAATGGAGTTAACATTAAGGTTTTCATATTTTCTGGGGGGAAAAGTAATGGTTTTGATAAATTTCAACTTTGATAAGTTAATTATATTTGATGTAATTTTTCAGGTAAACACTAAAGATTAAAAGCAGAGTGTAATCATATGTGGAACCAACCAAAAGCAGAATCAGGCCTATAAATACAGAGAACAAACTGGTGGTGTTCAGAGGAGAAGGGGCGTGGGGGTTGGGCAAAATGGGTGAAGAAGAAGGGGAGATACAAGCTTCTAGTTACGGCATGAATAAGTCATGGGAATAAAAGGCACAACGTAGGGAATATAGCCAATGGTATTGTAATAGCACTGTGTGGTGGCAGATGGCACCTACACTTGTGAGCATACTGTAATGTACAGAAATGCTGAATCACTGAAATTAATGTTACATTGTGTGTCAATTATACTCAGAGAAAAAAAAGACCAAGCATATTACTTCCAGACTTGTAGAGTGATCCCAAAATAAAGGCAAAAAGGAAGATTAAAAGAGAACAGGGGAGAAGAAATCTTAATGTAAGATAGTGTAAAGTATCTAAGGAGCTGTGTTTTATAGACTCTAAGAGGTATTACTTGTAAGAAGCATCATTATTTTATCTACCTTTAATAAAGAAAAAGCATTGGCTGTTAAAACTGCTCCAGTGCTTTCTTAGCACTTAGACTTTTTATTTCTATTGAAAGAACTTTTTCAGATTTCTTTTTAATCATATATCACTTGTGCATACAGGAGAAGGGCACTATAAGTTAAATAAATGGGCTAAGATCTTCCTAAATCATTCTCATTTGGAAGATTTTTTAAACTTTTTTTTTTAACTCAGAGTTGTAGATGTCTGTATTTTCCCCCACACCCAACTCTGTGCTGTTGAGTACTGGGATGACATGGCATTTCATAAAAGAGGACTCCACAGTTGCCCCAGAGTTTTTCTTCAGAGCTGTGGTCATTCTAAAGATGTGAATGTGAACACGCAGGCAGTGGCCACTACATCATAACTGCTGCTTGGCCCATAGTGAATGTACAGCAAGTTCAGAGAAGCCAAGGTGTGGATAAACATGCACTTAAACCAATGAAATATGTATCACTAATTACATTAAATATAAATGAACCACATACTTCAGTCAAAAGACAAAGGTTTAAAAACTCACAAAAATCTAT
Organism: Canis lupus dingo; assembly: GCF_003254725.2. Classification (NCBI taxonomy): domain Eukaryota; kingdom Metazoa; phylum Chordata; class Mammalia; order Carnivora; family Canidae; genus Canis; species Canis lupus. The sequence continues at coordinate 38,230,435 of NC_064246.1, forward strand.
CTATATACTGCTTTATTATATAAGAGATACATATAGTCAGTCTGCATGATTCATGGGAGTTATGTTCTGTGTTGTCACTGTAAACACTCAATTAGCTAATACTGAACTGTTGCTCTTGTGAGAAACACAGCTTCACATAGGTTATAGTCATAAATCCTAAAAACTCATTGTGGTAGATTCTATTTTCTTTTTTTGACAAAAGAGAAAATGAGGTTTGGAGGTGTAAAATGACTTGTTTGAGGCTCCCCCACTAACAGATGCCAGACTTGAGGTTTGAGCCTGGTCCAACTGACCCCAGAGCCAGAGCTTCACTGCCCAGCCACCTACTATCTCCATCCTCTACCCATCTCTGCGTGAGGCTGAGGCAAGGAGGCAGAGAGAATTGCCTTGTTCAGCCTCATTTGGGAACAGGAACGAGCACTTGGAGGGATTAAAAATGTTAACTGCTCTGTATGTGTCTACAAATGACCATGAAAGCACCAAGAGTAGTGATCACTGTCAGAACTGTATTTCCAAGAGCTATTTCTGCAAATGTTGCAGTTTGATAGGAAGGAAGGAAGGAAGGAAGGAAGGAAGGAAGGAAGGAAGGAAGGAAGGAAGGAAAGAAGAGGAGGAGGAGGGGAGGGGAAAAAAGGGAAAAACCTTTTATAGACCATCCATCCATCCATCTGTCCAAAAATGTTCACTGAGACCTACTATATCCTGGGGACTCTAACAGACTCTAGGAATACAAGGATTAGCAACATAAACAGATGCCCTGCCCTTTGGTACAGTAGATGCAAAAAGGAAGGGAGTGCACTCTCCCCAGGGATGTCCAGGGGGCATTTTAGAATGTCTATTGGTAATTCATTTTTATTGCATTCTTTTCCATTTTGTTTGTGTTTTAAAATAGAAAATGCCTTAATACAATGGTACAAGCATACAGGGTGTGGTGTAACAAGCATAAGATAAAGGAAGTACTCATTTTCTGGTTTTGTTTTTGCTTTTTGATCAGTAGTGCTCTATGATAAAAAAAATCTTCAGGGCAGCCGGGGTGACTCAGCAGTTTAGCGCTGCCTTCAGCCCAGGGCTTGATCTGGGGACCCAGGATCAAGTCCCACATCCAGCTCCCTGCGTGGAGCCTGCTTCTCCCTCTTCCTGTGTCTCTGCCTCTCTCTCTGCGTGTCTCTCATGAATAAATAAATAAAATCTTTAAAAAAATAAATCTTCAGACAGCTCAGGGAGCATATTAAGAGACTCCAGGTCATCTTTCCCAGAGGCTCGTGACCTGTGTACATTTCTCCATTAAAGTGTCTATAATGTCTTACGATGACCTGCATGGTATCATAATGAAGAAAGCAGCTCAGGAGCCAGACAACTTAGACTTGTCTTTGCTACTTACTATCTAAAGTGACTGAGGTGCTTCCTTTTTGGGGTCTATATGTGGAAATTCCATAAATTACACCCTGAAAATTCTCCAGAAGAGTATGGATATGATATTACAAGTCTCTAGGAGAGTATGCATACATCCTATGTATAGGACCACATATTTTCCCCATCAGCCCTGCCAAGGAGGGGACAGCTGTCTCCCAGCTCTATACCTCAAAGGGTGGTGATAAAATCTCATAGTTGGTGATGGATTTAGGAGAAGTCCCCACCCCCATCCTGAACAAATAACCAAATGCCTCATCAGCAAAGGGAAGCCAGCCACATTCAGGAGCGTTCCTCCATTTAAGCCCTGAGGCACATATGGTGCAGAAAAGCCATTGCATCCGTCTCAGGTGTTAATTACAAGCTTCTAGCAACCACAGCTCTGAAACAACACTGAGGAGAACTTAAAGTATTTTTAGCAATAATTTGACAGCTATATTAATAGACAACAATTTTCTTACCAGGCACCAGCTGATCTTTACTCGCCACCAAACAGATCGGCCTTCAGTTCTGCACGGATAGAGAGAACAGAGGATGGAAATCGTCCCTTTTTTCGTGAGAATCTCAAGAACTGGCTCACTGACTGTGATTGTCCCAACCACACCTTCCGTTCATTGCTCTATGCAAGTTGTAACTCCTTTTCCATTTCAACCTGCAAAAACAGAGGAACAGCCGCAAAATGGCAAGATGGGCCAAGACCCAGCTGGACTCCACGACCCTTTGGGCTCTTGCTGTCAAGCAAAAGAACTGGACTGGAAACACAACCCTTGGAGACGCCAGGACTAGGTGGAACACAAATGACTTGGCCAGTTGTGCTCTAATTATCACAAATGTGGCCTGTGCTGTATAATGTGCTGCTGCTAACCACCTGCTTCCAGGTGAATACAGGGAACCTTTTCACATGTGTAAGTGAAGGCACTCATAATGTAAGGACCAGTCCCTGGGTTCAGGGAGCCCAAGCTGCCGATGCTCATTGGCACATGGTAAACAGAGCAGCACCCTGACCAGAGGGGTGTTGTTGGGGAGTGAGCCACGCCCGGACTTGCCATCCTTCCTGAGTGACATCAAGCCATCTCCATTCAATGAAGTAAAGAGTGACTCTTCAATGTTTAGACCCCTTCATTTTATCAGTGAAAAGGAGAAAGGGAGGGATGGGGAGAGGGAGGCAAGGTAGCAGTTTATCAAGATTTAAATTCCAAAGAACAAAACAGCAGTGCCCAAGATTATTTTATAACCAATAATGGATTTTAATACTTGTCAGTGGCCCTTCAGCAACAAGATAATTTTTCTGACCTATACAAATAAAATACATTTTCAGATCTAAATGTGAGACAAGATTCCATCAAAATCCTAGAGGAGAACTGGCCACAGTAACTTCTTGCAAAATACATCCATGAAGGCAAGAGAAACAAAAGCAAAAATGAATTATTGGGACCTCATTAAGAGAAGAAGCTTTTGCACAGCAAAAGAAACAGTCAACAAAACTAAAAGACAACCTACAGAATGGGAGAAGATATTTGCAAATGACGTATCAGATAAAGGGCTAGTTTCCAAGATCTATAAAGAACTTAGTAAACTCAACAGCAAAGAAACAAACAATCTACTCATGAAATGGGCAAAAGACATGAACAGAAATCTCACAGAGGAAGACATAGACATGGCCAACATGGACATAAGAAAATGCTCCGCATCACTGGCCATCAGGGAAATACAAATCAAAACCACAATGAGATCCCACCTCACACCAGTGAGAATGGGGAACATTAACAAGACAGGAAACAACAAATGTTGGAGAGGATGTGGAGAAAGGGGAACCCTCTTACACTGTTGGTGGGAATGTGAACTAGTGTAGCCACTCTGGAAAACTCTGTGAAGGTTCCTCAAAGAGCTAACAATAGACCTGCCCTAAGACCCAGCAATTGCACTGCTGGGGATTTACCCCAAAGATACAGATGCAGTGAAACACCGGGACACCTGCACCCCGATGTTTCTAGCAGCAATGTCCACAATAGCCAAACTGTGGAAGGAGCCTCGGTGTCCATTGAAAGATGAATGGATAAAGAAGAGGTGGTCTACGTATACAATAGAATATTCCTCAGCCATTAGAAACGACAAATACCCACCATTTGCTTTGACGTGGAGGGAACCTGGAAAGTATTATGCTGAGTGAAATAAGTCAATTGGAGAAGGACAAGCATTATATAGTCTCATTCATTTGGGGAATATAAAAAATAGTGAAAGGGAATAAAGGGGAAAGGAGAGAAAATGAGTGGGAAATATCAGAAAGGGAGACAGAACATGAGAGACTCTTAACTCTGGGAAATGAATAAGGGGTGGTGGAAAGGGAGGTGGGCAGGGGGTGGGGGTTACTGGGTGACGGGCACTGAGGGGGGCACTTGATGGGATGAGCACTGGGTGTTATGCTATATGTTGGCAAATTGAACCCCAATAAAAAAAGTCATTGAAAAAAAATAAAATACATTTTCAGAGGAACACAGGAGGGCAGTCCAGGTTCTGGATAGGCAGCTGAGGTTGGAATCTTGTCCTCATGACTGGACCAAGTAAATTTACTTCTCCGTCCTCCTGAGGTTATATTTCATTCAAGGTGGCGTTTGAGGAGTAAATAAAATCAATGCACTTCTTGGACTTAGTACATTAGTACTTAGTGTCTGGCATAGTAAACACATGACAAACAGTTGCTTTCAACGGAGTGTCCTTTACCAACTAACTCTTTGTGGATTGCAGAATTGTGTAGGTTTTCAAGGGCAGGAGATCTTTGGAGTGTGGCATTCCCTGGATCTTGGAGCCTCCTGAAAGTACACAGCTGGGAGGAAGGTGCAGAGAATAAGGCTTGTCTTCAGAAGCTCAGGACGTCTGCCTGCAGGTGATAAAAACATCAGTGACCCCACACATCTCCCCATGGTGTGCACACAAATGAAAGCTACGAGAAAAGAACCTCTTGGAGATTTGAGAACTGCTAAAAAACTTTATTTTATGCTCATTTCTCTGAGTCAAAATTCATTTGGCAAATGACAGTTCTGGTTCTAATAAATCCACTTGCCCAGAAGCTGAGGGCTGCAGAAAGCACTTTCCAGGGGAGGCTGAAACTGAGGCTGGGCTCATAATTCCTTCCTCCTTGATGTGCTTCAACACTGACTCCTTATATACGTGGGAGAGATGGTTAACTTCACTCTGATGTTTTTTGTCTCAGTTCAGGTAGCCCAGAGCATCTCCTATTCCCACCCGGCCCATTATGTAAGCTGTCTGAATTTTGAAATGCTTTTGGTTTCTAACCTTGATGCAGTACACAGGTTGTGTTTTCCTGTGAAGGAAGCCCTCCACATCTCACCCTGCTCTGGCTGCCCTGGCCGCCAGGAGACTGATGTGTGGATCCAGCTCCAGCGGTCTCTGCCACTGGGAAAACCAGTGGGTCCAGTAGGCATATGAGGAGTAGACTGAGAAACTTCTTTCCTAGGGTTTCCAGGACACCATGAATCTTGCTTCCCTCTGGTCTAAAGGCCAAATGTGCTCCCGGAACTCTAAGTAGCTTAATCAGTGTGAGAACCAACTGTAAGTTCAATTTTTTTTTGCTCTCTCCCTACACGCACACACACACACACACACACACACAGTATCAGCAAAAGCCGTTCTCTCCTTTGATCAAAGAACAATTGCTTTGAACCCCAGCCCCTCTCCCATTCCACACTTGGGGGAAGTCCAGGGTCTCTGGAATCTCTGGGTCTTCTATTCCCAGCTGTCTCCCTTCCATGTGTGCTTCAAACTCTCACATGTAGCTGCTGTACCCAGGCCGTATGACGCAGACATAAAACACACTGCCTTCCTTTAAATGTCACCAAAAAGCTGTCCTCACATTCTGGAGGACAGTAAATCTCAAATCTGGGGCGGCAGAGGGAGTCTAAGAAACCTGATGGAACACCATTCCCAAAGTGCCCTCCAGCCATCCCTGCCCCTCCCCAGTCTGGAGATTTTGCTGCCACCTTGCCTGGCCTGCTCCCAGCTACTTCCTACCTCGCTGGTCCCTTTTTTTACTGTCTCCTCCACTTTTTCCATCCTTTCCATCCTTTCTCTGCAAAAGAGTAAGTAAAACCATCTCTCCTCAACTCTCAGGAGCAGCTCACATCTGAGCCTTGGCATTTGCCAGGGCATTTTTCTAACGGCCAGACTTTCTCTAACATGATCACTTGCTCCAGTTGATAAGATTTTATACAGGTATCTCAGCTTTCCTATTATTTATTTACTTATTTATTTATTTATTTATTTATTTATTTATTTATTTATTCATTCATTCATCCATCCTCACCACCAGCACGATGGTCCCATCAGGATAACACACTAGAGCGGAAAGCGACATTCCGTGGTGGATGGCACGCTGACTCTGGAACCAGCCATGAGTGGGTTAGAATTCCGGCTCCACCACTGACTCACCAGATGTGTACCCTGGGGCAAGTTTCTTAATCTCTCTAAGTCCCAGATCCATCAAATGGTGGCAATGACAATGACAGTTGCTACCACATGGAGTTGATATAAAAATTAAACTGCACTTGTGAGCTGTCAGCAAAGCTCCTGATAGTGGTGGATAAAGGGTGGTGGGTAAATGGTGGCTGGCATTATTGTCACCGGACACATGCCCTGTCTAGCTGCAGCGCCCTGGCCTGCGCCCAGGTGAATCACACCCATGCGTGCACACGCAACCACTCACACACGGCAGAGCCTTTCCTGCATTTCTATTGCACTTTTTAGCATTGGCTTCACTGACGGTGTTGGGCATTCATTTCTCTTGTTCCGTGCATGATTCTGTAGCCTCTTTAAAGGTAGGGACTCATCTTAGTGTCTCAACTTAGGGCCTGACAAACTGTAAATACTCAGCAGATGATGACTGAATGAAATTGCTTGTCCAGAAAGTGGGGGACTGTGACCTCATCAGATCTCCTAGTAGCTAGTTCTCTCCGCAGCACAGGGAAGGGTGGGGCTGGGGGGAAAGAAGATGGGGTGCTCTAATGTGGTGGTCACCACCCCGACGCATAGCCTCTATGGGAAAATGGTGACACAGCAGCTATCTGAGGATCTAACCGAAATTTTCTGGAAAAGCTGTCATGGCTAGACTGAACTCAATGAGAAGTCACATAACAAATTGGATTTGAACAAATGAATGAGTAAACGTATCACCCATTTTGTCACTTGATATTCCTTATATAAAAGGCCTTCTGAAAAATTCATCTCAGAGCTCAGGGCCAGAAAAAGTTGATTTCTCTAAAACTAAAAGTTTCCTTTTCATTGGCATTCTACTCCTTTGAGTACCAGCCCATCATCACCATGCAGAAAAGAGCATTCACTAGACGAGCTCTCATGCTCACCCTCATTCCTGTCTCTGCTGATGCTACATGGGCTCCACAGCTGCCCATCAACGAAGGCTCTAGTGGGGTCTGGTGCCACAGTGGGGCATCCCACACATCCTTTTTAGCTCTCTGTCCTTTGCTTGGTTTGTTGGCTGGTTTACCACTCACTCTGCCTCTCTGGAACATGGTTCCTTAGTCTTACCTCTCTATTTTATGATCTTACTCATTTCTCATTTTACAACACCTAAGATCTGCTCCCATGAGAAGCCCCATAGAGCTTCCTTGCTTCAAAGTATGCAGCTGGACCAGTTCTGCTACTAGATGATGAGAACTGTGTAACCCACTGTGTTTCCCTCTTCTCCATGGCTGCCAGGGAACTCAGAGCTCTGCTTTATATGCAATATAAAAACTAGGCTTTTAGATGCAATCTTTTCACTCTGCTTTCTTCCTTGGGTCTTTTAGCTTTTAACCTAGAATTTTTGTTTTTGTATATTTGCTTCATCTGTTTTAAGATGGCAGATTAAAAAAAAAAAGGTAAAACAAACAAACAAAAAACCCCTTCCAGTTTCACTGAGCTGCTTAGAATTCTACTCTTATCCTGTACAGCTTCTCCAGGGAAAAGGGAAAAAGAAATCCCAGCCTAGGCTTAAAATCTACAGATTCTGCCTCCAAACTGCCTCACAGTCCCTGCCCCATTTGAGCATCATTTACAAAAATGCTTTGCAGCTTGGTGGGCCAGTTCCAGCCCTTTCAGCCTCTCAACTTCTAAGTGAGCCCTGACCACCAAGCCTGACTCCAGACCTTGGTCATCGATCTTTTCCTCTGCTCACTGCTTCCTAATGACTTCCTGCCTCAGATTCCTACCTGAGTGTCACCCTTGGGAGCAGCCCCTGTCTGGGTGTGATGTGATCTCATGCATGAGGTCTTGACAGATATAAGGACAGGGATCCCTCATCGTCTGTGGCCCTGTGGCAATTCCTGTGGTTTTCCTAATTTTGGTTAGCTATATTTTCAGCTGAATAATAATAATTAGAAGAGCTAAAATTTGTTGTTCCCCTTGTGTTTGGAGGGTATTATGCTTTGCACTTCATACGCGTTCTCTTTTTTAACTCCTCAGTGAGGGAGAAGCCATCTTATTCTCCAATTTAAAGATGACAATACTGGGCACCTGGATGGCTCAGTGGTTGAGCACCTGCCTTTGGCTCAGATTGTAATCCCAGGGTCCTGGGATTGAGTCCTGCATCAGGGCTCCACAGGGAGCCTGCTTCTCCCTCTGCCTGGGTCTCTACCTCTCTCTCTCTTTGTTTCTCATGAATAAATAAATAAAATCTTTAAAAAATATGACAAAACTAAGACACAGATATTTTTTTAATCTGCATCAGGACCTAAACTGCAGGGGAGTAGAACACTGATGTCTTTTGTGCCCTTCTTAGCATCTGTCACTGTCTGGCACAGAAGTTCAATATGTAATTTCTGATTTATCAATTTATTGATCAACTGAATGAATCACACATTCCCCAGAGCAACTGTAACACCTCCCCAGGGCAACGAAGTAGGTCACAGAATTCTAAAAGTCAGCTGAGTTGGATTCTGCCTAGGGCTATCCCGGCCAGCAGGACTGATGTTCTTATGTGACACTGTCAGAGAAGTGTGCGGGCAGAAATCAGCTGGGGTACAGCCCTGTCCCTGAGCCCGGCTGCACAACCCTGTGGGGTCTCAGGGCAGGGTCTTGCTGGGGCCCAGCTTCCCTCTAGCTTTAATCTCAGCCCATTCTGCTGTAGCTTTTTTTTTCTCTCTCTCCATGAGTGCCTTAGTGAACTGGCATAGAGTAGATGTCAATGAAACGAAGGAAAGAAGGGAGAGAGGGAGGGAAGGAGGAAGGAGGGAGGATAGGTAAGTAAGTAGTTGCTTACCTGAGTTATGAGGTAGCTTCAACACTTTGGTTTTAAAGAACACAGTCATCTCTTGGTAGGAATGAGGAACAAGAATCTTGGGGTAGATAAGCATAAGGAACCTCCAGGAAAGGAGACCCCAGAGAGCTAATAACAGGGCGGGTGAAGGCAAGCCTGCAAAAACCAGCTTTTTGGGGGGACCCTACCATCTCTCCAAGGGATTACCCCCAATGCCACAAGTAGTCCTCAGCTCTGGAATCCACTCTTTGCTGAGAGGCACTCTCATTTTTCACATTACTGCTTTACATTCTTCCTATATTTGAGGCTGATTAACTGCAGCGAAAAGCTCTGCCAACAGCTGAAAACTTAAAACAAAGGGTCTGTACAAAAGAATCTTGTTCCTCCTCCTTTTCATTTATTTAAAACAATTTTACCCTCTGTAGTCCCGCATGGCTCCTGCATAAATTACTCTGCAAGTCTGGCCTGCTGTTAGCATGCTCGCCTGACTGCCTTTGCTCCCACTTCAGATCTGCCAGTTAAGCTTTAAGCATCTTGAAAACGTATTGTCTGGAATGAAACAACCAATTATGCTTTCAGGTTTTGTGGCATAATATCGTAGAAACCAGCAATTACAGAATCAGAGTGGCATCCAATGGGGGTAGAAGGGAGTTAGCACGGATTATTCTTTAAATAGCAGTTACATGAACTCATAATAAATAGGTATTAAGTGCTAAATGTATGATAAGTAATTCTTGACAATGCAATTATCCAAACAGAAGAAGGAAAAGTGGCAATATGGCATTGTCAAACTCTTTTGTGCACAGCACGCTCCGTTAGACTGAGAGGTGGAGGGGATTTGTCTTTGTTCCAGCCTGCAGTAGAGGCAAGAGTGCAGATGTGAGTACCGAAGGGAGTTTGGTGGGTTTCTGAGAGATGGCAAGGTCTCAAAAGAGCAAAGCCTTTTCCACTGGGGTAGAATGTGGCTGCCCAGAAAATCCCATGACAATAAGCTCAGTATAATGCATAGCCAATTAGTCAAACACATATTTAGGGAGTCTCTGTTGTGAAATACCTTGCATGTAAGCATACAGCCTGGTGCTGAGCAAAAAGCAGACATACAGGAAATGTTCATTGAGCTTATCTGGCACTTTTAGAGGCAGGACTGCTGTGTGAGGCCTTATGGGTTGTGTACTGTACAAGTCCAGGGAGTAACATTTCATATTGATGAAGATGCAAATAGCTTTCCTGGATATTGTAAGATACTGTGATCTTGCTTAGAAGGTTCAGTAGAATTTGTATCTGTGAGCTTGGCACTTAAGCTTGATTCTCAAAAAAGGAAAAAACAAATTTCAATTCACTCAGTGGTTTTCAGCAATATCATTTACTGATTAAAATGAATACCTATGGCCAGACTACTTGAAGTCAAATCCAAGCTTCCTTAAGCTGTGTGTCTTTGGGAAAATTACTTAAACTCTCTGATTCTGTTTTCCTAGTTATAAAACATAGACAAATAATAGTATAATATATAATATAATAATACTCCTGGAGTAGTTACAAAGATTAAATGATGTAATGAATTAATGATTTTGTGAATAACTATTCATAAAACTTCTTCCCTTTTTCTCATAGGCACTCATTACACTATACTTCTTAACCCCCTGGCAATTAGGTGAGGCCATGTAACTGAGTTTGGGCTAAGAGGATGTGAGTAAAAGTGAAGCATGCTACTTTCCAGCCTGGCCTGGAAAAGTCAGCAGAGAAATCCAAAATCCTGAGACATGGTCAAGCCACAGGATGGAAAAAGCTTGGGTCTCTGAAGCATCATGTGGTGGAGAAGTCTTGGCTAATCAGGTACACTGAGCAAGAAATAAACTATTGTATCAAGCCACAAAGATTAGGGGTTGGTTGGTAATAGCAGCCGCCGTCACAGTAACAAACACACAATTTAGAGAATAGTGTGTGTGTTGTAACCATATTACCTTGGGTGAGGTATGGTAAGGCCAGGCAGATCAAGACAGAGAAACTAGAAATGGGTTCAAACACTGTTAACTTTGTGGGGAAAAAGACAGTGCCACTCCAAAACCAGTTCAGACCAGTGAAAGGAGCCTGAAGTTACTCAGAAGCAAGTTCTGTGGAGGAAAGGTGCTAGAAATTTCTTGGCAATCTGTAGTCCTGTGCTACCACATAGCTGTGCTTCTAGAGACCGAGGCCCAGCTGAGCCCAGACCTCTGGTCATTCCTGTCCAGGTGCCAGCATATCAGTTGCCTGGGAAAGCAAGCCACCATGTTGTGGGTGGCCCACAGGGCAAGGAAATAAATCCTCCTGCCACCTACCATGTGAGGGAGCAGATCCCCTGGCCCCAGCCAAGCCTTCAGAAGACTACATCTCCCACCCGTAGTTTCACTGCAACCACCCAGCTAAGCTACTCTTGGATTCTCAATGCTCAATGTCTGTTGTTTAAAAAATAGTGTTGTTCCTGCCTTTGGGCCCCAAGTATCACATAATCGCAGAACTATAAAGATCAGAGGGTGCCCCATTATATAGATGGAAAATTGAGGCCCAAAGAAGGGAAGTGATTAGCCTAAGGTTTTGCTTCATGATGCTCATGTCTCCAGAAATAACCCATAGTCCACAAAACCCTTTGCCTACCTAATATTACCTATTCTTCAAGGTCTAAATCAAAGTCTTCTTGTTGGGGAAATCTTTCATGATCTCCACTGATCCCCAACCTATTAAATCCTTCACTGTGGGGCAGCTCGAATGGCTCAGTGGTTTGGCTCCTGCCTTTGGCCCAGAGCATGATCCTGGAGACCCGGGATCGAGTCCCGCGTCGGGCTCCCTGCATGGAGCCTGCTTCTCCCTCTGCCTGGGTCTCTGCCTCTCTCTCTCTCCTCTCTGTGTTTCTCATGAATAAATAAATAAAATCTTTTTAAAAAAGAAATCCTTCACTGTGGACAATATCTCTGCCTCATGTCTTGTTCCCTTACTGTCTCTTCAAACAAGAGGCAGAGACCCCCATAAAGCATTTTGTGTCATTCTCCTGCTTCAAGTCTCCTATCATAGTTTGTTATAAAAATGGCTTCAAGTATGTCCACATTTCCCTGTATCTATGCTGCTGGATAGACCCTTTCCTTGGTTAGGGACTTGTCCTTGAGTAGATTGACTTGAGTAGATTGACTCTCAGCTTTGCCAATTCATTAGCTTTGGCCAATGAGACCACACAAATGTGATGTGAGAGAGACATGGAAAGAGCTGTATTTGGGGACTTGCCCTAGCTTGCTATTCTTAGAAATCTGAGCCTCCGCATGAACAAGCCCAAGCATTCTGGGTGATAAGAGGACATGAGGTCCAGTTGCCCCTGTTGCCTAGCTGATATCCAGCAAACCTCCAGAAGCAAAATGGCCTTGTGGAGCGCAGATGCATCAATTAGCCTAGCCCAACCAACAGGTGAAGCAAACAGCGAAGCCCAACCTAAATCACCAACTTGCAGAGTCAGTTCAATCAATGGTTGTAGGTTTAGTCACTAGGTTTTGGGCTGATGCACACTATCATGCCCAGAACCAAATCCGGGGTCTTTACCATGGTCTGCAGAGCCCTACATGAGCTCTTGGAACTAAAACAGCCTACCCACCCACACTTACCGTCTACATTAGTATGACTGTACTTGCTGTTTCTTCATCAACATGATTTTACTAGTCCAGAAAACTCTTGCCTTGGAAGATAAAGGTTGGCAAGTAACTGTATTGTTCATTCTGCAAACTTCCTGAGAGATCCGTCAACTCTCCAATAAAGAGCATCAAACAGTAGTTTACAACTTTAGACTCTGAATCCCCTGCCTCAAAATCCTTGAGTATCCTTGCAGCATCATCCACCAATGTTAAACTGTTATATCATGATCCTTAGCTGCTCCTAACCATGATCCTTCCCTGAAAGACTTGCCCTAAAGCAGACTTCAAACTTCTCTTATATATCCTAACTTTCTCTTGCCGTGTCTGAGACACCACTAAGACCCTGTGGAGGTTGTCTTCTTCCTTCTTTGGGTAAGAATAAATTCAGCTCTGTTGAATCAGCATGTGGTTTTTGGTGATTCTTTTCCAGAAGCCAGCACTGGTCATTTCCATTTCCTGTTACTCAGCCCACTCCTTGTTCATTATGCTCCAGCCATACCAGCCTCCATGCTCTTCCCTGAACATGGTGAACTTGTATTGTCTCAAGGATTTTGTGCTTGCATGTCCACTCCCTGGGATTCACTGCCCTTCAGATTTGCCTTTTGCATCTTTCCCTGCATTCAGATTTGTGCTCAAATGCCGCCTCCTCAAAGAGTCCTTCCCTAAGGAGCCTCTCAGATCTAAAGCATCAGTGTCCTTTAATCTCTAACATCTTTACCTTGTTTCATTGTTGCATTTCTTCATAGCACTTATCTCTGCTGAAAGTAATACATACACACACACACACACACACACACACACACACACACACAGACATGTGTGGGGTCTGTGTACTGTCTTTCTCCCTTTCTAGAAGGTAAGTTCCAGGGGGAAGAGCACACCATCTGCCTTCTGCACCACTGTAAGAGCAGTGTCTAGAACACAGGTGCTCCATAAATACTTGTTGAATGAATTCTGGGTATTGAATGGATATTAGATGTTGTTTTATTAATGTCATTGTTGTTACTGTCATTGTCCCATTCTATACCACACTTCTGTCCAGAAACCACCCCCACTGCTCTCCTCCTTCCCAAATTATTCTCAGAAGTCTCCAAGACCTTTTTTTTTTTTTCCCAGAGAATAACCTCCCACACACACCCTCAACCTCTTACGTGAATCTCTGCTCCATCTTTTTCTTTAGTGGAGACTAGGCTCTCTCCTAAAGCCATCATTTCCCCAGACAGCCATTCCACAAGTAGGACCTGGGCTGAGCATTTCCTCATACTACCCCTGCTTCTAGATTGCCACTCCTCAACCTCACATGAAACTTCTATTGCTCTGACCTCACACCACTTTGCTTTGTGGTCCTTTACCTTTCCTCACCGTTGGTCTTCTGTCTATTAGCACATCATTCTCATCCCTCACTAAAGACTCAGGGTCCTGGTTCCATTCTCCCTCTCCCCTACCTTCTGGTCCCCAAGCCCTGGTATCAAAATGATTCCAATATTCTCATGGGCACTACCAACCCAATGGCTTGATTTTACCTCTGATGTCCTCTTTTTTTAAAATATTTTTTTAATTTTTATTTATTTATGATAGTCACACACACACAGAGAGAGACAGAGACATAGGCAGAGGGAAAAGCAGGCTCCATGCACCAGGAGCCCGACGTGGGATTCGATCCCGGGTCTCCAGGATCGCGCCCTGGGCCAAAGGCAGGCGCCAAACCGCTGCGCCACCCACGGATCCCCTCTGATGTCCTCTTTGTTCATGATGTTTTCCTTTTCTCCCCTCCATCCACCCACTCTATGCACAAGATGCTTACCCTTGTGCCCTCCTTCCCTCACCTCTGTCTCCTTCTCGGGTTCACAGCAACCCAGCACTGTATCCACTACTGTGCACTGGCCAATCTCATCAAGGGGATTAACAACATCCTTAGCAACAGTTAAACCCCATGGGTGCTCCTCTGTTCTCCCATACCTGACCTTTCCACTGTCGACAGTGATGACTTTGAAGTCTTCCACTGGTTCAACTCTCATGGCAATACACACTCTGAGTATCCTTCCAAACTCTCAGGCCACTCCATCTCATTCTTCTTCACGAGGGCTCATTCCATCTCTCCCTTAAGTGTTGAGGTTCCTCAGGATTGTTCTAGTTACTCTTCAGCGTGGACTCTGTTTCTTTGTGCCTCATATTGTGCATTCCTCTGGCTTCAATGACTCTCAATGCTGATGCCTCCACAGTTGATATCTCCAGGCTGGCTCTCTCCTGAGTCTCTGACAACTTATCTGGATGTTGACAGGTGCATCAACTCACCCTGAACCTGTCACTCTCCAGTTATTTCTATACCACTTGCCCTGCACACTCAGATCACCTATTTCCTCGGGGTAACTCTTCTCCATTTTGCCCTCGTTTCTTTCATCTTCCATTAGTCTAGTCTATGCACTACATATTTTGTAAATTCATCCATTTGTCTCCAATCTTGCTGCCTTATTTCATTAATATCCTTTTCATAGATTCCTACTCCCGCTCCATCTCTTGCTGTGGCCTGAGGGATTTTCTAAAACATAAATCTGGCTAGGTCGGTCCCCTGTGTACATCCCTTTCATGGTTCCTTGTTGTTCTTAGGAGAAAGGCCAAATCCCCATGATGGCTCCTGAAGCCTGCATTGTCTGGTCCCAGGAGACCTTCTCCAGCCTGGTTCATGTCACTCTTAGGTCATGTTCTAGATTCTGACCATATAGCACTGCTTTTAGATCCTTGAACAAGCCTAGAGTGTCTTGCCTCTAGGGATCTTCCCCAGTGTTATTCTTTTACCTGGAATACTTCTTCAGTATCCTCTATCTCCACTCATTCCTATTTGTCTTTCTGACCCTGGCCCATAGGTCCTCTCCTCCAAGAAACACTCCCTGCATTCTCAGGCTAAATTAAGGGCCCCTTTTCAGTGTCCTGACAGCTCTCTCTACTTACCCTATCTCAGAAATTGGTACAGGGGATTGTAACAGACTCTTAACCAGTCAGAATCTTCCACAGGCCATGAGCTTCATGAGGTATGCACTCTGACTTCCCACGCCAGCATCCCTGGTACCCAATACAGGCCCTGGAACAGATGGGATTGAGTAAACACTTAGCATATAAATTAAGTTGTAAGGGAATCCATGGTGATGAAGAGATTGGACATCATCAGTTTTCTGTCAGCTGCGCTCACCATCGTAAAGAGAGACTATGAACTACTTTACCCAAACAATCCTTTGGTCTTCATATCACCAAGGTCTACGGCAGTTTGACTAATTGTTTTACCGAGTGAACAGAACCTTGGAGTCATTTTAGATATCCCAACTATTTTGTAACATTCAGTGTCATTTTTAAAATCTCAAATAGAATGCATGCATAAAGTAAAAATTTGCCAAACACAGGGAAATAACAGCAAAATGAAATCACCCATATGCCACCACACAATGGAACCTGTTATTAAATTTTAATGTGTATTTTTCCAGCATGTTTCCTATTCAAGTCTATTAATCTTTTTGCTTTTACAAAAAGTTAATATCTATGGCACACACTGTAGCTTGCTTTTTAAAATTAGTACATTTAAAATGAACATTTTTCAATGTAGTATATATACTTCTCTTGATCTATGGACTTAGTATATGTCTTGCATTTTATTACATAGATGTACCACCATTCACTTCGCTAAATCCTGAACTGAAGAGGTTTGGACCTTTGGGCTATTTCCATTTTCTGTTGAAGATACCTTATAACTTAATCTTTGTACACATTCATCTTGACTTTCTTAGCGTAAGGGATGGATGCTATTAAGACTTCTGATACTTATCCAAAATACATAGTCAGAAATTCTAAATTAATTCACTCTCACCAGTAGATATGAGTGGTTTTGTATCATTAAAAATATGTACATATATAATTGCCTACAGAGCAGGCCACTATTATCACAAAAATTTGTGTCTCTTATCACTAGAGATTGAACTTATTAAAATACATTTTAGGAGCACACAATCATTCTGTACTTTTGACTATTATGATTTCAGCTCAGTCTGTGCACTTAGAAAAAACTCAGTCACCACCACCCAACCCGACCTCCATCCAAGCTGGGCTCACCTGTGTAGGTCTTATACGCATCTCTTTATACAATACAGAAGTATCGACAGAATGGACCATTGGTTCTTTGGGAAGAAATTGATTCAGTGCACATTCATCGAGATTCACTGTGTTCGAGGCCCCACTTGAGGCACCAGGACCCCAGCAGTGAATAGACAACCAAGATATTTGTTTACTGGATACTTACATTCCAGCAAGGGAGACAGACAATAAAAAGACAGCAAATAAGCAATATAACATGACTTCAATAATAAATGGAGTGAAGAAACAAAAGATGTAATTGTAGGGGTAGATATTTGATGGGGCAATAGAGAATAGTTACAGGTGGATGTGGGGCACTCACGTAGGGCCTTTCTGAGGACTTCTGAGCTTTGGTGAGGTGTCTGGTGTAGTGGGAGTGTCTGATGTGTCTGGCGAGAGGGGTACGTGTCCCATACAGAATGGACAGAGATTGCACGAAGTTGGCACATTTGAGGATCAGAAAGGAGATCAGGGTGTCTTAAAAGTAGAAAGGGTAGAGGGGATAAAATGCTAGAAAACAGATCTGAAAGGTAGGAAGGGGCTGGAAAATGTAGGTTTTGAGGCCATGGAAAGGAATTTTGGATACCTAATGAATAACCAGCAGCCTTTGAGTTTCTAATGTCATGGGTTTTTTCCCACAAAATCCTGATTATTTAGTATTTATAGCTCTACATTATGCAGTTCCTGGCATAGATCAGGCTCTTGGTCCTATTTGTTAGAGAAAGAATGAAGGAATGAATGGATGGAAGAAGGAATATACTGAGACTCAAGCTCAGAGCACTTCCTCTGACAGCCCATGGTGAGCATGGAAGAAGCTGATAAAATAATCACCCAACTCCTGGAGCCTTCTTCAGGTTCACTGAAATTGCAAAAGTTTCTCAATTCAAAATGATATCCTGACAGCAATAATTCTGAGAGAAAGAGAAGTCATAGCAAAACATAGGATTTGAAAGACTTTGAGTTAAATACAGCACAGCACCCAGAGCGCTTATTTGGTTAATTGTGGGTGGAATTATTTGAGCAAAACATTTTGTGCCTACAAGCAACCGCAGGTGCAGGCAGAGAGGCTTGTGAGAATCTTCAGCCAAATTCGGTTCTTAAAGTTCCCCCAGAAGTTGGCACTGGTTCCCTTTCCTCGTGGTTCCTTTGGTCCCTGCTTGGATGGCAGAAACATGTGACAGCTGTGAAGTTTTTTTGGCGAGTGTATCCACTCAGGCGGATTTCCTGTCTCCTTTCCTCCTTAGCAGATGTGAGAAACAACTGAATGTGTTTCTGAGTTTATTATTTGAGGGACTTCACAGATAGACTCTCTAGTTCGTAGACAGAGATGAAAACTCTATCCACTATACCATTCATTCATTTACTCATTCATCCATAACTTCCCCAACCCTTTCTTTTTTAAAGCTCCTAGCACTTGTTAGACAGCAAACATGAGCATAGCTCTCAGCCTCACAGAGCTTACCATGGTTTACATAGACAATCATTAAGGTATGATTAGGATAAAGGCTGTGATAAAGTCCTGAGTGCTGAGAATGGGAGAAGCTAACTCTTGCATGAAGATTAGAGACATCTTCCCAGGGAAATAAATTTTGAACTGAATTTAGAACAATGAATAGAAATTAACTGGACATACCAGGGTAAGAGGGCAGGGGATGTAGACCATTCCAAACAAAGGGACACACAAAATCCTGGAACAGGGAGAGCATGACATGGATAATTGAAAGACCATGTGGCTAGAGCTTAGGAAACTAAGGAGAAGAGGTAAGAAATAAAGCTCAAAAGGAGGCATCCAATGGAGCATTGTAGGTCATGTTGAACAGTTAGAAGCTTGATCTGAGGAACAATGGATTATTGGTTAGCTATTGCTGCCTAACAAATCACCCCACATTGCAGTGGCTTAAAAGGGTCAATTATTAGTCACATGATGATGGAGCAGCTGGGAATGACTGATATAAGTTGCATTCAGGTGTTCACGGCTGTGCTCATTCATCTGATCTGTTTTCAGTCAATCTTGGCTGAGCTTGGTTGATCTTGGCTGTGCTCTCAGGCACTCACACATCAGTGGGGGCTTGTGCTCTAGGATGAACTTGGCTGCAGCATCTTGGCTGGGGAGGCTCTGATCCATGAGTCTCATCATCCTAGGACCCGTGTGCTAGCCCAGGAAAGTCCATTTTAGGATGATGACACAAGCACAAGTAGGCAAAGTATCCTAGGCTGTACTATCACCTCCATTTTATTTTATTGACCAAATCAAGTCATGTGGTCAAACTCAGATCAAGGGTAAGAAAACAGACTGCTTCTTTCCTAGGAAGAACTGAGCAGTCACTGGTTAAAGGCTGTAAATACAGACAGAAGTGAAGAACTGGAATCATTAATGTGATGTACTATAAATGGGAAGCTAATAACAGTTATTAAGCAGGTGGTTAACATTGTTGTCCCAGGGAGTTCTCAACAGAACCAAAATCTACTCCTAAGAGGGCCTGAAAATGGCTTTGCAAGATATCCAGACACTTATCTATTATCCTTAGCTCCCTCTCCACCCCAAACTTATAGAATCCTAACTCTTTCATTTCAAGCTTTCAAAACCAGCCCCTCTCCATTATTACTACCATTCTCTTGAGTTTCTATGCCTGTCAGCTCCTTCTGAACTATCATAAGTGTCCCACTCACCTTCACCCAGAGAAGCCTTTAATCTTGTCTTTCCCACAAGATAAGACTTTCCCTCCTTGGCTTGGCACTCAAGGCCAACCTTAAGATGATGCCATAGTTCCTCTCCAGGCCTACATTCCATGCTTTTTGCCCCAGGAGCACTGTGATCCAAACATAACAGACCGTCTGTCTTCTCCCAGCTGCCTTTTCTTTGGCATACTTCTGAGCCCCTGTACAGTTTTATTTTCTCTGCTTTTCTGCCTAAAATTTCTCTTCCCCTTATTGTCCATCTGGAAAACTGTTCATTGTTCAAGGTCCAACTCAATGATCACCACCTGTCTATTATTCATGCCTGTCTTCCAGGGAAGAACTATCGGTCCCTCTTCTCTGCTTCTCTATATGGTACCTATCACAGTGTATGCTATTATTTTCTTCCGATGCTGTCTCCTCTTACAGCATTGGGGTAAACACCTCTCTTGGCCATATTCAAGATAAATTTTTTATAAGAAAAAATATGAAAATTTTGCTTCTACTTATTTCGATTAGTACGCTTTAAAATTTTATATTTCATATATATGTTTTTATAATATATTAGTGTAGAAGTATAAGAATATAATTTATAAATAATAATTAGAAATAATTATTAAAGATATATGTAGAATGTTTTAATATAAAATGTTTATATATGATATAAATATATAAATATGATATAAACATAAAATGATATAAAATGTTTTAATAGATTGGTGTTTTCAAGAAAAAAAAATGGAGACCATACTTCTAGAGATTACACTCTCTAATAGATGGGACCTTGATATCAAAACCAGATTTGAACTATTTAGTTTTAAATGATGTTGCAAAGTATTCATTCCCCCGGAATATTTTCATTGCAATGTTGAACAAAGCTGTCAGGTAAAAAGTAGAAGGCCTTCCACCTCCCATCACCCCTCAACACACACACACACACACACACACACACACACACACACGAAGAACTGTTGAGGAAGATTTTATGGAATATTTTTTATTTAAATTTTGTTCACATCCAGCGCAATGTTGCTTTCAGGAGTAGAATTCAGTGACTTATCACTCACATCAACACCCAGTGCTCATCACAAGTGCCCTCCTTAATCCTCATCACCCATCTAGCCCATTCCCCACTCACCCCCCTCCATCAACCCTCAGTTTGTTCTATATGGTTAAGAGTCACTTATATGGAATACTGTAGTTTTCCTGGACTCCTGGAAATAAATCAAAAATTGGTTCTGGATAGATAGGAAACATATCTCTGTTAACTGTTGTGAATGGATCAAAAGTTTGTATTCCTTAGAATCAATCCTAGGGAAAGACTGAAGTGGGTTTTCTTTGATTCATTCTAGATCCTTTGTTTATGTAGAGAAAGCCCACAGTCGCTATCTTTTTTATATAAACCCAACATGGTTGAGGGGAGGAGCCTCGATTTAGACTGTTGGCCCTGTGAATAATCTTCATTCAGAAGACTCCACTTCTGGGATCCCTGGGTGGCGCAGCGGTTTAGTGCCTGCATTTGGCCCAGGGCGTGATCCTGGAGACCCGGGATTGAATCCCACATCAGGCTCCCGGTGCATGGAGCCTGCTTCTCCCTCTGCCTGTGTCTCTGCCTCTCTCTCTCTCTGTGTGTGTGTGACTATCATAAATAAACAAAAATTAAAAAAAAAAAAAAGACTCCACTTCTGAGCCAGTAGATTGATCCTTCCATGGTTGTCAGAAATGGAAATGTTATGTAAATGTCCTTGTCACTAGAACAAGATGACTGATGCTACATTAAATATCAAGAGCTAAGTCCCCCAGAAACATTATTTTTCTAACAATAACAATAATGGCTAGCTTTTCCAAATACACCCTTGTCCTGGGCATTCTGCTTCATGCTTAATTCTCATAATAACCTTGACATAAACATTTTCAGTATTCCCATTTTATAGCTCAGAAAACTCAGAGCTTGAATGGTTTGTCCAAGGTCACACAATTAGTGGCAGAGTAAGAATTAGCACCCAGGTCTGTCTTAATCTACAGTGATTGCTTTTAACTATTATGCTAACCTAGGTCTAAAAATAAACCAATGAATCCAAATGAAGAGGCGGGAGAACATTAAGAATTTTTCCCAGTTCTTAAATTCTAAAATTACCTGAAAAAAATATTCTGAAGTATTATGTAATGTATTCTAAAGTCAAAGAACAATGCCATTGTTTAGCAGCTACTGTTCTGAAAGGTCCATGCCTCAGTACCCCATCTAGTCAGCCAGATACCTAAGGTTGCCCATACAGATCACATGCCATTGATATGAAAACAAAACTCACAAATCTATGGTTACAAGACTGCAATGTCCCCACCATCAAGGCACGTGTGACTTCTTGCTGTTTTCTCCTTGCCAGATGTGGAAACGAATGTCTTAATCTGGGGAAAATTTTATAATTGCTGAAGATGACTATTATACTTTTTTTTCAGAAGCACAGATTCATTTTTAGAAAAGAAAAAATAAAAAAGATTGCATAATGGTTAAGTGGAAATTCACAAGCAGGCAGGCAGGCAGCACACATGTTAGATGCTCATTTCTGCTATAGAAAAGAGGAATGAATTCCGGCTCAAATATTAGTTTGATTATGCTTCCAGATGGGAGATCATTTTTTATAGAGTTTAATCTAATTTTTAAATCAAATTGCATATCAAATAAATATTTCCAGAGATGTTGTCATGAAAAAGAACAAAGCTAAAAGCTGAGCCAAGCTAAACAAAGTTGACAGAATATCCAACTTAAAAGGAATGACATGAGCCACGGTTATTCAGCTGGAAGAGGGAAATGAAAAAACTAAGAACTGATGAAGATCTTGAGCACCTGGTTATTCTTCACTTGCAGCTTCTGCCTCCAGTCTAGGCCATCCTCTCCTCTCTGACCATTTGCTGCTTGACTGGCTCCTCTCCCCTCTGCAGCCTGCCCCACCAAGCACACTTCCTAACATCCATTCTTGACACTGCTCTCTTTCCTCTACCCCCTCTCCTTTGGAGGGGACCTTATCACTGCTTTTGGTTCAGTTTTCATTCCCATGTATATGAATTATGCTGAGGAAGTGAGAGAGACTTCTCCTGAAGAGCAAGTGAGATGAGAATCCCATGAATCCCAGAAGCACATAACACCCATCGAAGAGGGTGTTACTGTCCAGCACTGCAGGTTTCTGGTGCTTGATGGAGCCAGAGAGACTCCGGGATGCCAGACAGATCTAACTCAGTGTCATCCTGCCCCAGGGTGGGCTAGGCACTAGGCAACTCCAACTCCCATCGGGCTTGGGCTGAGTGCTAACTCTCAAGGCCTTGGTTTGCTGAGCTGTGAGCAAGCACTTAGGCAGGTGGAAGATGCACGTTGAGAGGATGGGGGACAAGGGTGTAGCAGCTATGGTGGAGTAGGTGTGACACCTAAGGTGACTAGAACGAACACGGGGAAGGGCAAATGCCATGTCATGTGTAAGTCAGTAACAGAGCTCAGCTCATATGGACTATGTTGAGGTCACTTCCTTTGCCTCGTTGCCCACACGTGCTTTGGTTCGGCAAATATGTAAATGAACACTTCTTTAATAAATGTCCAAAGTGCTACAGAAAATACAGAGGAGAGGGCGACTATTTCCCATTACACTTTTGCTGCAGCAACTGGTTCATGTTTTGCCTTTTCCTTTCCTTCCCAAGCAGATTGCATTCCCAGCCTTCTTTGTAGATAGGCCAGGCTGTGGCACTGGTTTCCTGCCAGTGGGATCTCAAAGGGGGGGTCACCACCTCCAGGCCTGGTCCACTCCAGCCCCCAAGCCTGGTCCTCCAGGCCTTCTCACCTGTGCCTGGACGGAGAGAGCCCTGAGGGCCTAAAGGAAGGCTCAGCCAAAAGGTGGGAGAATCCCGGGTGCTGAGTTTGCTACATGGAGAAGAGCTGCCTTGGAAAACCACTTCCCCAGGAACACTCATGTTGGACATCTGTTAATCAAGAAGTCGACTTTCATTGGGTTAGGCTGCTGAGCTTTTGGAACTGTTCATCACAGTGGCTAGCCCGCCCTAACACTGTGGGTGCTCAATAAATATTTGTGAGCAAACAGCTGAATGGCTCTTAATTGGAAGAGACAGTCTATTTCACTCTGCTCGAAGTTGGCAATGCTAGTGGGGAAGCTTGAAAACAGTCCCTGGCGACAGCTAAGAGGAGAGGTGAGATAACAGAATAGCCAATCTCATGCCATTCCCATGGGCGCCCAAGGCCAGCCCTGCTCTCCGCTCTATGAGCAGGGCCTGTATTATTTAAATTTCTCTTGGGGATGTACAAGCCCACTTCTCTTAATCTCATTCCCAATAAAATGGAAAAGGTTTGGCCTCTTGCCTCCATAAAATTACCTCTCACCCACTTGATAGTTATTATTAAGTTCACCTCCTTCACCTCTCCTAAATTCTGGATTCATTTTATAAATCAATATGGAAATTAGCTTTATAATTTCAGCCCTTTGGAAAATGAAGCAGCCTTGCAAGAGAATCAGCATTGCAGGAGAACTGGTCGCTGCGGCCCAGTCTACACGAAGTGAGCGGTTTCTTCCAGAGCCTCTTCCTTGCCTCCTCCTTGAAGAGGGGAGGTTGAGGCAGTGAAAGCCCAGAGATTTCCAAGTGGAAGAAGAGGGAAGAAAACATTAGATACTGACTCTGCACCTGGCACTGGATGCACCTGAGTCTGGCAACAATCGTATGAATCAGTAGCGTTATTTCTGCTTAACAGATGGAGAAACTGAGGTAGAAATAGACTAAATGAAGTCATATCCAAGAGATCAAATAGGTGATGGGCTGTGGGAGCCACAGTTTGAATTCAACGTTGTTCATTTCCACTGTGACCTATTGTCCTGGTGCCTGGAGCTGGTTACTTACTATTGTGTGTTTGAATTGTGCCCCTGAAAAGGATGCCAGCGTCCTAACCTCCGGGGTCTCCGAATGTAAGCATATTTCAAAATCAGGTCTTTGCAGGTGGTAAGTTGAGATCAAGTTAAGGTTTTAGGATGGGCCCTAATTCAATATGATTGGCATAAAAAGGGGGTATTTGGACATAGACATTCAGAGAGGGAAGATTGGGTGAAGACAGGGTGAGCACTGTCTGGGCTACCAGAGGCTGGGAGAGAGGAACGCACCGGCTTCTCCCTCACAGCCCTGTCAACGTTCTCTTTCAGACTTTCAGACTCCAGAACCACAAGACAATACATTTCTGTTCCTAAAGCCACCCAACTCGTGGTACTTTGTTATGGCAACCCCAGGAAACAAATACACGTACCGTCTCAAAGTCTCCAATTTCTCGTCTGGTCTGTCGGGAGGGAAAGTGAGCAGGAGCTCCCTCAGAAAGTTTCAGGGCCAATTGAATGAGATAATGTGCTTACCACACCAAGGGGGGCTCAGTAAATAAGTCGGTTAGTATTACCATCATTCCGTAGGAAAAACGCCCCAAGAACACTGTGGAAAAGCTACCAATGGTTTTGCCGTGCCACCCACCCCCCTTCCTTAGGAAGAATACTTTCTTATTCTTGGGTAGAAAAAAGAAGAGAGGGCAGCCCGGGTGGCTCAGTGGTTTGGTGTCACCTTCGGCTCGGGGTGTGATCCTGAAGGCCTGGGATCGAGTCCCACATCAGGCTCCCTGCATGGAGCCTGCTTCTCTATCTGCCTATGTCTCTGCCTCTCTCTCTCTCTCTCTCTCTCTCTGTCTGTCATGAATAAATAAATCTTAAAAAAGAAAAAAGAAGAGAAAAGAAGAGATTCCCTAGAAAATGAGGTTACTCATTTTCTGCTAAATCCTGCTAAACACCAGGATTAAATGAGATCACAAATGCAGATCACTTGGTATCTCACCATAGTAGACACATGGTCACTTATTCCTAACAGCCACGGATTTGTTAAGCAAGCTTGATTCGGAGGATAACTGCAGAAAATGAGGTTACTCATTTTCTAGGGAATCTCTCCTTTTTAAAAAAAAATTATTTATTTATTCACGAGAGACACAGAAAGAGAGGCAGAGACACAGGCAGAGGGAGAAGCAGGGTCCCTGGGGGGAGCCCAATGTGAGACTCAATCCTGGGATCCTGGGATTGTGTCCTGGGGTCACAACTTGAGCCACCCAGGCGTCCCTGGAGTCTCTTTGATAGTGCAATATTAATTAACCAACAAAATAAGTAGAACGTAATTTATCTTCCAGGTTTGTGTGATCATGTAAGGAATAAAAGAAACCATTTCTGCTAAACTCTTAGCGAGGTGTCAAGTTGGGTTCGGCTGTGAAGGGATGTGATCATTTGCCCACCGGAGCCTACTTCTTGCTGAGGGAATGTTAAAGAAGCTGGGACCCTAGTGCCCTGTTTCCAAATGGGTTCTCAACCCCACAGGCATGTCAAGCAACCAAAATTCCTGTCCTTATAACCCAAGTCCTTTCTTGTGTTTGCAGAGTCCCCTGTCCCCTCCCACATTCCACAGCCTGCTCCCTGGCTTCCAGGCCCCAGTGGCTGCAGAAAGCACCTCCTTCTGCCCCTTTCCACTCTATTGTTTGTCTCTCTTGCCCCCTTTCCTCCTCATCCCTGTTCTGTTTTCTTTTCTATTTGATAGAAGTTAGGAGCACCTGGGTGGCTCAGTGATTGAGCATCTGCCTTTGGTTCAGGGTGCGATCCCGGGGTCCTGGGATTGAGTCCCACATGGAGCTCCCCTTAGGGAGCCTGCTTCTCCCTCTGCCTGTGTCTCAGCTTCTCTGTGTGTGTGTCTGTCATGAATAAATAAAATCTTTTTTTAAAAAAAAATAGAAGTTGAAGTCATGAGGCAAAGTCGGAAGCGGGGAGGAAGCCACTGCTCTCTTTTGTGGCAGGAGTAGGGGGCAGATAGGGCCCCGAGAGCACTTATGGGTTAATCCTTTCTGTCCCATTCCGGTGGAACAGGGCTGATTCGATAAAAGGACAATGTCAAAAGCGCAGTCAATATGATCTGAATTTAAATCCCTAATCTGGCAAATGCGAGCTGGGCATGGTACTTAACTGCTCTGAACCTCTGGACGCTGATCTGCAAAATGAGGATCCAATTGCACATGTCGCAGGGTACGTGAGGATTAAATGAGATCACAAATGCAGATCACTTGGTGTCTCACCATAGTAGACACGTGGTCACTTATTGCTAACAGCCACGGATTTGTTAAGCAAGCTTGATTCGGAGGATAACAGCAGAAGGCAAACTGAGTTTGCGGTGTCCATTTACATTTATCTTTGGAGGCAAGTTCTTTACCTGCTCCTGGAGGAAATTTAGGACAGGCTCCAAGACTCGATCTGGTCATTCAAAGATCATAAAATTTCTTAAATCCATCTGCTTGCCCAAACAATATTATTATAGTAGTTTAAATGCCTGGTCTGGTGTAGCAATTGCACTTTCCCCCTTCGCCTCTGGCAGGCTAGCCATGGGCAATGGGAATAAAAGGATGGGTTTCTTTCATCTTGTCTGCTTCTGCCAAGCAAGACCTCAGGCCTCTAGAATGGGACCTAGGAGAGGAGGAAAGAGTAAGTAAGGTTTTACTTCACTAGAAAAGTCATGTTTGGCTGCTGTTTCAAACTGACTCTTCATCTGGTGTGGCAACTCGTCAGCAGCTCCCCCACCCCTGCTGTTGGGAAAAGGTCTGTCCCCAGCATCCAAAGACTTTTCATGACCTTCCTGAGGGAGAAAGCCTAGAAGCCGATGCCTGGCCTGCAAGAATCCAGCAGGTGGCCCCATATCACACTCCTGGGCTTAACTCTGGCCCAGCGCCTGTCACGTGCTCCCTCCACTGCTGCCTCACGAAGCTCCAGCTCTTTCCAGAACAGATGGGGCTCTTTTTGCACATTTGCAAATGTGGATCTCTTCACATAGAACCCATTTTTCTCTCTTCTATACCTGGGAGGGGGCAGCCCTTCTGTGAAAAGAGGTAAAATAAAACACCGTATGATAAAGGAGCCAATTCACTAGGGTGCAATTATTCAATAAGTAGGGTTAGGGCAGCTGGCTAGCCATTTGAGGGGAAAAAAACCAAACATCGATGTGAAGTTTCTATCCACACCTCGATGGATGTGAAATAGTATCTAGTTGTGGACGGTTTTGTTTTTCTTTGGTTGTGAATGAAGTTGAATGTATTTATTTATTCTTTGTTGGGTTTTCATTTTCGTGACTTGCCTGCTTTTCTGATCAAACTTGATCAGACTGTTTATTGATTTCTTGTGATTGGTAAGAATATTTGAAATACTAAGGACATTAATTCATTATCTGTTGTGTATGGTGTCAACCTCCGCTCTACCCCCATTTATGCGTTTCATTTTAACCTGGCTCCTAATATTGTTTTACAAACTACGATTTTCAATCTAACCACATCCATTAATCTTTTCCTTCATGGCTTCTGATTTTGATATAATGTTTGGAGAGTCCTTCCCCAACTCACGGTTATGTATTTTTCTAAATTCTCATCTTGTACTTTAATTACTTGCTCCCTGAGATGGTTTTACTCCATTTTACTGAGATGTAATTGACATATAACATTGTATAAGTCTCCCTCTGCCAATCATTACACTGTAATTATTTGAAATATGTATATATATGTGATTTGAAGTATGTATATATTTCAAAATGATCACCACAATAAGTTTAGTTAGGACCTATCACCTCACATAATTACAGCTTTTTTTCTTGTGATGAGAACTTTCAAGATCTACCTCTTAGCAACCTTCAAATATAATGTAGTATTTTTTTATAATGTAGTATTTGTAACTATAGTCTCCACACTATACATTATATTCCCAAGACTTATTTATAATTGGAAATTTGTCCTGTTTGACCTCTTTAACCCATTTATCCCACCTCCCACTTCCTGCTCCTGGAAACTACCAATCTGCTCTCTGTTTCTATGAGTTTAATTTTTTTTTTAATTCCACAGATAAGTGAGATTGTAAAGAATTTGCGTCACTCTGTCTGATTTATTTTATTTAGCATGATGCCTTCAAGATCCAATCATGTTGTCACAAATGGCAAGATTTCCTCCTTTTGCATGGTTAAGTGCTGTGTGTTTGTGTGCATCCATTTATCTGTTTATCCATTCTTTATTCTTTCATCTGTTTCTTTCCTTATCCGTTCATCTGTTGGTGGACACTGCGTTATTTCCGCGTCTTAGCTACTGTAAATAATGCTGCAATGAATGTGGGGGTGCAAATATCTCTTCAAGATCCTGATTGCATTTCCTTTGGATATTACTCAAAGTGGGATTGCTGGATCATAGGATAGTTCTATTTTTAATTTTCTTGAGGACCCTCTATACTGTTTTCCACAGTGGCTGCACCATAATACTTGATTTTGAGTCTTTAATTCATCAAAGATGGAGGCTGGGGTACACAAAACCCTGCCAAGAAAATAATACTCACCATACATATAGACCCCAGCATGTTAGCAGAAGACTCCATTAGCAGACACAGAAAAACAGACCAGTTAATGAGATCAAGGTGGCCTCCTTAATCCTAGTCAGGTAGGAACTGGTGGAATATGAATTTACCTTTCCTCTTCTATCACCCCTGTCCCCAGTCCCAGAAAGGTTAGGTCCAAAGAATGAAGTGTCCCAGAGGCAGAACACCTGCCCACCCATGGCTTCATGCAGAGAGTGGGGACAAGTCAAAGAACAGACTATGCCCCTATCCTCATCTGATGGTTCTCACATCACAGAGCTGGCATGGGTTGGGGCGGGAGGTAATTTTGAATCAGACATTATGTTGGAGTTTTAAAATGGACTGGACTGCATTTTAATAAAAGTAAGTTACAGAGAAATTATGTCATCTGCCCAAATTCTCTTGCAAAGATACACAGCAGAAATGGAGGTTTAGAGCAACTTTGAAAAATGACATCATTTTTATTTGTGTCCTTCTATTAACTGATATTCTTTTTAAAAGAGAGAGAGAAGGATCCCTGGGTGGCGCAGCGGTTTGGCGCCTACCTTTGGCCTGGGGCGCGATCCTGGAGACCCGGGATCGAGTCCCACGTCGGGCTCCCGGTGCATAGAGCCTGCTTCTCCCTCTGCCTATGTGTCTGCCTCTCTCTCTCTGTGTGACTATCATAAATAAATAAATAAAAATTTTAAAAAAATTAAAAATATATATTTATAATAAATAAATAAATAAATAAATAAATAAATAAAAGAGAGAGAGAGAGAATACAGTGTAAAATAGCTAGTATTCCAGATTTCACATGCACATCCCAAACTGTCCACAAAAGGAGAGAGACTCTTTCTTCCAGTTATTAAATAAAAATACCAGGCTTCACGCTGATTGGACCAACTTGGATCACTTGCCCAGTCTGGGACAGCCACTGTTGCTAGGGGAAAGCTTTGCCCTGACTGACTTGGGCTGGTTCTTGCTGTGTCTGGGCCAATCACTGTGATGAGGAAGATTGCCTCAGTCCAGTAAAGGTCCAGGCCTGGAGGAGGGGCCGGCTAATGGAGAAAGGGAGGAGCAATAAATAGAACTTTCCCCTAACCTTCCCTCCGGTCAATAAGGTGTCTTGGTCCTGCTTCTTTCATTGGCATTCAGTGAAATGCAAATGAAAGGCTTGGAGCACATTGTAATTCTAGTTGAAATGCTAATTAGGGAATTGTTTATTTAATCAGTGGGGAAGTCAGCTATGTAGGAGCTAACAACCCAGAGAAACAGCTTCTATCCCATCCAGATCCAATAAGCCTGCCAAAGGAAGCTTCTCTGGGTCCTTAGGCCTTTCTCTGCAGCTCAACCTTGCTCTACTCTCTGCAGGCAGTAGAGTCTCCCTCTAAGTGATAATAGCAACTCACATTTGTAAACTGCTTAGCAATTTTCAAAGTGCTTTCACATCCATTATGCCATTTAATACACAAGGGGTGCTGGGGGAGGCTGCTGGTTTGGATGCTGCCAGGTGGCTTTCATAACCACGTTGTACTAAGGATGGAGAGAAAGGATCGTGAGTGAGAGACTCTGTGAGGCCAGGGTGGTTTTTGTAAAGAAAAAATAAAACCGGGGCTCCAGGTAGCTCAGCGGTTTAGCACCTGTTTTTGTCCCAGGGCGTGATCCTGAAGTCCTGGATGGAGTCCCACATTGGGCTCCCCACAGGGAGCCTGCTTCTCCCTCTGCCTGTGTCTCCCTTCTTCCAAAAGGCAAAAGGGCCAAATTTGTTTCTGGATAGAAATTTTCTTGCTGCTTTTAATCCATATTTATAAGAGGATTTGTGAATGTTATTCTCAGAGCATTCTGGTGTCCCTTTCTCACAAAGAGGAAGGGAGAGATCCTTGATTGAAGCACTACATTGGAAAGAAGGGCATACATCCTGGATTCCATGTGAAGAACTCTCAGGACTTTTACATACATTGAGCAACTACACCTACAATTCAGAACACAGGACATGCATCAAATGATTGCCATCAAATGAACCAATGTTTCCTGCCTGCCATACATACAGGCCTCTTAATACAAATGTTATATTGCATTTACTATATAGCAGGCACTGTTGTATGTGCCTTGCACACATCAATTTATTCAGTCCTGCAACAACCCTGTAAAGTGGCGCCACTGTCATTCTTTTCTCTCTCTCTCTCTCTCTCTTTTGTGAAGAAACTGAACTTAGGTGATGTATATCTTCTGAAGATCTCACAGCTAACAAGGGACAGCAAGGTTTCAAAGCAGGGTCTGTCTGGCTTCAGAATCCTTGTTCTTAGACATTACAC
This sequence comes from Canis lupus dingo, assembly GCF_003254725.2. Classification (NCBI taxonomy): domain Eukaryota; kingdom Metazoa; phylum Chordata; class Mammalia; order Carnivora; family Canidae; genus Canis; species Canis lupus. The sequence continues at coordinate 38,261,288 of NC_064246.1, forward strand.
TAACTGTTTCTCAGGAGAAGCAGACCATAGTTATAGTGTTGCTAGATTTAGCAAGTAAAAATACAATAAATCCACTTATATTTGAAGTTCAGACAAATAACACATTCTTAGTATAACTATTTCCCATGCTATATTTGGAATATACTTATGCTAAAGAAAATTCATTATTATTCTGAAATTTGACTGGATGTCTTATATCTTGGCTGGGCAAATGTCTTATGTTTTGGCAACCCCACATAGTTACATGGCTAGGTGTGGGTTAGAGAGCAAGGTAGAGGGATTGGCTATGCAAAGTGGGCTTTGTTGACCAAGGTCTACAACTTGCCCTATACTTTGTAGCATATTTTGCAAAAAGAGTAACACATAAAAAAGAACAATAGAAAAATGAAAAAAATATTGCTTATTGAAAGTGGAACAGGCATCCCATCTTCCCTCCATCTTCCCCCTTCTCTCTTCACACACATGAGCACACACACTCGCATAAGTAATAAGAATGCAGGGTTCCCTGGTAAGCACTGAATCGGAGAACGAAGGTCAGGACAGAGGCACAAGCCTTCCTGCTTCTTTCCTGTTTTGAAATCTTGCAACCTTCTAATAAGCCATGCCTGCAAGTGGAGGGGAGGTGGGCTGGGGAGCAGGGGCATGGGGCAGGGGTCTGTGCCCCAAGTCTACCTATGCCTTATGGAGAGATGTCAATAGGTCCAGCTCCAAGAGGCGAGGCCCACATTGGTGATCTTGGCTGGGATGGGGTGGGGGAAGCAGAAACTAAAACAGCTTTTCTAATGCTAGGTGGTCCAGCTGCCTCCACCCACCAAGGGTGGCCCTGGGAGAGGTTTGGCCTCTGACCAGTCAAATTGATCACTTTTTCTTCCTTGGAAGAGCTGGTGTAAGAAGAGAAAGGTAGGGAGTGGACTACAGGTAACCCCTGCTTTGTGAAAGCTCCCTTTGGGTCCCTTCACTTTTAGGAAAGAACTTCACTAGTACCTGTTTTTACTAGAAAATAAATCCAAAGAGGATTTTGCCTTTATCAAAGAAAGAGAGAAAGCAAAAATAGTGTTCTGGTGTTCGGCATGAGTTTTGCATTGAGCTACTACAGAGTCAGTGAGAGCAGCCCTGCCTGGCTCCTTCCCTGGGAGCCACATGCCAGCACCCCGCCATCCCAGCACCAGGCCGGCACAGCTCTAAGCTGTGTCTGTGAGCATCTGTGCTTTCTCTCGATTTACCTTGTGCATCTGTTAGCAAGATGTGTCCTAAGGTACTAGAAAGCCTACAAGAGGTTAATTTTTGGAGTCTAGGAATGCCCCCAATTTTTAACATAAATTAATTGTAATTACTTCTCTGTTTTATGTCATCCTGGCTTTTTTCATGAAAGACATAGGAACGCTCTACTTTCAGATAGCAGGGGCCACTTGCATATGGAGAAATAGGCTTTCTCTTCCCCAAACTTGCCACTTCTTATCTGATCATGAAGCTAATCTCTTAAAAGAGCACCTGTTTTACAGTTTACAAAACACTTTCACTGTAACCCTGCAAGCTGTCTTTTGATTTTTGCCTAAAAGAAAGTAGCCTCTGATGGGGCAGATTTCCCATGAAGCACTCCAAAAATGCTTACCTGATGGAATTTGCACCCTATTAACCTGACATTGCTCTAAATGTTTTTCTTCTTCAAAAATTATAATTGCATATCATTGTCAGTCAGAATTATTTAGATAGCAATTCACACATTAATATCTACTCAATTATCATTTCCTATGGCTATAATCCTAACCCAAAACAGACCTCAGACAGATGTATTTCCTCTCTTTAAAATTAGTTCATTTGATTGTTGTTTCCTAATTTTTCACCTCTTTTTACTGCTAGTGGATCCTTTGAACTCCAAGAGAGGCAAGGTAGGCAAGACCTAGACTAGCCTGCATAGAACACAGTTTCATTTCCTTGTTTGTGATCAAAGTGAAGGCTACTACCTATGCTAGAGATGTGTGCAATGGAGGCTTGGTGAGAATTCATGAAAAGGGAGGATGTGAGCTTACTTACCTTCCACTGGGACCAGAACTTTCCTTCTGATCTTCTTCTTAATGGTGTCAAGAAAACATCATTGATGTCAATCAACCATGAAGGCTGGGGAGTTCGAAAAACACAGAAGGTATCAGAGAACTCAGACTTCCTATCATTAGGAAGGCTTGGCATGGCCAGGAGATGCTGTGGGGCAAAGTGGGGAAGGATGCGTGACCCACATGGCCAGTTCCCTCCCCCAGCCCTCACCCAACACTCCATAACTGGGGCATTCATTCAAGAGTGTTGCTTATAATTTTGTGGCCTTCGGGGAGTATTTGGTTTGGGGAAGATGGATGAGAAATGCTTGGAACCAATAGGAGACTATCCCTTTCTATTTGTGTATAAGCAGCATACCTTTCTGCTGGGATGTTTGGGATCTCTCCTGGGACCTCATGCAAGGGTTTCTCCAAGATCATGATGTCCAGTGCAGTCATCATCAGGCACGTGCGGCTCTTATGCATTTAAAATGTGGGTGGTCCAAAATGAGATGTGCTGTGAGCATATAGATCATCAGCATCATCTTGAAGATTTGGTTCAAAGAAAAGAATGTAAAATATCCCATTAGTAATTTTTATACACTTTACATGTTGAAATGACACTGTTTTGGATAGGTTAAATATTATTTTAAATAATAGGTTAAATATTATTTTAAAATTTCACCAGTTTCTCTTTACTTTTAAAAATTGTTACTGGAAAATATTAAATTACAGATATGGCTCACATTTGTGGCTTGCTTTAGATTTCTATTGGACAGTGTTGCTCCAGGGTATATGCCAAGAAGCGGAATCTTTAGGGCATATGCAATTTTAGTCAAGGTTGTAATGGGAGGTAGATGGCATACTTAAAGGGGGGATGAGTGTTGAGGAGGGCTAGTGAGGATGTACACACCAGCATGGGGGCAGAGGTGAGAGAACCAATCCAGGATGATGAAGAGAGTTAATAGTAGCAGGATGTTGCTGGCAACCCCCAGACCTGAAGGAAACTGAAAAGAACCAGTTCCCAGGACCTGGAGTATGAACTGCAGAAGAAGCCTTCCGGGCAGAAGTGTTGTCTTTAGTGAAAGAACACAGCTGTTTCCAAGCCACAAACAGCAAAGGGAAGATGGCGGAGCAGGGAAATAATGCTGTATCATTCTCATTCCACCTTGAGATCGCTGCTGGTCTGCTGCTGCTCAAACTCAACTGGAATCAAGAAGGCAGTCCTTGATGGGTCAGGCACAGCACAGTGGGGAAGAGCGTGCAGAGTGGGTCTGGAAAGGCAAATGGAAAATATCGGGCATATAAGGCCTAGTCAACTTTCCTTCTCAGTGTTAAAATGTTGTCCAGAGTGGTTGAATCCACTTTCCTCCCATTTGCATGTAGAAGCACACCTGTACTTACCTACTGTTACCAGCACTTGGTATTGTAGACTTAAACACGTTTCTAATCCAATACTGTGGAAATAGCATATCATTGATATTTTAATTTGCATTTCTCTGAATATTGATGAGTGGGAATGCCTTTTTAAATACCTATTGGCCATTTGATCTTCCTTTTTAATGAAATACCTGTTTACGTTTCTTGCTTATTTTTCAGTTGTGTTTTGTCCTTTCATTACTGATTGTGAGCTTTCTTTATGTTTTCTGAATGTCAACTTTTTGTTATTTTCCTTAGATTTATTTATTTATTTATTTATTTATTTATTTATTTATTTATTCATGAGAGATACCAAAAGAGAGCAGAGACATAGGCAGAGGGAGAAGCACACTCCCTGTGGGGGAGCCTGATGTGAGACTATCCCAGTTCCCCGGGATCATACCTGAGCTAAAGGCAGAGGCTCAACCTCTGAGTCACCCAGACACCCCAACTATTTGTTATTTATATGTTTATCTCTCTTTGTGGCTTCAATTTTTACTTTATTGAAGTTTTTGAACATCTCAGTTTTAATACTAAAGAGTTTATCAATCCTTTCCTTCATAGGCTGTGCTTCTAGTGTGTTATTTAACAATGCCATAGCAATTCCAAGGTCACAATATATGTGTGTATGTGTTTATAATATGTCTTATTGTAAAAAAAAAAAAAGTATGAAAACAGAGAGATAAGCAAAAGATAAAAAGAAAAAATTATCCATAAACCCATTAACAGAAATCACCACCACTGGCTTATTCTTTCAAAATTTAAATTCAAATTAGTTAACATATACTGTAATTTTGATTTCAGGACCACTGGCATTAATTTTTGAAGTCCTAAGCTCATATAAACAATTAAGGTGGTACCCAACAAGCCTTATGGAAAAAAAAATCTATGATCAGCATTACATTCTTTCTAATAATCTCCTGTCAAAATGTCTAATCCCACAACAGAAATATTCAATTTGACTAGTTCTTATTTCTCTCTCTAAATTATTGGTTTTTCTTTTGCTCTAATTTAGCTTTGAATCTCAAACACTCTCATGCTTTAGGCAGAAAGAAGAAATGTTTGAGTCAAAGGTGAACCAGATAAAGAAAGTCAAATGTTGAGGTATGGCCTCAAGGCATCAGATAACAGTAAAGTCATCTGGAACATACCGTATGGAAACACAGGCCAGGCCTTCTGCCCAACTCCCACACATTTCACCAAAACTAAACCCGACAGCATCTTGTTTACAGCAAGATGAAATATTTCTCTTTGCTGTTGAATAACATCTGTAACTCTTATGGCTACCCTGATTTGATTCTGCAAATGTCACTCTCTTAACTAGTGAAAAGCAATCTTCTTGGAGAAGCCATATCTTATAAAGCAGATGTCTCACATACCTATTGCTATGTAATAAATCAGCCCAGACATTACGATTTAAACTAAAAACAATTGTATTATCTTGCCTGGTTTCTATGGGTCAAGAATTGAGTAAGGGGCTTGAACAAACAGTTCAGCTCGGGATCACCCATATCACTGCAATTAGATCCTTAAGTTAGATATGTGGTGGTCTAAGTAGCTGAGAGCTGACCAGGGATCTCTTTCTCTCTCTCTTTTCATGTGTTCCCAGAACCTCCCCATGTGGTCCCTCTATGTGGTGAACTGTATATGTGGGTTAGTTTGGGCTTTCTACTAACATGTTGGCCTCAGGGCAGTTGAACTGCTTTTCAAAGAATGAGTGTCCTGGCACCTAAAGTGGAAGTTGCATTGCCATTATCACACAGGCTCAGAAGTCACATAGTGGTATTTCTACCATTAAAGGGTTGCAGAAGCCCCCCAGTTTCAAGGAGAAAGGCCATAGACTTGACTTCTCAATGGGAAGAGTAGAAAAGAATTTTAATACATGTTTGTCAACCACCACATCCTGCCTTTTAAACACAAATTATTTACATACTCCCTACAAGAAAAATACATAGCACTTCTAAACTCCAACCAGACAGGTGTTGCCAGCTTATTGATTAAGGCTTAATCCAATGCCTTGAGAGTTGTTCTCCATGAGTCTTGGCTTTGGCTGCTGGGTTCTTGGTTCTGCTGACTTACCTTCCTTCCCTTTCATTAGATAAGGCTCAAGTTTGCAGTCTGCTTCTCACTCAGAAAGGATTGGGGAACCAAAGATCTCTTTTTTTGGGGCGGGGGGGCAGTCTCCCTATTCCTTTCATTTCAAGATGATGAAATTCCTTTAAAAACTTGGTGGGTTTCCTTCAAATCAACTTGCAATACACTCCGTTAGAGAGTAGACACACTCACAAATGCCTTCTAGAAAAGCCTTTTCCAGTTTTGGACTTTCTGTGAGGTAAACTGTGGAATAATTCCCTTAAAATTCATATAAATCCCATTATTTTTATGATTTAACAAAGAGGGTTTGCAAGGCATGTCCCTAAGATCCCTAGGAGGATATTTGTCTGTTCATAAAGGTCTGTAAGGCCTCTCTCAGATTTGGGGGGATCCTAGCAAAGGGTCATGAGTCATACCCTTAGCTTCATCTTTACCTCGAGACCACATTTTCCTGAGAGTGCCCTGGATTTTATCTTTTCCCTGAAGTCTTTCATTTCTTTAAGAATCCTTTGCTGGCTGGAAAGACTGCCCTGATTCCTGTATATTTGTATATTTTCCCCAAAAATATACTCAAAAATTGAATATTTTGTCCCTTAATTCCTCTCTCTCCTCTCACATTTCACTACAGGCCGCTAGAGGAAGTCAGGCAGCCCCTTTGACACACTATGCAACAATGTCCCCAGCTAGATTATCAAGTTCATCAGGTGCATTTTCTGTTTTCCACATTGTGGCAGGTAACAGGCAACAGTGTTGCTAAACTTTCCATGTATAGACCAAAGTTCACACCTGGAGACATGAAGCACCTTCAATGGTCTTCTCACTCTGCTTGAGTGATGGTGACATTCACTAAGACACACAGGAGAAATTAAGATGAGTTCACCTCAGAACATGTTGATATTTTCAGGTGCTGCTAAGACATCTAGAGGTGGAGGACCAAAAGGGAGCCCTTGGCCCCCTAAAATATGGCCTGCTGATGGGCTCCTTCTCTATCCTACTCTTAATAGAGTCTTACATGTCATTGCAGGAGACTCAGTGCGTCCAGAGGGTAACCTTCTTTCTACCTGGGCTGACTATTCCCTGTTGCTGTAGAAGGTGCAGGCTAGGACATGAATGAGCACTCTAGAATATGACATTAGTTATGACTATATGCTCACCCAAGACAGTTACCCACCCCGAGGAACACAGATTCTATCCTGAAGTGGCTGCAAATATGTCTCCCAGGTAAACAGTTATTCCAACCTATACACTCGGGCATCTAATTCGCTGCCTTGTGATGCCTTGGCCTCTGTCTGGTCAGTGGAGAAAGGTACCATTGAGATCAACTCCCCCAGAGCTTACAAACTGGTGGCATGCAGGCTGAAACTGGCTGGCAGAGACTGTTTATTTAAAAATGGAATTAATTGACAACATTAACAAGTTGGGAGATTTTACTTAAAGTGTTTGAATTTCAGCTTCTTTTGAAAAATCAGAAGAATTTTTTTCTTTTGCCACCAGGCATAAATTCCCACATGGCAACAGTCGCTGGAGCCAAACTGGGGCTGTGCCTCCAATTTGTCAAGGACTGGGAAGAATGTGGGGAAACATTCTCATCCCCCACAGCTAAATTGGTACAGACAATTTGGAGGACAATTTGTAAATTTCTATTCAAATTTAAAATTTACATTTTATAGAAATACTCAAATGTGAACACAAAGTTAGGTTGTACTGTAATGTTATTTGTAATTAATGAAAATAACCTTAATTTCTACCTATAAGGAAGTAGCTAAATAGATGAAGATACATATATCAATTCAGTTGAATATTATGTAGGCATTGGGGGAAAAATGAGGTGGTTCTCTACTAAACTGACAATGAAAGATGCTTAAAATATGTTAAAATTTTTTAAAAAGCCAATCACAGTATAGTATGGATAGCATGATCTCACTTAGGCTAAACTCAAAATTGTACTGGCAAATAGTACAGCAAATGGCAAAAGTGTGGGGCTTTGGGCTTAGACAACTTGGATGCTGTTGAGCTTCCTAAAATATCACCGAACAATTTGTTAATAAGGCAAAGCTACATTTTTGAGAATTCATTGTCAGAGTCTTGGTCTTGTCCCAGAGGGAAATCAGTAGCACAATAGCTGTAGGACTCCAGAGCCTGGTCTCAAATGGTCTAAGGCATTTTTCAAAGACAAGGGCTGACTTGAATTGGAGGAAGTTGATGGTACCACAAGGTGAGAGTAATAATGTGAGGCTTGGTTGGTAGACTGTGGGCCAGTGAGCCAATGCAATGTTATCTTTCATAACTTGATCTGCAGAAATTTCCTGGAGACAATAATGAAGTTATTTATTAGTTTGCAGTCTCATCTTTCCCAAGCAAAAGTTTTCTGGAACAATTAACCGTCATGCTGACATAGATGGCCCAAATATCACCTTTCCTATGACTGAATTGGAATGACGCAGATTGTCTGGGATTCTTTGTGCAAACTCAGCGCTACCACTTTCTAGTTGCGGGAATTGGGGTAATTGATTTGAAGTTTTTTTTCTCTGTAAATTAAGGTTGGTGATGGTAACAACATCAGAAGGTTATGGTTAGGACTAAATATGACTCTAGCGCTTAGGACATAGAAAGCTCTAGGATGTCAGCAACTTGGATTACATCTGGATACAAAGGCACAGAAAAGGGGCTAGCATGGGATTTCTCCACCTTGGCATTATTGAAATTTTGGGCCACATCCTAGAATGTGTAGCACCTTTACACACCAGAAGCCAGAAGCACCAACCTTCCCGTTTGTGACAATCAAAAATGTTTTTCAACATAGTAAAATGTCCTTGCTAAGAACCACTGACTTCAAGGCAACCATTGCATGGGTTCCATAGGGGAGATAGATAGATAGATAATAACATGAGGGATTGTGGCCCATATTGTAGCCTGTCTTTTTTAAATTCAATAGTGTGTGCATCTCTGCAAACACTATTGATGTGTAGACAGTAAGAGCTAGAGAAGTATTCGCTGGGATTGAATTTCAGTAGTTGCTTCCAGATAGGGTAAAAGGCTGGGCCTACTGACTCATGTATGGGTCTTAGAAAAGAAAAGGTCAAACCCATTCATTTTAGAGATGAGTTCACTTAAACATTCAAATCTGAAGATGCTTCTTAGCCTAGAGCGTTCTGCCTTTAGGCTTCAGATGTGTTCCAGAAAATTCAGAATGACTGCAAATGATTGGAAAGGGCTATGGGCCAAGGAAACCTGAGTTTCCAACAGAAATCATTTAAAAGAGCCTTCATTTGGCAGCTTTGGCCACCAGTGCTCCCATGTTCGGGGCTGTCAGTCTTTGCCAGGGCCTGGGAGAGATCATGAGAGGCATGTTTCTAAGAGTCCTAATAACCTGGCACCTGCTCTCAAGACTTCTAGCAAAGGGAGCCACACTCAAGCTCCCACTATTGCTTTTTTGGTAATTGGAGACTGCACGGTATTTGCTGGATTGTGGTGAGGAGGTAAGAAGCTGGGTCAGCCCTCATTTCTAAAAATGGTGTCCAGTGGGAGCCCTGTGCCAGAGACCAACAGCCATCCCCTGCAGTCAGATGTCTCCTCTGGAAGCACAGTCTGATTTGAAAAGTGGACCCACATAATCCCCTGTCCCCGTGGTAAACAATCTGGGATTGCACATATTTTCTTGATACTGTGTTAAACAAGAATACTGAGAACAAGAAAAAAAAGATAATTTAGCTACCTGCTTCAAGAAATACCTGCTCTTAGACTTAGATATTTGTACACACATCTTCATGGCAGCATTATTGACAATAGCTGAGAGGCAGAAACAAGTCAGGTGTTCATTGATAGATGAACGGATAAACAAAAACGTGGTATGCTCGCTCATACAATGGAATATCATTCTCCCTGAAAGAAGGGCTTTCTGACACCTGCTACAACGTGGACGAACCTCGAGGACACGATACTACGTGAAATAAGCCAGTCACAAAATGACAACTATTGTGTAATCCCACTTCTACGGGATGCCTAAAATTCTCAAATTCAGAGGCAGAAAGTAAAATATTGGTAAGTAAAATATTTCACTGGCGTGGAGAATGGGGAACTAGTGTTTAAGAGGGGCAGAGTTTCAATTAGGGAAGATGAAAACGTTCTGGCAATATGGGTGGTGGTGATGGTGGTGCTACAATGTGAATGTGCTTAATGTCACTGGACTCTACACTTAATGGTTAAAATAGTAAATGTTATGTTATATAAATTTTACCACACACACAACACAAAGGAGGAAATATGTGCTTCTAGGAACTAACTACAATAGCTTACTAATCAGAGCTAATAGTTTGGTCACCAGGCTCACCTCATGATCTCTGCTGTGTGCCCCCGCCTCATTCAAACCTGTTGGCTTATTAACTCTGCTCAGCCTCACCCACTTTCCTTCTTTGCAAAATACACCTTAAAATCACCCAGTGCCCCCCCTCTATAACTATAAACATCCCCCTTTCTTCCCCATATTGAAACACCACCAAGATTCTCTCACACTGCTCTTCCCTCCTACTACCTTACTACCTCTTATTACCTAATCAACTCTGCTTTGCTTTGTCAACAGGGTTTTCTTTTTCTTTTTTTGGTGTTTTGTGGGAAGCTGACAGTAGACAGAGCATGGATTTCCCTGCTTAATAATCTTCTGGGGTCACTCATAACCAAAGTCTGTGTTTGCAAATGGGCAGCTGGCATGGCCTCCAGATATATTTTATTCAGCTTGCAATGGGGGTCGAAAACAATTGGAATTTACTGCCAAATGTTAAATATCATGAGTTTCCCCCAAACAGTATGAATTTATTACTTCTCTGGAAAATTCAGGATCAAATCCATGTGCCATCCTTGTCTCAGACATTCAGGCCCATCCATCCAAGGCATCCTCTAAGGGAAAATACATATTTTATATGTATTATTATATTTGATCTGTCTGGACTCTTGGCATGCCCAGCACAGTGTCAGGTATCTGGTATTTCTTAGTTGTAGGAAAACATCGTGTCACTTGGAGGCACATGTTCTAACAAAGTGGCAAAGGTCTCACGAGTGATGATGTTGGTGAGGGATGTTACTACTTTGGAACAAATAGAGCAGGCTCTAGTCTGGCCTCTACCACTTGTTTCCGATGTGACATGAGGCAAGTCCCCTCACCTCCATGACCCTCAATTCCTCACTTGTGATGTGGAAATAGCACATGCTTGGGGAAGATTTAATGAGCTATTAAATTCCTCAAAAAGTTGAAAATAGAGCTATCCTATGACCCAGCAACTGCACTACCAGGTATTTACCCCAAAGATATAAATGTAGTGATCCAAGTGGGCACCGGCACCCCAATGTTTACAGCAGCAATGTCCACAATCACCAAATTGTGGAAGGAGCCCAGAAGTCCTTCAACAGATGAATGGATAAAGAAGATGTGGTGTATATATACAATGGAGTATTACTCAGCCATCAGAAAAGAAGTCTCGCCATGTGCAATGGCATGAATGGAACTAGAGGGTATTATGCTAAGTGAAATAAGTCAACCAGAGAGAGACAATTATCATACAATCTTACTCATGTGGATTTTAAAAAATGAAACAGAGTATGATAGGGGAGAGAGGAAAAAATAAAACAAATCAGAGAGGGAGACAAACCATAAGAGACTCGTAATTAGAGGAAAGAAGCTGAAGGTTGCTAGAGGGGAGGGGGATGGGAGAAGGGGTAACTGGGTGATGGGCATTTAGGACGGCGCTTGATGTGATGAGCACTGGGTGTTATATAAGACTGACGAATCACTGACCTCTACCTCTGAAAACTAATAATACATTATGTGTTAATTAATTGAATTTAAATTTTAAAAATTCAAAAAATATATATAATGAGCTACTAGATGTCCTGAAACACAGTGAACACACAGGAGATAGAAGCTGCTGTGAAGATCATTATTTTAATGACATGCATTAAGGCTTTTATTTCTGTGAAATCTTCCTCATTTTCCATCCATTTTTGGCAGAAGACAGCTTCAGTCCCACATTCTAATCACAAAGTGTGACTCTGAGCTTTGAAGACAATGACCGTTACCATGGAAGTACTTCTAACAAAAGGAAAAAGTGGGGAGCAAATTTCAAAGCTTAGGAGAAACCTTTATCTTGAGTGTCTTTATACTACTTCTAAAACCCATGAAATTAATTGTTCCAAGATTCTTTGTGGAGAATGTTTTTGGCTACGGGTCTCCCCGAGACGCATATGCTGGAAAACATATGGGTATGAAGAAGTGCACACTCTGTGGGGGATGGTGGTTTCAGAAGGAGCAATATTGAACTGCTAATTCTGTTTTCAAAATATTTTTACTATGGATATTTTTAACAGAGAGCGACTTAGGGAAAATAATACAATGCATGCCCCTGGTTTTAACCACCTGGTTTGAACACATCTTAGCGTTTTGTCATTTGCTTCAGATCTTTTTCCCGTTTAAGGAACAACAGTTTATGGGGATAACTGAGGCATCTTGTATATCTCTCCCTAATTTCAACTCTTCGCTCTTTCCCCTGAGAGAACCACCATCCAGAAATTGTTGTGTGTCATTTCTAGGGGTGAAGCTGTACTTTATAGCATGTGGCTATTTTTTGTGTGTATGATTTTAAACTTCAGATAAATGGTATGGGGCTGTATGTTTCCTCCTGCTATTTTCTTTGTATCTTTTATGTAGCTCTGGTTAAGTCATCTTAAGTACTTTACAGTCATCCATTACTTTTGATGCTTAGATTACTTTTGATTCATGGCAGAACTGTATCAACCTCAGGAAAAAAAAAGATGATCACACATCTTGTCTTTCAGGGGCTCCTCACCCCCTATAATGTAAAGTCCAAATTAAGGCTGGCACTCTGTGGGTCCTTCAAGATTCAGCTTGTTTCTCTCTCCACCTGCCAGCTGCGGGCTGTTTCCCAAGCATGGCATCAACCAAAACTCCCGTTTCCCCAAATGATTCCTGTCATCCCTTAAAAGCAAGTTGAAATAGCACTATCTCGGGGAACCATTCCCTTTTGACTGAATTGGGCAGCATTGCCTTGGCTTCCCACAGCCGTGATCACAATCTCGACTCCTACGCTGTCACTTGTCTACTCCCCTCATGCACACCTCAGCTTCTTCACTGATTTATTCAGCTGTGTATCACTGATATCGAGCTTAGCTCTGGATAGAGGACAGCAGGGGCTCAGAAATGATGGTCAAACGATCGTGCATACCACTTTTGGAGAGAGGGGTTCGGTCGGTGTCCAGGGGAAATAGCGATTTGGCTGCGAGGACCTCCTCACCTGCCCATCCCTTGGTGGCATACATTAACCCTCGCATTTGGGGTTTCACCTGCCCTGCTTCAAACAAGTCCTAGGAGCCCCTCACCTGTGAGCCAGATACCATATGACTGATGGCCTGAACTTAGCTCAGCATTTGGAGACATGTCCCACTCAACTTTGGGGGGAGAAGGAGAATGTATTTTGAAAGATGGGCTCCTTAGATCATAGGGTCTCTAACTTGGTTCTACATTGGGAGCACCTGGGGAACTTTGAAAGCAACGGATGCCTGGTTCTCACTGCCCCACCCCTACCCCCCAGATTCTGCTGTCATGGCTCTAGGCAGCTCGGGCCCCAGGGTCTGTTCAAAGCTTCCCAGGTGATTCTCTCATGCAGTGAGCTCACAGAGCTTTCCAACTCACTTGCCACAGTGCTACCAGTTGCAAGCTGCCACCATAGTGATCCCCACCTCTGGTGCAGCTGGGGGAGGCTGGGGCAGCTGGAGGACCCCGTCCTTCCATCTCCCCCAGTCACTCATGGCAAGTCTGTTCTAATTAACTCACTGCTCTGAACTAATACAGCAATTTGTTTTATGTGCTGCATTTTGAAAGTCTGGGCCACTCTGCTTCAGAGAACAAGACAAGCCTAAAGCAGCCTCGTCATTCTTCAAGAGCTTCGGGCTTGGTTTCAATGTAGCTTCTTCCTGGCCACGTACCTCTGGTTTGTAGAAAACCCATATTTCCCCAGAGACTGGACTCAAGGGGTGTTCTTCACCATAGTCTCGCTGAAGCAACTTTACAACAAGCCTGGGAGGTCAACCTGATGGCTCTCATTTACAGATGAGGATGTTGGTCTTCATCTTTCATCCAGCAAAGATCTGATACTTGGCAGGGACTAAGATTCTCGCTAAAGCTAGACTTGCCTGCTGTGTACTTCAGGAAGAAAGTGAAGGTAAATAGGACAGAGGGACTGAGGGGCAAGACCGAGGTGATGCTCCTGACAGGAAAGACCTCAGGGCTGAGGAGTTTTGGAGATGCAAGAATGCAGGTCATGAGTTCAAACAAGGGTTCAAATCCTCACACCTCTTCTTACTGTTTTTGTGACTTTGGCCAAGTGATGGTACCATTTTGTGCCTCCATTCCTTCATTTGTTAAGTGGGGAGAATCACGTGAGATAGTAAATGCCCAGAGCACTGTAGTGCAATGGTGAGCTGTGGTTTCGCTTTTACATTTGTTACTTCCTGGCTATGTGATCTTTGGTGAGAAAATTTCATCTCTCTGAACCTCAGATCTGTCATTTGGAAAATGAGAATAAGAATATCCCCCTTGCAGGGCCATAGGAAAACTGGATGAAGTATGTCCCGAGAGTTAAATGCAGTGCCGAGCATACAGTGAGTGCTCAATAAATGGTGGTCACTATTATGATTGGTGGAACCAGTCAATGCAGAACCAAGTTAGAGACCCTGTGATCTAAGGAGCCCATCTTTCAGCTTTGCTCACTTACCAGTGAAGTCTAGAGTTGATCTCACCCGAGGTAACTCTTCTAGCCCTAAGCATGAACCCAATGAACAAAGGCAGGCCTCATGAGGATAACTCTAGGAAAAATCCTCTGTCAAAGGAAGGGCATTACTTTGGGCGAGTCCCTCCCAGTGCTAAGCCTTAGTCTTCCCATCTATAAAATGACCTGATGGGTTGGACTGATGGATTGAGAAATGCCCTGGCTGAATCCATAATTCATTAGACATAGGCATTGTCATGGTCTGAGTTGGACAAACTGGATGCCGGACTCAGGATAGCTTCTATGGTCATCACCACAATACCCACTGTGTGAAACACACTAAAGAAGTGACTTTGTGCAGTTTTTACATGACCCTAGAAGGTAGGTGTCATCCCATGTGGAGTTCCATAGAGATGAACTTTTCTGGCCAAAGATCCCATGGCTCAGTAGTGACAACTCTGGAAACTAAACATGAGTCTGTCTGAGGGTAATGCCTGCCCTCACTGCTGAGCCTTGGCCTGTCCAGGCTTGTCCCCTCTTGACCAAAGAGCATCATAGAGCTTGGGGAGCACCATATAGCTTTTTCTTCCCTTCCACGGCTTCCTTTATAATCCTTCCTGTCTAGCTGCCCAGAACACTTTCTGGAAGAAGGCAGCAGATGAATACATTTATTCATCTTTCTTCTCAGCCCTCTGTCCCTCCATTCGTCTGAGTTCTACACACCTCAATTTCCCAATCCAATCAGTACACTCACCAACCTAACTGTAGCCCCAGCCTCGCTTCTCTTGGAAACCCGAACCCTCTGAATTGCTGGAGAATAAAGCAAAATGAATGAGGGTAAAGCAAACTGGAATTCTTTTGAAAGTGTAGTTTTGAGTTTTGGATTTGACAAGTGATCCCTAGAACCCTCTCACATCCCCAAATCCATTTCGGCCTCACAGCAGCCTCAGCTGTAGGCTGTCATGCAGCTTATTATTCTCCTCAGTCCATGAGCTGGAATAACAAAGCTGGAGAAACGGAGGGGCCACCCGTAGTCACCCCAGTGCGTCAGAGGCCCCGCTGTGGTGGATCCCGGCTGGGAAGTCAGAGAAAACTCCGCATTCTACTGCCTGCCTGCACAAAGGCTCGTCTAAAAGATACCTCAGCAGTCCCTTGAAGTGATCAAGAGAATAGGATTCTATATTTGAGGAGTCTTATTTGATGTGTTTTCGATCTCCTGTGTTACATTCATTCTAGTTTATTTTTCTTCAGTTTACTCATCAGAGAAGTAGTCCCAACACCCCCGGCCTGGTGCTGCAGAGAGGACAACCAGAGTTGCCAGGGCCCATTCCAGACGGGGGGTCAGCGATCCCTGTCCTGACCTCACTTCTTCTGTTGACTCAAAAGTCCACCCTTCACACCCACTTCGGCCCCAGTCCATCCCACTCCCTCCCAGTTTGCTGCTAGCTCAAGTGAGGACTCCTTACCTGAGCCCCAGTCCATGGCTAGTGTGGGGCTTTTGTGAGCCTGGCTTTCCTCCCCACACAAGTTGATGGGTGAGTCTGCCTAAAATCTGAGTGATGAGTTGAGAGGTTAGTTCAAGTGCGTGCCCGAGGGAAGAGAAGTAAAGAGACCCAAGGAAGGAAAACAGTGAGTACAAAGGCCCCGAGTCACAGAAACTCCTGATGGAAGTCCAACTTGGCTGCAGCGTGAGGTTCACACAGGAGGTGAGACTGTGGAGCAGGCTCAGAGGATGGACACCGCCCTGAGATTTCCCACAGCACACAGAAGAAAACCCTAATGATAAAAATGAGCCAGGTTCCCCACCTGGATCTCGATCTTCCCCTCCCACTGCTCTCCCCAGCTGCAGGCCTGCTTTGAACTCATCATACCCCTTGCTTCTTCAGGACCGTTGTATATTCTCTTCTCTCTGCCTGGGAGCACCCCTCCCCCAACCCTATCCCCATCACACTTCACTTAGTGCATTCATCCGGAATCAGGGCCCTGAGGGTGATGTGAGGCTTTGGCTCCCAACCATACCCTGGGTTGTGATTGTCTATTTATTTGTCGGATTATTACTTTAATGACTCTTTCCCCATTGGGTTATAAGCCCATTGAGAGGGAATTTTGGGTCTGCCTGTTCACTGCTTTATCCCCTTTGCTGAGCCTAGAGTTTGGTACACACCAGGTATTCATAAAGTATTTGTGGGTATATGGAAGGATAGATACATAGATGTATGGGTGGGTGGAAGGACAGATGGATGGATGGGTGGATGGGTGAAGGGATGGGTGGTTAGATTAGTGGATAGATGGACAGAGACCAAGGAAGTTTATTCAGGGGAGGGAAGTGCCAGATTTGTATTGAACAATGAGCCCCTGGTTGCAAACGAAGAATTTATTTATAAGGGAGAGAAGTTTCTTTTGCTTCCAAACTTCAAAGCTGTCAAAAATTGAGCTTTGCTATGATCTCTTAGACTGACTGGAGATTTTGGCTCTTGAATCTGTCTGCCTTGGGTCTTTGGCTTTACAAATCCGCCACCTAGTGAGCACAGTTGTGTTCTGCATGAGAAGAGAGAGCCCCGGAGCGTGAGCCTGTCCATAGCACCAGTGTCCAAGCACTTTGCCTTTGAGAGAGCCCCTCCTGCCGCTCCATCTCCCCCAACTAGTTTGCCCCTAGGGTTCTTAATTCTTACTGTTATCACATCCTCCTGGAAGGTTCTTGTTAAAATGGAAATGTGTCACCTTAGAAAAATCAGTGGAGTTTAGAAAATGATCATCTTCTAAGTTATCAATGATTAACGTAGGACAATAATTTGGATGTCGACTTTAAAGACTTATGTACAGGATGTCATTTGAGTTTTGGATTTGACAAGTGATCATTGCATTACCAGTACCAAGCGGGAATTCTAAGTGTAAATGCCAAGCATGTCAACTCAGAGCCCAAATGTTGATTACATAGGCATTGTTCAGCATTTTAAAAAATATCTGTGAAAATAGGCTGGCCCTGTTTTCTTCACCAGGCTAGCGAACTGGAAAATGTGATCCTGTGCGGCCCCGACAGAGCCATCTCCTTCCACCTTTACAACATTCCATAGCATGCCCTCTGTGCCATCTCTGTGCTGGGTTACGAGGATGGAGAGGAATGAGGCAGACACATGAGGTTGAGGAGAAGGGGAACCATACGAGACTGAGTCAGAGAGGCCAGGGTCTGGCTTCCAACACCACCACTTCCTACCTCTGTGATCTTGAGCAGGACCCTTAACTTCTGGGAGACTTGCTTTGCTCATTTGTAAAATGAGGATTAACAACATCAGATTTAATGGGTGTCTAGATGTCCATTTTCAGCTGAGGTCATGATTCTAGGAAAGGAAACAACTGCCATGTCTGGAGGTGATCAGGTATAAAGTGCCAGAGCCAGTAGGGGTGGCTCCCCAATACCCAAGGTGAAGGCAGGTTCCTTTGCACTCTATTTCGTGGAATAGATGAGCACATCACATGGATGAGCAGCTCGTGCATTGTTTTAGAGATGGCATGCCATTTCTTGCCCATCAAAATGTCAGCCTCAGCCCCACCATGGAGTCCCTGCAGTTCCTCGGGGCTCCCTTGGAGCTCCTTCCTTTCTCAGCAAGAGGTAAAAGAATTTGCTAAATACTTTGAGATCTCCAGATGAAAGAACCTCTTGAAATATATATACTGAAATATATATATATGTGTGTGTGTGTGTGTGTGTGTACATATACTTAAGGAATGTGTACTTAAGTACACATATACTTCCTTAAGAATCTGCATATCACATATCATTGTGAGGTTCTTTTTCTTTTCAATTTGCACGCCGAGCAATGCTAAAGCAAGCAGCCCTGTTCTCTGATTTCTCATTTATAAGACCCAAATATTTCAGATCCTATTTGTTTTACCTCCGTATCTACATTTCATTTTCTCCTGTTTCTTGCACTTGCTCGGTTTGCTTATTTGAAGCCATTCATAACAGATTTTAAACCATTTTAATCAGGAATGAAATGTGGGAGATACACTGTTTTCCAGCCCAGATGCCCTTTTGGTAAACCTATTAAAATGCAAAGTAGGAATTATCTGCAAATTAATATTTGCAGGTATAAAGTGCACACAAGTTATAAATGTGCTCTTTATGGTATGTAATATGCATAGAATGCCTTCTGTCTCCAGTGGTTCCTGGGTTTGTTCACTCACTCATGCATCCTTTACTCTTTCATTCATTCATCAAATATTTCTTAGGCCCTACTATGCACTTAGCTGTGTCTCAGGCTATGAAGGCCTAGAGATGAATAAGACTCAGAAGCAGCACAGAACAGTGGAGTTTGGAATCAGACAAATGTAAATTTTTAATTTTATTTTTTAATCTAGGCTTTACTATTTTCCAGCTGTATGACCTTAGCAAGTTGCTAAAACTGCCAGAGACATGACTCCCTCAGTGATAGAACAGAGGCTGATTCCAACAGGCATGGTTACATGTAAGCTGTGCCGGGTGCTAAATGAATAGTAGGGATAATGCATAACTTTTTTTTTTTAATTTTTTTTTAATTTTTATTTATTTATGATAGTTACAGAGAGAGAGAGAGGCAGAGACACAGGCAGAGAGAGAAGCAGGCTCCATGCACCGGGAGCCCGATGTGGGATTCGATCCCGAGTCTCCAGGATTACGCCCTGGGCCAAAGGCAGGCGCCAAACCGCTGCGCCACCCAGGGATCCCGATAATGCATAACTTTGTGCAATTGCAGCACAGCTTCTGCCTTCCAAGAGCGCAGATCTCTAGTAGGGACCACAGACACACACTGTATGCACACGTGTGCTTTGATGTGGGGAGGGAGGGTTCGGCTAAGCCTTATGAAGATGTAGTGTGAAAGGTAACTAACTCCACTTGGGGCGCTGGGGAAGGATTCAGAGAGGAGGATGCATCATCTGTCAGGTTAAGGTCACCAGGAAGGGAAGGGGAAATGGCATTGCAAGTAGACGGGACAGCATGTGCAAAGGCTCAGAGGCATGAAAAGGCAGGGCATTTCAGAAACAAGAAGACGCTTGTCATTGCCTCAGAGTAGGTGCAGAGTAAGGAAGAATGGCAGATGAGACTGGGTAGATTAGAAACAGGCAAAAGGGCCCCAAATGTCACATACAAAGGAGGCTGTACTATAGACCAGGGGTGGAAAATACTGAGCTCTCTCCTCTCCACCCTTACCCCACCCCAAAACTCTAAACAAAACTCTAACGGAAATGATTTTCCTATCAAAGGAGAAAGCGAGCCTTGGCATAATTAAGTTTGCAAAGTTGCTCCAGTTCAAATCAAGAAATACTAATCAAGCTTCCCATTTGTACCTTAAGTAGGCTTCCTGCTTGACATGTAAGTGCTTTTAACCCAAAGATTTGTATCATGTTTTAATTATGTAATATTTCATATGTAACAGCAATAGAGAATAATATAATAGTCTCGTACCTATTAGCGATCTTTATCAGATCATAACATTATGCTATATTGGCTTCTCCCAAAGGCCCCCTCACATTGGATCCAACGTGCGAATTTGGGGGAGACATAGACTTTCAGTCCATAATAGAAATAATCTCAGATATAAGGACGCTCCTCAAAGCATTATTTTTAACGCTTTCAAAAAAGATTTTATTTATTTATTCATGAGAGACAGACAGAGAGAGAGAGAGAGAGAGAGAGAGAGAGAGGCAGAGACACAGGCAGAGGGAGAAGCAGGCTCCATGCAGGGAGCCTGACGTGGGACTCGATCCCAGGTCTCCAGGATCACACCCTGGGCCAAAGGCGACGCTCAACCACTGAGCCACCCAGGCATCTCACAAAGCATTATTTTTAAATTCAAGAAAAAAAGGGAAACCATCTGAAGTAAGAGTAAAACCGTAAAGTGAGAGAATGAAATATTGTGCAATGATTAAAAACAAACAGCTCCTAAAACAACTTTGTAACGATACAGGCAAATGTTCATTGATGTCATGTGAAGTAAAAAAGTCAGAAACTATGGCTGAATCTGCAATATGTAATCAAAGTCCTATTTTTAAAAATATACATGCATATTGAACACAAAGCCTCAGGGATGCTTTTCTCTTTGTCTTTGGGATTGAAGGACTTTTCTGTCTGTTCTTTCCGGTGTTTTGCATGATTTCAACGTGAGAACATAGGTAAGTTTTGTAATCAGGAAAACAAAATTAAGACATTTGAAACATAATAGCATTCACCATTCTGACCCCTTCCTCTGTGCCGGGGGCTGGAAGAGGAAGCGAACAGTCTATGAAAAATGTTTACAGTGGGAGAATTATTTATTCAGAATTTTTTCTCTTTTTTTGCTTTTAGGGAGCTACATTTTATTTTATTTCATTTTTATTATTATTTTTACCAATTTTATTTATTTATTCATGAGACACACACACACAGAAGCAGAGACACAGGCAGAGGGAGAAGCAGGCTCCATGCAGGGAACCCGATGCGGAACTCGATCCCAGGACCTCAGGATCACACCCTGGGCTGAAGGCAGACGCTCAACCACTGAGCCACCAGTTGCCCCCATTTTATTTTTTTTTGAGGAACCCAAAGAGAAGGAGACTATAGAAGGAATAGAAATCTGAGGTAATTTGAGATTTTAAGGGTGAAGATGTTCATTTGGTCAACACACTTGCGTTGTGGGCTGGCGTGTGTCAGAAGCCGTCCTGTGGGCTGAGAGGGAGCCAGGGCAGACCAACACTGTGACACAGGTCCAAGTACACAGCGACAGAAACAAACAGGCAGCTTTCAAACAGAGCTGCAAGCTGCAAGGGAAATTAAATAGGGAACGGAGCAGAAGGGCCAGCAGGGTTGGCTGTGACTAGATTGTCTCTGGGGAGGTGACATCTGGGCTAAGATCCTCAGGATGCAAAGGTGCCAGCCATGGAAAACCCAGGGCAGGGAATTCCAGGCAGAGGAGGGGTAAGTGCCAAGGTCCTGTGGTGGAATGGAGCACGGGATGCCCAGACTGCTTGGCTGGGAACCCCCACAGGGCAGCGTGCTGCACCTCCCCGCCCTGCACCTGCTGGGCCGCACTGGCTGCAGGGACTCCACGCTGGCTCCTCGTGCATTTCAGTGCCCTTGTCCCCTTCTACAGACAAGCCAACAAGAGTGGCAGGAAACCAGTACCCCTGCTGGGACCTCCCGGTGCCAGGACTTTGCAGAATACCTTGTCCATAGCCAGCTTCCCGCCAGGGGGCTGAGGCTGAATGAGAGCCTAGATGACCTCGGCCACCACCGGGTCCCTAGCGGCCACACCCAACTGTCGGGGTCTGGGATGGCGAAGACTCTGGGCGCCCAGGGCTCGGCCTGTCCTGTCAGCCCCCAGCGCCTTCCAACAGCCGTGCTTGTGTCTGCGCGGCTGGCTGTGTTTGGGGCCTGTGCATGTGGGAACCCCGGGGGGCAGGACCACATAGCCCCAGGGTTTCCTCTGCCCCTGGACTCAGGGGCCCAGGGCAGCCGCGCCACCGGCAATGTTTACAGTTTGCTTAAAGCTTCCCTTGTCTGCCTTGTTTCACTGCATTTTTGAAAGAGAAAACAACAAAAGAAACTTTCATCTGAAGTAAAAAACAAAAAACAAAACCAAAAAAAACAAAAAGAAAAAAAAAACACAACACAGTGTATGTCAAAAGAGCTGTTTTTAAGGAAGAGGGCACAGAGAGCCCATCCAGCAGCAGCCGCTTTGCTTGCGAAGGCTCCGGGCCCTCTCTGCAGACCAGCCTGGGTGCGGGAGATCCCACAGGCCAGCTCAGGGCCTTGCCCTGCACTCCACGCTCCTGCTGGCGCCGCCTGCATCCTGAGGGCTGTGCTCCCCACCCAGCGCCCCTCCACGGGAGCCACCCACCGCCTTGGGTGCCGGACGTCGCTGTGGAATCAGAGAACCAAATCCCGCATGTATGTCTTTTAAGTTCAAAAGCCTGTGATACATACAAAGCAGAATTGTGGTGATGCACACTTGGCAATCCAATTTCCCAACTCCCCAGGCGTGCAGAAGATACCACCGCAGGGGCTGCAGGGAGCGTGAGGATGTGTAGCCAAGGGGGCTGCGGGGACTGGGGCTCCTCTCCCCAGCAGCAGGACGAGGTCAGGGGGCCTCGTGGAGGTCAGGTCAGGGCTGCACAGGGGCCAGCTTCTGTTGGAAGGGACGCTGGCCATTGGCTTCAGGGAGGACACTCAGTCTTCTCAGCCTTGTCTGGAGAGGGCCATTCTCTGTCTCCCAGGACAAAGATGGGTTCTACACGGTGGAGGGGGGGGGGGGACCAAAAACGCAGGATCAGGAGGGAGAGTGCAGAATGAGCTCAAGATCTCCCAGGAGTGGAATATTCCCCCTCCATTATGCCCATTTTGCAGAGTAGAAAAATGGGACTCAGAAAAGGTAAAGGGCATGTATAAGGACAAACAGTGATTAGAGAAAGTTTGAACCCAGGTCTCTTTAACTCCACCATTCCTGGGCTTTCCACATCACCCAGTTACCCACATCAAGAGGTGGCGCTGATCAAACTCTGCTTCCTACCAGTGGCAAGTGGCCCTAGTGGTCGCTAATGATGCTTCAAGTAAACGGAGATCAAGGGTCCCGGAAGGGATGTGCCTGTGATTCATGCGAGTGACCACGAGAGGGCACCAGCAGCCCACAGACCCAGCCTGTCGCATCCTTCCAGGTGGGGCCCCTGCAGGCCGGGCTTCCCTGCAGGCTAAGAGCTTGCTCTTTGCCACCCTTCATTTCTGCATTCCTGTCTCTAGGCCACAGCCCACCACACAGTAGGTGTGAGAGTGAGTAAGACTTGCTGTGAACAGAATGCTTACGGTGGGTGGAAGTTTTAAGACTCCATCGACAAGCCAGAAATTAAAATCAAATTGCTCCAAGCCTGGCCTGGGAACACCTCCCCCAAGTAGCACCTGTGGTGGTCGTTCCCATGCAGATTCTCAGGCCTGGCTGGTGGGCACAGGTGGTAGGACCAGACAGCTGAGTTCCGTCCCAAGGGTAGGGGGCCATACCTAAGAAGCGGCACCCCTTGAAGAATGAGACTCTCTTATTTGGGTGTCAGTCGCTTCCCAGAGCATGACCACAAGATCCCAGGAATGAGGTCCTCTGTGAGGGGAGTCTTCTTGACACTTTTCCCAGCCAGACCCCGAAGGTCCCTGAGTTGAGTTTTAGAAATCAAAGTAAATTTTCTTTGGAATCAGAAACAGGCAATCAGTAACTGTTCAGTGATGCCCTCCTACTTATAAAATTTCCCAACTCCTTACTGTCCAGGGGTTTCCTTTCTAAAACATTCCAATTGAGCCTTTCCCATTTCTGCAGCCTTAAGAGACCATATATATAGGCCACTCTACCCACAAGAAAACTAGAAGTTAAGTATATTTTGAGTTTCAGATGTACTCTGAACACTCAGGAGAGGTATAGCCTCGGTGGTAGAGGCCCAATAAGACACACCTCTCCGCATGCACACTTTAGTGCAACCCTGTGACTTGCCCTAATCTATAGAGTGCAGTGAAAGTGATGCTGAGTCCATTCCAAGCCTACGATTCCACTTTCAGACTCTAGGCTCCCTAGTAGAAGTCTGGCTGTGCTGTTAGGGAGACCAGTGAAGGACCACCAAAGCAATCATGTGCAGGGGGAGAGAAGGAAAAAGAGAGAAGCTCTGCATCCCAAGGCCCTAACTGAACATAAGCCCCAGCCAATGCACCAGTTGAATGTGCTGAATGTATGAGTCACCAGCAACAAGACCAGCAGAGGAACTTCCCAGCTAAGTCCAGCCCATGCGCAGAATTGTGTGCAATTAAAAACAATTGTTATACTAAGCCACTAAGTTTTGAAATGGCTTGTTATGCAATCATAGATAATAATCAAAAGGTGTTTTGAGGCAATGTGGCTTTCTTTCTCACTCACAATATACTTCAATGTGGGCTGAGAGCTGGGGATGATCTGCTCCATGTAGTCACTCAGGGATTCAGTATACTTCCATGTAGTGGCTTCACTGCCTTCAGAGGCCTTGGAGGGCTTACCCAAAGAAATCCTCTATACCTGGCCACAGATAATGAGAAAGGAACAGTGTAAAGGATAGTACAGGATGTTTGGGGGCCTGAGCCTACACAGGGCCCCACCAAAATTAAAAGGGATTGGAAAATATGATTGAACCACGAGGCCAGGATAAAGAGAAGCACAGATTTGGAGAGCCTTACTATCTCTTACATTCATTATTAAACTCCACCCCACACACATAAATCCTAATAACATAGTACAGCGACTACTATACTAGAATATGAATAAATGGTTTGGGGGAAACCTGAAAAAAGAGCAATTAACTTTGCATGAAGGCACACAGCCAGCCAGTAAAATACATGGAGTGGGGCAGCATTTGACTTGGGCTTTGAAGGGTGACTAGGAGTTTGTCAACCAGAAAGGGGAAAATGGATCTAAACAGAGGACAGAGGGTCATGAAAGAACACATTGTGTGCAGAAAGCAATAAAGGAAAAAGAGCCACCAGATGACTAAGACCAAGTTTGGATTATGTGGTTTGAGGCCTCTGAGTTTGGTTGCACTAGAGGACCACTGAGCCTTTTAGTTATGTGACCATTGAGGTTTAGGCCATTTTGAGATGGGTTCAGTTATTTGTAAACCAAAGAGCCGTGATGAATAACCCTTCTCAATACAAAATGTCAGGATTCTTTATTTCTAAGGAAATAACATCCAAAGTTAATCTCCCAAAAGTGGAGCTAGATCATAAACATAAAACATCCTCTGTCCAATCTTCCTCCCTGGTCCACTGTGAGAATCTTGATTAGTTATTTCATTACCTACTTCTCCAAGTTGAGAAGTATTTCCATTTCTGAACCTGTGTTCCCTCTTCTGTCTTAAGGGCACTGTAGCAGACCACTAGGACAGCACCCACTCAGCTCCTGCTGGAACTGTGCTATTCCAAAGGCTCCCCCTTCTGGCCACAGGTGATTGGATGAGATGTGGCCACCTGAGCCCTGACGAGCCAGTCTGGTTCTTTTCTAGAAGGACACCAACTAGGAGACATGAAATCTCCAGGGAGACATTGATAAGCCTGCAGGTGGGATGTGGAATCTGTTTTTAGCAACACAAGAGCTGGAAAGCTGGCAGTTGGGAACCCATTTTCAGAGAAAGGCTGGAAAAGAGAACAGATCAGCAGAGAAACCATACAGCCCCGGGATGCGGAAGAAAGAACATGTGACCCAATCGCCCACTTGCCATGAGACCCAACTCAGTCTCCTGCTTTTGTTTGCCATGACACTTCTTTTAACCTACCAAGAAACCACCTTTTGTTTGATGATTGAGCAGGTTATTGTTGTTTGCAAAATAGTTAAGTCCTGGCTGAAATAGAGAAAACAGTAATTTATTGGGGCCATTGCAAAAATAACAATATTGTATCATAATATAGAAGTATGACTGTGAAGTAAGTTGAGGATAAAAATATCTTATGGGAATATTGTGTAGACTAAATGAGATTATTCATAAAATGCATAGTTCCTGACACATATGAGGTGCTCCAATATATATATGTGTATGTATATTTGTATATATCATCATTATTGTTCCTCCCACAGCCTCTGGACACACACATTCATGAGTGTGCCACTTTCCTGAGGATTTAGTAGAGAATGGGAGAAGAGAATTTACCTTGCCTGGTACACTACTGCCGACTTCAAATCCCTATTACGCATTCTCTTCTACAAAACTCCTTTCTGGCCATGGCCCCACAAAGTATGTCTTTCTCTTTCTTCTCCTGAGAAAGCCCCAGATTCATGACCTTTTTGCTCCCTGCAAGATTTCCAGCTCCACCCCAAAAATGCATAACCAAACCCATCCAGGCACTCAGCAGAGCCCTCCACTATATGTGTCTGTTAGATAGCACTGCTTATCTTTTGTTCCACCAGTGGTTACCATGGTTGAGCAGGCACTGGGCTGGCTCCAGTGACCCAGGGTGTTTAGCAACAGCGTGACGCTAGATACAGCCCTGCCAAGAGGCTGATGGGATAGACATCAGCAACCATGAAGGGCCAGGATCTAATTTAGTCTCTTCATGACAGATGCTGTGTGACATTGACTGGCTGCCCTTCTTCATCCCTTCCTCCACATTGCCCTCTCTTTCACCTCCCTTGCCTGTCTTAAGGACTCTTGAAGATGTCACATCAGACAAATGCCAAGTTGTCAGGGAAGGAGGTGGAGCCCTAATGGAGCATTAGGACCAATCAACAGGAACTAACAAAAGAGAAAGAGGCCTGAGGCCTGTTCTACTGGGAAGGTACTCTGTCTCCAATAAAGAGGAGAAGCCTGGCAGGAAAGAGGGAGTGGAAAAGCTCAGAGAAATCCTTCTAATGTACTAGATGTGTCCTGACATGTCTAATTCTCTGCAAAGATCCAAGACAAGTTAAATGTGCCTGATGAATAGGAAGTGGGCATAGCTGAGCTCTGACAGTAGGAGGAGCTGCCAACCCACACCACAATTAAACTAAAATGGCCCCTCAATGACTCTTGGTCATTTTGGTTAGCTTGATTTCATGCCCACAATCTACAATTCTACAACACAGACCTCCAAACAATTATTTTATTGGCCCCAGGAACCATGATGTACATAAGCTTTTAATTTGCTCAATACCATTCCAGACTTTTAAAAATAGATAAATCACTCATACCGATAGCCCCAGTGACCTCAACTTCCATCAACACCCACATGGCAAGTTTGAAATTTCAAAAATACTGTCAAGCTGAGGACATTGGAAGGCTATATAGTGGAACAAGAAATGTATGATAAAAGAGAAATACAAGTGACTGGCAAGTAAAGGAAAATATGCTCATGTAGATTGATAGCTAAGTAAATGCAAATTTAAAAGACAATAAAATATCATGTTCATTCAGCAAACTGGTAAAAGCTGCAACATTCAATTATTCTTATTTCTGGAAAGAATGTTGGGAGACAGAAACCCTTACTCTGTTGTCATGATTGAAAATTAGTATAACCATGTTGAAAATATCTTAGCACCATCTATCCAGATTATAATAGTGTATACTCTTTGATCCACCTTTTCTGCTACTGAGAGTTTTCCTACAGCTGTTGTTACATAGCTTTGAATTCTATGGAGTGGTCAGAATAAATGAGCTGGATCTACACAGAGAAACATGGAATGCTTCCAAAGACATGCTGTGCATAAAAATAAGAAAAAGCATGAATTTAAAGCATAATTGAATGAATATAAATATAATAATAATACCCCAGACAACATCATATGTTTGAAGATATGCACATGATGTAAATGAACCATGAGGGATAGATGGTGGGTACCTGAGGTGAGAGTAAGGCCAATGAGGAAGGAGGGGAGTGAAAACAGTAATAAGATTAAAAAAAGAAAAGGCTAAAGAGAGGTTTAAGTGGGTAATAATCACTCTGTGCTGTAAATTAAGGAGCATGGTAGACTCAATTAGGTACAACTGAGGTCTGAAAAAAGTAAAATTAAACCAGTAACAACAAAAGTTTCCAACTATTCTTAAGATACAAAATACAGGGGTACCTGACTGGCTCAGTCAGTAGAGCATGTGACTCTTGAACCCAGGATTGTAAGTTTGATCCCATGTTGAATGTAGAGAATGCTCAAACAAAATCTTTTTTTAAAAAGAGACAAAAGTACACAGGCTCAATAATGTTAACTGAGACATTTGTCATAATAACAATAAGTTCAAAAAAATTCTAATTGTCCGCTAGTAAGATAAAGCTGAAATAAATTAGCTGCCATCCATTTAACAGCATATTTCAATGCAGTCTTGAAAAATAATGGGACAATTCTATATGAACTAATATGGAATTTTCTCTAAGACATAGAATTAAATTGTGAAAACCATACGATCATATAAAAGGTGACAACCACGGGTGACTTAAACATTTATTTTCTTTGTCCTGTTAGTAACTTGGTACAAATGATGACCTGGTAGGTCTGATTTTAAAGTCAGTGGAAAAAAAATAAGTTGATACCAACCGCAGAGTCAAAGAAGCTCCCTATTTCCTTTTTTTAAAATTTTTTTTTATTTTAAAGATTTTGTTTATTTATTCATGAGAGACACACAGAGAGAGAGAGAGAGAGAGGCAGAGACACAGGCAGAGGGAGAAGTAGGCTCCATGCAGGGAGCCCAACGTGGGACTTGATCCCTGGTCTCCAGGACCAGGCCCTGGACCGAAGGTGGCAGTAAACCGCTGAGCCACCAGGGCTGCACAAATTCCCCATTTCCAAAAAGATTATTTCTTTGACAGTGAAGGTCCTGTTGTTACATGGTCACCTAGATGTTCCATGCTCCTCTTTCTCTATAAATGTGAAGAATATTTTAGAATACTTAGAAATATTTTAGTTCCTCTCCTGGATTCCTTCCTAAGGTATCCTTCTCTAGTTTTGCCTGGATGAACCTGTATGTAACTGAAATTTCAGAAGGAGAAGAGAGAGCAAATAGAGTAGAATAAATATTGGAAAAGATGATGGATGAGAATTATTCAAAAATGATAAAAGACATCTACCACATGTCTAAAAATCTCAAATAAATGCAAGCAAGATTAATACCCCTCTCACCCAACTCCCCCCAAATGCCTATGCACACATCACATTGAAACTGCTCAAAACTAAAGACTAAGAAAATCACGAAGGCAGCTAGAGGAAAAAAACATACTATGTAGACAGTATCAAAAACAAGAATTACAGCAAACTTTCCATCAAAAGCTATGCAAGCCAAAAGACAATAGAATGACATCTTTAAAGTGACATAAGACAAAAAGAAAAAGGAAAGGAAAGTTCTCAACCGAGAATTCCTTTCCCAGAGGAAAAAAGTCTTCAAAAATGAAGGAGAGAAGGCCTTGATAGGGTAACAGGGAGAGAATATACATTCTTACTGTAGATGTTAGAACATCAAATGAAATGTATTAAATTAAAACAAAAAATTTTAAAAGATTTTATTTATTTATTCATGAGAGACACAGAGAGACAGAGAGAGAGGCAGAGACTCAGGCAGAGGGAGAAGCAGGCTCCATACAGGGAGCCTGATGTGGTATTTGATCCTGGAACTCCAGGATCATGCCCTGGGCCAAAGGCAGGTGTTAAACCGCTGAGCCACCCAAGGATCCCCTAAAATTGTCTTTTAAATATTAGACAACATATATCAATATCAAATGATCTAACATTAACATGAATGGGCTTCCAGAGGTCTACGATGGCAGTGCTGTGGGTAGAAGCAACATAATAATATATTTGAAGAAATAATGGACAATGTTGCCCAGCTTGAAAACCCACAAATCCAAGAACTTAAGAGAACACCAAGCAGAATAAAGAAAAACATCATTCCCATATTGCAGCAAACTAACAGTAAAGATAAAATTCTTAAAGCAGCAAAAACATTACATACAGAACATTACAGACATTGAACACAAAGAGAAATGTGCTTACTTCTCATCAGAAATTATGCAAGCCAGAGAACAATGCCTTTATATATCAAGAGCGTGGAAGGAGAGAAAAAAATTAATGAACCTAGAATATTATATCCAGAGAAAATACTCTACAAAATGAATATAAAATAAAGAATTCCTCATACAAACATCACCAGCATAACCGCTCAGCATGAAATATTCTTCAGGAACAGTTTTTCAGGAAAAAGGGAAGTCATATCCAGTGGAAATTTGGAACGAAGAATCCTGGAGGTGGTAAATGTGGGGATAAATACAAAAGACACTGTTCTCATATATTAACTTCTTTAAAAAATAGTAGTTTAAAACAAAATTAATAACAACATATCCATGGTTTATAACATGCTGCAGGTAAAACAATACCTCAAAGGACAAGTTGAGGTGAGTTTAAACACACTGTTGTAGGCTCTAACAACAACACAAAGTGATAAAATGCCATTTGAAGGTAGATTGAGATTAAAGGCAAATATTCTAAACTGTAGAGCAGCCACTTATGCAAGTATTATAATGGACAAGTCTAATAAGCCAATACGGAGATAAAGTGGAATTATGTTTATATGAAAAGATTCAACTAATTCAAAAGAAGTCAGAAAAAAATTAAGAATGGACTTAACAAGTAGGAAAAAAACCCCAGCAAGACGTAGATTTAAGCCCGAATACTTGTATACTAGCCTATATAATTCAATTAAAAGACAAACTTGATCAGCTCTGATTAAAAGGGAAGACACATCTTTGTGCTGCATGCCAGAAACTCATTCCAAATATAAAGGCACAAATAGATTTAAAGCAAAAGATGGGAAAATAGATACTATGCAAACACCAGCCATAAGGAAGCTGGAGGAAAACAGCTAATAAGCCTATGAAAAGATGCTCAACATCACTAGTCATTAGAAAACTGCAAATCGGGGGATCCCTGGGTCGCTCAGCGGTTTTGCGCCTGCCTTTGCCCAGGGCCTGATCCTGGGGTTCTGGGATCCAGTCCTGCATTGGGCTCCCTGCATGGAGCCTGCCTGTGTCTCTGCCTCTCTCTCTCTCTCTCTCTCTCTCTCTCTCAGGAATAAATAAATAAAATCTTTTTAAAAAGAGAGAGAGAAAAAACTGAAAATCAAGACTACGGGACACCTCTTCACACCCATTAGAATGGCTATTATAAAATAAATTAATAGTTTAAAAAAAACAGAAAATGACAGGTGTTGGTGAGGGTGCAAAGAAATTGGAATCTTTGTGCATTGCTAGTGAGAATATAAAATGGTGAGGCCACTGTGAAAAACTGTATGGCAGTGCCTCAAAAAACTAAACATATGATTTGCTGTGGTCTCAATATTTGTGTCCCTCCTTCCCCTTCACACCATCCCCCAAATCCATATGTTGAAATCCCCATCTCCCATGTCTAAGAACCATTCTCTTATAAAAGACGTACTGGAGAGGACCCTCATTCCTTCTACCATGTATGTAAGGACATAGCAAAAGTAGGCACTCTCCTGCCCGAGAGAGGGCTCTTGCCAGAACCTGTCCATGTGGGTACCATGATCTGGACTTCCCTGTCTCCAGACTAAGAAATACATGTCAGTTGTGTATGCACTACGTAGTCAGCGGTATTTCGTCATAGCATCCCTTACTGACAAAGATAGAATTGCCATACGATCCAGCAATTCCACCTCTGGGTATGTACCTCAAAAAAAAAAAAAAAATGAATACACATGGTACAATCTGTTGACAACTAACAAAGAAACATAATAGAAGGGAAGCCTCCTCAGCTGTGTTTACAGACTGGTATCCTCCTTGGCACATTGCATTGTGTCAGTAAAATTTATAAGGTGGCATTTCAGAATAACCATTTGTTATTACAAGTGATTGAAATTCTCTTTCTCCTGACCTCCATTTTCTAATCATCACAGAGAATAAGTTCTAGTTGCTTACAGGAATGCAGTTTTACTACCACGTTTTCTCTTTGTCAAGTGACAAAAGAGCTGACCTTCATTTAATAGCTGGGTATCCACCATAGGCCACTCTTCCTGCAATTAGCTAAATTCTCTCTCTGGGTTGGGGCAAACTCTGAAGACGCGTATAGCCCGGTGAAGGCACAGAGTCCTGCCCCTTCACTCACGCTTCCTCCAGCCTGGAAAGCACCGTTTGCTGAACCTAGTGATGTCAGTAGGGAGCCGCTCGCCTGCACCAGGACACAGGGAAGCTGCCCAAGACCAAGTCGGGGGCCTCAAATAATGTGTGCCAGGAGGAGGCGCAAAGTTGCACAGTGGGTTGGCCTTTATGAACAACACTTCAATGAGTAAAAAGGCGCCACCATGAAGTCATTTGAGATTTTTCTGGCGCTTTGATCTTTCCAGAAAGCCACTCCCAGAAAGAAGGGGTAGCTGGGAGTGGGGATCATTCGAAGGGGGATGTAAATTACTTAAGACTTAGCTTATATGAAAGAAACACTTGCTACACATCAAGAACTGGCATTGTCCCGGCATTGTCCTCTACTCAGTGAGCAAGAGCTCAGAATCCGTGATGGCAAATGTTTCCACTTCTTTGGAAAGGAGGAGCTCCTCCTCAACTGTGCCCACCCGCTTGGGAAACCGTATTATAGCCTAAGAAGGTCTCTATCTCCTGGGCCAATTTGCTTGCATAGCATGCTTCCCAGGGCCCCCAGAGGCCAAGCTGAAAACAGCCACACAGCACCCCTTCATCAGACGCAAATTTTCCCAAGCTGTACCCCTTAGATTTTCCCTTCTGCCTCCTTTTGCAAGGAAAATCTCCAGAAGGAGGTAATGCCTTAAGCCCTTCTTAGATCCTGACCAGCGCCTTGGTATAATAAGAGAGCACTAACATCTCAACAACCACCCAGTCTTCAAAACCCTTCTGCCTTCGTCATGCATTTGACCTTCACCGCAATAACCGAGGCTGCCGTGGTTTGGGCCCAACACTCTCCCTAATGTTATGTCCAGTCTTTTTTTTTTTTATTTTTATTTATTTATGATAGTCACACAGAGAGAGAGAGAGAGAGAGAGGCAGAGACTCAGGCAGAGGGAGAAGCAGGCTCCATGCACCGGGAGCCCGATGTGGGATTCGATCCCGGGTCTCCAGGATCGAGCCCTGGGCCAAAGGCAGGCACCAAACCGCTGCGCCACCCAGGGATCCCTGTTATGTCCAGTCTTAAAAAGAGCTCTGCAAGGTCGGTACTGTTGCTACCTCCACTTTGCAAATGAGGAGGCCAAGGCTCAGCAGTGGGCGACTTGCTCAATATGACCCACAGGGTGCCTGGCCCGGCAGCAGTGCCAGCTCGGCCCGTCCATTCGCTGAGGCTCTGCTCTGCTCCTTGTATCCCCGCTATCCCTTATACTGGGGTCTGTGGACCTCGGGGGATCTGCTGTCATCTTTTGAGGGTCCTGGGATATCTTCCAGGATCTTAAATTTTGAGTGTTCATTTTGTTGATGATCTGCTTAAATTAACACAACGGGAATTAACACAGGAGCTTGCTCTGCATCACTGGGGTGACCCGCAGAGAGTGGAACACAGCTGTGGGATTTCAGCGCTTGTTTTTGCTTCAGGACACAGAATGTGGTGACTCCCAGGGGCTTCACACATCACATCTCGGGCATGTGTTTATGACATGTGAGGACCAAATGATGTCACGGCCTCCCCGTGAAGAGAACTGCAGTGATGTCAGTAGAGAGAACGATGTGAGAACTGGGATGCCCCAGATGGCTCTCACCGCTGAGCATACTGCTGAACTGGAAGATCCTAGGCCGCTGTGCTTAGAGCCGTGTCCCAGTCACTGCAGCAAAGCAGCAGAAACCACCGTGTAAAGTCATAAGAGTTAATTTAAACTGCCTCAGGTTTAATGGCTTTATTTGTATTCCATTGCAAATCTAATTTTTAGAAATCCACAGCAGTATGGGAAAATGGCATTTGATGATAAGGCTTATTTCACTGGCCCTGTAATGACAGTGATTTAAATGGACAGTTAGGCTTGGGCTCAAGAAGAATGAATTAAGGGCAGCCCGGGTGGCTTGGCGGTTTAGCGCCGCCTTCAGCCCAGGGCTTGATCCTGGAGACCCGGGATCGAGTCCCATGTCAGGCTCTCTGCATGGAGCCTGCTTCTCCTTCTGCCTGTGTCTCTGCCTCTCTCTCTCTGTGTGTGTCTCTCATGAATAGATAAATAGAATCTTAAAAAAAAAAAAAAAAAAAGAATGCATTAAACCGGCTGCCCTGCCCCCCCAACATTCACTTGAGATCGACAACGAGTATCACTGTCCACTCTGGTTTTGCAGATGAAGGGGCTGAATGACAACAGAAAAGTGGTTCTCCATATCACACATCTCATCAGCGTTCAAACTGGGACCAAAATCCCTAATCTTTCAAAGGACTGAAATGATTAGGGACAGGTAGCAAACTGATGGCCCATGGGCCAAATTTCTGGCTCATCTTACAAAGTATTGAAAAATTAAGATATTTCACATACATGTTTTCTGGCTTCTTTGGAAAAATTAGGAGATCTGGTAACAAGGAGCTACATTCCTACATGATAATCACTGGCCAGAGCTTGGAGCAGCCATTCTCTCAAATCCCCAGGTATCCTGTTCCAGTACGGGGTCTGATTCAGTAGGCCTTAGGTGGTACCTGAGATTCTAGTGTAGGTCTGGCTGGTCCAGAGATCTACTCTGGTCTCCTCTGCCTCCAACCTCTAATTTCAAAGATCTCTCTGATTATTTTGGACCCATCCAGATAATCCAGGATAATCTGTATTTTAAAGTGAGATGACTAGCAGCCTTAACTCCACTTGCAACCTTAATACCCCTTTGCCGTGTAACCAAGCATAATCACAGATTCTGGAGGTTAGGAAGTGGACCTCTTTGGGGAGCCATTATTCTGCCTGCCACAGCCAGTAAATATGCTACTATTATTGCTATTATCGTTCAGGCCAGGTCAATTTCACTTTCTCAGGCTGCCCAAAGCATTGATCAGAGAGTCAACGTCCTTAAAACCCAGTTTCTCCAGTACGTGGTAATGTCAACTTGGATCCTCATTTGTTTTCCTCAGCTCAAACAGTAGCAGCTGCTCTCCTGTTGCTTTCTCCAGACTGACTTGTGCCTTCTCAGTCCTGAACATTTCCACAAAGCTAGTGAGCTCTGGTCAAAGCCATTACCAGCTCAGCGGGTCTTAGACAGTTGAGAAGGTCAAGGGTGAACATCCGATTTTAAAGTCAGAGCTAAAACATGACAGAGCCAGGACAATGAGCATTTTCTGAGCAAAAATATCATCGCTTCCTTCCCTTGAAAGCCTGAGCTGGCCTTGGCCGGGAGAGGAGACACACAGCTAATGAAGACAGATCTTCAGTTACTGAGCAGCACAGCAACCGAGGCCACGTGGACTCCAGCGGGAAATACACACCGTGATGGTGGTACCTCACCTGTCAGAGGCTCTTCTTTCTATCTAATCGGAGACCAGGTTCATCAATATTGACAAGAGTTATGACAACCTCAGGCACGTGGAGTTCCGAAATGAATCTTAGAAGCTGAGCAGTAACACAAGAAAAATGTCTTGGGTTTAGAGTTCTGTCTACTTTTTGCTTTTCATTTGTGCTGCTCAAATTCTGGTTAGGTTATGAGCCAGGAATCTAGGGAATCTTTTTCTCTTTGAAATTCTCCTAAATTCATGCATTTAATGACTACTTACTGAGAACCTAAAATATGTCATTGAGGTGACAGTGGGAAACGACACTAGCATAAGAAAATTCTAAGTAAACAAGGTGATTGCAGGTAGCAACTTTGGACACTGAAGGCTGGACAGCAGCTGGTGTGATGGCAGTGATGGGGAAGGAGGCGTTTGGGAGGGAGCTCGGGGAAGGAGACGTGTGGGCTGAGGGAGTGATGGGAAGGGGCAGGCTGGGAAGAGCAGAAGGGCCCGAATTTCAGGCACACAGGCCCGAACACCAAATGTAAAAAGCATGAGGAGAATCAGAAAGAAGGCCAGTGCAGCCAGAAGGCAGGAGTGAGCTCCCATGCTCACAGTGGAACTGGGTTATGGCCATGGCACGGTTCCCTAACTGACCCCTCCTGCCCTGAGGCTCTTGGTTCTTGATTCTTCTTTTCTTAGAGGGAAGAGAAGGAGAAGGGTTCAGGATAACCCGGGTCTCTACTTGGGTTTCTTCACTGATAAGCCTTGTGACCTGAGGAGAGGTTTTAACTCCCCAGGGTCTCAGTTTCCCCATCTGCAGAATGGGTATATGTTCTCCACTTTGCAAGGCTGTTTTCAGTATTTTTGACAATATGTGGTACAAAGCAGGGGCTCAGGTCCCCTGCAGCCTGACACATCCCAGGAAGAGTCATACTCTAAGAATACCTTTGGTTTCCACTCCTCTGTCCCTTTGCCCTTGACCTTTGTCTTGCCTTGTGCTGCTTGGAGGACAAAGCCTTCCATCCAGAATATAAGGCACTCCACAGCACAGTCCCAAATAACTTTTTTTTAGTCCTTTTATTTCCACTAATAATGCACACATCCTTTCTACTTGCAAAACATTCTAATAATACAATAATAAATTGTATACAGAGTGAAACCTCAATATCCTTCTTAATTCTCACTCGATGCTCCCCAGGTGAGCTCTACCGATTATTTAGTGTGCATCTGTCTATCCTTGTATTTTTATTTATATACATGTGCATGCACATATGCAAACACACGTTTTTAAAAAATTTTATGTATTTATTCATGAGGGACACAGACAGAGGGAGAGACACAGGCAGAGGGAGAAACAGGTTCCCTGTGGAGAGCCCCATGTGGGACTCAATCCTGGGACCCTGGGATCAGGACCTGAGCCAAAGGCAGATGCTCAACCACTGAGCCACCCAGGCATCCCCACACATGCTGTATTTTATACGAACATAGTATCATACATTGGGGGTCCAACTAGCCCAGGTAGTAAATGTGTAGCCCACCTGCACACCTTAGCCCCTGCTGAACCCCTCATCTGAAGTTTCCATGGCCCTTCCTCTATGCCTTGACTCTTAGAAAGGCTTGGATGAATTTCCACCTCCCAGCTGCCTGCTGCTTCGTCCAAGGACAGTTATTTTCGTGAAACATACACGTTACACCTGTTGTATGTAAAGTCTTGCATTTGGCCAACATGTGTTTGCTTCCTTCCTTCCACCCCCTGCCAGAGCCTAGAACAGACCTGGGCACACTGCAGTAAATAGCAATAATCATGCTAACATCTAAGCTTGTAGCTAATATTTATTGAGTGCTTGCCACGTGTCAGACACTATGTAGGCACTTTTACATGAGAGTCATAGCAAGTTGGGGAGCCTGGATTTCTTTTTTTCTTTTTTCCAAGATTTTATGTATTTATTCATGAGAGACACAGAGAGAGAGGCAGAGACATAGGCAGAGGGAGAAACAGGCTCCCTGTGGGGACCCGGATGTGGGACTCGATCCCGGGACTCCAGGATCACACCCTGAGCCAAAGGTGGATGTCTAACCACTGAGCCACCCAGTGGTGGCTCCCAGGCATCCCGGGAGCCTGGGTTTCAAGCTGACGCTTGGGCACATGCTTTTAGTATCTGGTGGTACCAACTCTGCCGTGGGTGGATCCCTCTAAAGCCAGATCACATGTGTGTGAGAGCCAGGCATGGTGGGTTTCTCTCAGTGGCCTCTCAGGGAGCAGGCTCACTGTTCTCAACAGAAGAGCTGTACCCTTTCCTCATCCCCAGTCTTTTCCTGTGCCCCCACCTCACCCCTCCAGCCTGGTCCTGATTCCCAATCCCAGCCTCTCACTCACTCCTGACTCACATCTGGATTCTTTTTTTTTTTTTTTTTTTTAAGATTTATTCATTTATTTTAGAGAAAGACTGTGAGTGAGTGGTGGGAGGGGCAGAAGGAGAGGGAGAGAATCTTCAAGCAGATTCCATGCTGAGCACGAGCCCAATGTGGGGCTTGATCTCACCACTCTGAGATCATCACCTGAGCTGAAATCAAAAGTGGGCCGCTTAACTGACTGGGCCACCCAGGCACCCCTCACACCTGGGTTCTGCTGCCTCGGCTCTGGCTTTCCTCCCAAATCAGGCCTCAGCCCCACTGTGACATGCCTTTGGAGGCTGAGAAGAAACCCAGCATCTGATTGTCTTAGTTTGAACAATCAGTTCAAACCAGGCCCTGCTGGTGGGGGAAAGGGGAACTGCCAGAGGCTGGTGGCTGAGAAGGGGGTACAGGGATGGGATGGGGGTGACGTGGGTCCTTCCATGGCTGGGGACCCCCAGAAAGCTCCACTGCATGCATGAAGGAAGCCAGCACGAGGCAGGCTGACTTTGGTAGTGAGTATTAGGAATGGAAGAAATGGTTCTCCCAGGCAGAAACAAATGTGTCATTCCTGCCTCACATCCTGCTGACTCAATGAGCTTAGGGAGCAGAACTAGCTCAGCAAACCAGCTGCCTTAAGCCATGATGATACTATAAGTATTTATGAAGGAAGAGCTATAAGCAAATTTCCATTTTCTGTGTCACAGAGCATTTTTTCAGGCAAACTTAGCAAAGCAAACCTCTCTAAGGACCTTATGTGGCTGACATGATTCCCAAGACCTCTACAGCTAATGGAGGGTCAGCCTATTTTGTAAAAAGTATATTATTTACCCTACAGGCTACAGGATTTATAGCTAAAAAAATTTTTTTCTCCTGGTAGATTCACAGGTATAAACTTCCAATTGTACAATAAATAAGGGACGAAAAGTACAGTGTAGGGGAATAGTCAATAATATTGTAAGAACATTGCGTGATGACATAGGATAACTATACTTATCGTGGGGGCATTGTGTAATGTGGAGACATTGTGTAATGTATATAACTGCTGAATCACTATGTTGTACACCCAAAACTTTTTTTTAAAGATTTATTTATTTATTCATGAGAGACACACACACACACACACACACACACACAGAGAGAGAGAGAGAGAGAGAAAGGCAGAGACACAGGCAGAGGGAGAAGCAGGCTTCATGCAGGGAGCCCGATGTGGGACTCGATCCTGGGACTCCAGGATCAAGTCCTGGGCCGAAAGCAGATGCTCAACCGCTGAGCCACCCAGGCGTCCCTGTACACCCAAAACTAATGTATGTTATATGTCAACTATACTTCAATTAAAAATATTCTCCTGGCACCTATGGCATAGCATGTGCAATGCAATTGAGAAACGAACGTGAAAGCGATTTAACAGCACCAATATTCAATGAGATGAAACAAAAAATGTCGAGTTAATGTTTTACTCTATTAAATTAACCTGGAAGTGTTTTTTAGTAAATGAAGGCCAACGCTGGCGACTTTATGGTGAAGCTCCCCCGTTTGTGCCTGACAGCTGCCACATAAAGTAGCATGACTGTTGGAAAACAATTTAATAGTATCCCTCCAGAGTATAAAATGTTCCTATCCTTTTGCTTAGTAGGAAAAACTGGGTGATCTTAACTAAAGGAGAAATAATCCCTCAAATAAAATATCAAATATTTGAGGATGCTTATTATAGCATAAGCAAAATTGGATAAACTTGGAAACAATATAAATATCCAAAGTCAAATAAACTATGGTAAGTAAACAACATTGCATAATCAATAAAAGATGGTAATTGTGAGGAATATGTAGAAACAAGGGAGTATATTTATAAAATGTTAATAAGCAAGCTACAGAAGATAAAAGGTGGAATGTTCGCTACAATCACATCCAGTACATTTGAGCAGAAGGGATCCCAGCAATGAAAACACTGGTGTCAGCATTGCGCAAGACTTGTCTAGAAGTCACCGTTGCCTTTAATATGCTTACACTGTGTTTACGGTGAAAATAAAAGAAATCATTGAACTCGTACATATTAGTGCTGAGATGGTTTTTAGTGTTTTTCCTCCCGGTGAAGTATGTCTTTTGTGGCTGGCATAACCAGCTTTCTGTGCCCGCCATGAGTGGTTAAGCCTATATTATTCCTTTATCTACCCCAGTGTCCTGGGATAAAAGCCCCAACCTTTCAACACAGTGCCATGGGGGACAGGGCTTGTACCAGTTAACTTAGTAAAACTCAGGGGTGTAATGACTCATCATTGCCCTAAATCAAAGTGGTTTTTCTAAGTGAGGCAGTTGTAAACCTAATCCGTGCTTTTTGATCCTAGCCAGGCTGGGGGCAGCCTTTAAAAAATAAAATTAATGAGTTCAGTAGGGATTATGGGCTTACTTCTTGTGCACTCTTAACTGTGTTAAACCATTTAGCACAGGA
The DNA here is from genome assembly GCF_003254725.2 of Canis lupus dingo. Taxonomy (NCBI): domain Eukaryota; kingdom Metazoa; phylum Chordata; class Mammalia; order Carnivora; family Canidae; genus Canis; species Canis lupus. The sequence continues at coordinate 38,301,321 of NC_064246.1, forward strand.
ATAAAACATCCAGATTCTGGAGTCTATGAACCTGGGTTTGATTCCAGGTTGGCCTCATACCAGCTGTGTGGCCTTTGATAGGTTACTCAACCACTCTGGGCTCTATTATCCATTAAGTTTCTATTATGATGTCAGGCACTCCAGTGGGCACTGGGGGTACTCTTTGGGAGGAGAGGGAGATAGACAAGATCCCTGGTGTTCAGGAATTTGCAGTCGCTGTGCCTCACAGACATGAAACAAGGAAAGAAGTACAAACCAAGTAATTCCTTCTGGTGATGAGTTCTACAGAAGAAATAAATCGGGCTGGATAGAAGCTAGCATAGAGTTCTGGCTTCAAATAGGATGTTCTGGAAAGTTCTCTCTAACACCGTGTCTCTTAGTTAAGATCTAAAGAGTAAGAAGGATCCAGTCTTCAGAGTAACCTCGGGAAGAGAATTCTGGGTATTATAAAAACACTCATCGATAGGTCTGTTGGGGATTATGTTTCTAAATCTGTTGGCAAAGTTTCTTACTTAAGGCCCCTCAGTAAAGAGCAGCCACCACCACCAGCGCTACTGCAGCCCCGTGTGTGATGTCAAGGAGGGACACTCTGCTTCAAGTAAGAAGAGCTGTGGGTCAGCCTTCTACCAGCAGAACACCCTTGGCATGTTACTCACTCTCTCTGAGCCTCGGTTTCCCTGTCCGTGAGAGGAGGTTGGATGTGCAGTGCGTGGCATGGAGTGCTCCATAAATGGCGATGATGATGATGGCCGTGACCGCAATGACGTTAGCAAGGCTGCTAAGACCACTTAGCAGCTTTAAGTGACGTTAATGAACAAGGAAACAGAAGCACTCCTTGTATGGATACTCCTATTGGTGTCTCCAGCTCCTGGCTGTTGCCTGGCATGGAGAGGGTTCTGGTACCCCAGGGAGCCAAAACCCAACGTAGCTAAGGTTATCTGCGGATTTGAGGGCAAAGACGGGAAGATGCATTTAGGCTTTCAAAGACTGTTCCTTGTACACCGCCCTTCTTTTCCCTTTTGCAACAAGCACCTCAACGTGCAACTTCCATATCCCTCTTGCACGTCTCCCTTGATTCCTGCCCTGTGACTGCAGTCTCTGGCCACGGAGCCGAGGTTAAGCATTTGAAGATGTATAGTCAAGATATCTGCTGTCCCCTGTGCAGACTTTGATAAGAACAAAACTTTCTTTGTATTCCCCGGAAGGAATCCACTTGCTTCAAAACACCACTGTAGATTTTGTAGCAGAGACAGAAAAGATTACATACCCCACAAAAGACTTCATAAAAATCCCTGTTTGGATGCCTCCTCCTCATACACTGTGAGGGGCTGTCCCTTGCCCGCCTGCCACCATCAGCTCAGTAGACATGGGGCTGGCCTGCTCCCTAACTGTTTTTCTGCAGTCCCTCTCAACCTGCTAACCTGCACCCACCAGCAAAGCAAAGCTTCAGTGGCTCCCCCACCCTTCCTCCTTAGGAGGTATGGGGTTGGCACTGCTCCAAGAAGGCACTGCTTGCTTGTCAGGCCACTTGTTTATCAAATATTCCTTAAGAACCTTAGTCCAACACTTATTCGGTTAAGAATCATTAGATTGGCAAAATTGGGACAATTCGCTTTTAATGGCAAGGGAAGAAAAAGAGTATTCTTAGTATTTCATAAGTAAATTGAAGTATGTATCTATGTCTATGAATGTGTATTATATCGTGTGTATACATATCTGTGTGTATATTTTTGTGTATCCATCTTTATGTGTATAATTTTTTGGATTTTATTTATTTATACATGAGACACACAGACAGAGGCAGAGACACACACAGAGAGAGAAGCGGGCTCCTTGCAGGGAGCCCATCGCAGGACTCAATCCCAGGACCCCAGGATCACAGCCTGAGCTGAAGGCAGATGCTCAACCACTGAGCCACCCAAATGCCCTATTTGTGTGTATAATATGTCAAGATAGAGAGAGGGAACCAATGATGATGAAGGTGGAGTTTTTACAGAAAAGGGTCAAAGCTCTGGTTGGATGACATTAAGTTTTTATGACTTCATCTCATACAAGAAGGGATAAGTGGGTTCTGCTCAGAATTAAAAATAAGCTTAAAAAGAACACCGAACAAGCCTCAGCAGCTAACATGTCTGTCATCCTTTCTCTGAAGAAGGGCAATTGCTGATCTCTTATAGTTACCTTTCCTCTGAACCCAGCAAGGATGACGTCAAGTACAAAGTGAGATTTCTGAATCATCAGTAAGACTGGAGGGCTCGGTATCCTGATGGAAAAATGTTCTTCTCCTAGGTGACCTCTGAAATGATGCTTCTAATCTGCATGCAAAAGGCATACAGTCATCATCAGGCTGGAGGTCCCTGAAGCTTGTTCAACCAACTGGCCAAAGGGCTACAATGAGATAAAGAGGTGGAAGAGAAGTCACAGGTGACCCCACTATGGAGTACCTGGGTGGCTCAGTCGGGTAAGTGTATGCCTTTGGCTCAGGTCATGATCCTGGGGTCCTGGAATTGAGCCCCACATCGGGCTCCCTGCTCAGCAGGGAGCCTACTTCTCCCTCTCCTTCTGCCCCCCACTTGTCCTTGCTCACTCACTCTAGTGCTCTCTCTCTTTCTCTCAAATAAATAAAATCTCTTTAAAAAGCCTACTATGTGCTCCCTGAATAGCCAAGCACCTAGCACTCACCAGTTAATATATGTCAGGCACTGTTCTGGACTCTGGAGATACAGAGTGATTTATTCTTTAGTGGGGGGATATGAACAGTCCAATAAATCAACAAATACATATTAGGGCTTTTCTTGGGTAGCCCCAGTTTATACATGTTATTACAAAGAAATTAGTAGCAGCACCCTCTTGTACTTTCAAAAGTATTTGTTTGGAAAACAAATTACATGATCACCCTACTGATAAGTCAAGGAGGACAAAAGTTGCATTTCTCAAAATGGCAACTGAGACAACTGCAGTTGAAGTGGAATGCTAGGGGAGAAAATCTGGTTAGAGCGAGTTGAAGAAAGAATGGGCAAGGGGGCAGCCCCGGTGGCGCAGCGGTTTAGCGCTGCCTGCAGCCCAGTGCGTGATCCTGGAGACCCAGGATCGAGTCCCACGTCGGGCTCTCTGCGTGGAGCCTGCTTCTCCCTCTGCCTGTGTCTCTGCCCCTCTCTCTCTCTGTGTCTCTATGAATAAATAAATAAAATCTTTAGAAAAAAAAAAAGAATGGGCAAGGAAGTAATGGATACTGTGCATGTAGACAATACTTTTAAAGAGCTTTGTTCCAAAGAGGAGCAGAAAAATGAAACAAAAGAAGAAAAATGGAACAAAAAATGGTGGGGGAGGGTGGGGGAAAGAGTTTATTTTTAGTAGGGGAGAAATGGCGGTATATTTATATGTTGATATGATTGATCCAGGGAGAAGGGAACTTTGATGATGCAGTGAGGAAAGAGTAGAGGCTGGAGAGCCATCCTTGAATAAGACAGAGGAAAGGAGAGGACAGGAGAGGAGAGGAGAGGAGAGGAGAGGAGAGGAGAGGAGAGCTAGAGTGGATATGGAGGGCATGTTAGGGATAAGCGTAAGCACAATTCATCTCTTGTACCTGGAAGAAAGAAGATGGATGGATCGATGATGGATGAATGGATGATGGACAAATGGGTGGATAGTCAGGCAGATAGAGAGTAGATAGATACATACATACATATATACACATATAGCCACTTAGATACAAGATAAGATAGGTAGAGATTCACATGGTTAAGCACATGTGATAGCAGATGTTGGTAGTTTTCTTCTTATTGCTTCGATTTTCTCAGCAAAATAAGAGTCGAGATCTTCTTTGGTGAGGAAGCAATGTTAGAGACTTGAAGAAGGAGGGGAAGGTGTGGCATGGGCATCTGGAAGAGCAGGAGGGTAAACAGACCCGGGAGAGATACAGAGATCATCTGGCATCCCATATGGCTGCTTGAGAGGATCAGGAAGTGAACTTACAGAGGGATGTCGTAATATTGGTAGTGACGACAGGATATGACTGTGGGAGTGAGCAGGTGAGGTGGTACAGGGAGCAAAACCATTAGCAATGAGTGGGTAAGAAACTAAGGGGCCAGTGTATGGGAAGGATTATCTGTCTAACTGATCTTACAATGTACCAAGCCCCATGTCAGGTCTTAAGGATACTTAGGGGGACAAGACAAATTGCCTGCCTAGGAGCAGATCGCAGTCTGATGGGAAAGTGGGGCACATAAAGAAATGATGATAGTATGACATGGTAGGTGACATACTCTGGGTTCTCTTTAAAAAGTGGAGAATCAGGTAATCTGAGCCAGCAGTCAGCTTGGCAAGTCAGCCAGAGCCCATCACCACCCACGGTCACAGCTGTCATTCTGGGACCTGGGCAGCCGTTCTGTGCATTTGACCTGAAGCCCTGGGTGAAGAGCGGCTTAAAAAGCACATATAGGAGAGATCTTTTCCCATTAAGACACTCAAGAAATATTTTTTTAATAAGGCAGAGAAAGAAGGAGGAAGGACAGATATTTCCCTGGGAGAACCACCAGAATTTGAAAATAAAATGTGGGGAGTAGGGAAAAAGAAGAAATCAAAAGTGCTTTGGAGATGTCAAGGCTGGGCAGCTGAGTGGACAGTGTGATGCTGACATGCCAAGAGTTGAAGTATTAGGGTTCCGTGTGTGAACTGATGGCTTTGTCAGTGGATCCAATAACTGAAAAACAGACCCACCTCGGTATGCCTGAGCCAAGGGCTACGTGCAGAATCTACTTAGCTATGGCTCCCACCAAGCACTACTGTCACTGGGGGGAAAATATGTAGCCTTAAAAAAAGCGGTAAGTTTTCGAGCTGGTTTACATACACACAGAAAGATAACCATCAAGCTTTGTTGAAAAGTTCTAAGAGGAGATTTTCCTGACAGCCCTTTTAGCCATGCTCGTGCTGAGTCTCCAGACAGAAGTGATTGTCTCTGAAAAAGCAGCTTTCTCTGCTGTTTCTCAAATAGATAGATGGTCAGAGGGCAACACAGGACTTAATGAACTTCGCTTTTATCAAGTGAAGACTGCCCAGGTGTCTTGGACTAAGAAACAACAGGAAAAGGAAATTGCTTCAAAAAATAAGGTCAGGGCAGAAGGGAGAGAAAGCATCCAGAGATCTGGCATTTTGAAGGGGGCGTAAAGAATCAAAGTTTCTTAAAACCTTTGCTCTGCAGAGAGTAGTCATAATTTAGACACTGAGTGGAATTGACAGGAAGAGCCGATAGTACCTCATGATATCATCGGATGACACATTCGGCTAGTATTCCAGTCTCCTAAGCTCTCAGATAAGTCCCTCTATAGTACAGCAAGGAAGTTTACCATTCTTGACTTCATTCAGTCTGGACTATCCTGGGGTTCATATTGCAGTCAACCAACCAAGCAAACTGTTACAGTTGTGCCTAGTCCCTTGCGTTAAAACACTGAATTTGCAATCCCTGCCTTGCAGTCAAGTCAGCCTGATCCAACTTCATATTCCTCCCACTTTGACCCTATACCCTCAAGATCCCACATACGTTCCTCAGGTTTCCAACCAACGAATTTGGCAAAATCAAGGCCATCTTTCCATGTGTATCACACCTTCACAGGTCATACTTTTACCTCATACTTTGAGGTTCTGCTGGGACATGAGCCTAGTTATAGATCTAGAGGCGGGGTAGGTTCTGAGGAGGACCAGTGTCCTACAAAGCGACTAGTTCAGGCAGGAGTAGAAGAGCTGCTTCTACCAGCAAAGAAGGTTCAGAGAATTTAAGGATCCAAGGCCCCCAGCTTCATTGGAATCTGCCCATATCTTCCCTGACGTCAACAAAGGGGACCCTACGGGATTGAGAGTTCAATGTGCATTGTAAATCACTCAAGACTAAACTTTAGATTTGTTTTTCAGAAATCTCGGCCTTGGGAGGTTCAGGATAAAAGGGCTGCTTTCAAGAAAGTCATAAAACTTTGCCTTGAGATATTAGATGGTTGCACTAATGCCTTTTCTTCTCTTTTTCCATGCCTTGGGCTCGCTCAGGGACCCTGTGACGTGACAGGGATGATTGGCAGACAAGATGCTGCCATTCCAATTTCTCAAAAACTCGTCTTTACTTCTAATAAGTGTGGTTTCATGGTAATTCTAAGTATAGATAAATTCAATCAATTTATCAAATCAGTGAACTGACAGCCTGTAGGTGGTGAGTCACAGGCTGGGAGGAGTGGGGTGGGGGGCTGTGTCCTGCCCCCTCACATGCTTGCAACATTTCCCTTTTTGAAAATATTTTTGCATCAGTTATATCTCTTGAATTATCCACAAAGCCCCACTCTAATCCAGTTTTCCTAGATTAAAGACACTGAGATATAATCACATTAGGTGACTTACTCAAGATCATTCAAGTATGAAACACAGGTCCCCTGTATATGATACTTTTAAGATAAAAAATCTGTGGCATTTTATAAATACATTTAACTTCTGTTTCAAGCCTCTATTTGTCATGATATCAGAAAATATAATCTAGTCAAATCCAGGGAAACTCCATCTGACCAAAAAAACTGAGTCAGTTCAAGACTTGTCTCTCCGGCATCTTCTCCCTGACCTTGGGACCTT